>NC_136502.1:89764540-89874540 GCF_053919585.1 Euprymna scolopes
GAATGAATGAATGTTAAAAAAACAAAACAATACCTGTGCTTGTTGTTGCAAATTGTCAGACAGAAGACGGTCTTTGTAATACATCAATGCATATATATATATATATATATATATATATATATATATATATATATATATATATATATATATTAGTGTTGGGACGATTAATCAGAATCGGGAATCGGAAAAATAGGAAGATTTGGAGGTATCGGAATCGGTATCGGAATCGGTATCGGAATTGGAAAAATTGGTGCCTATTTTCCGATGCCAAAACGATTTTTTTTATTGTCTTTTTTATTTGATTTTGTTTAAAAGAAAAATCTTCAATTGCTGGTAATAATGATAAAATAATAAATATTTATTGATTTTATAATATCAGTAAAGCTAAAATCGATAGAACACTCTCCACAGGTGGATTTTCACGTTAGGAAAATATTTGCAAATTTAAAATGTTTTGTTTTTTTTTACAAAGATCGGGGAAAATACCAATAATATAGTTAAATAATTAGAGATTTATAAAGAATCGGAATCGGTAATTGTATCGGAATCGGAAAAAATATTGGAATAGATATTAGTGATGGGACGATTCCAATATTTTTCCTGATTCCGATACAATTACCGATTCTGATTCTTTATATATCTCTAATTATTTAACTGGGCGGTCGGGTTTCGATCCTGGCTTGAGGTAGTTGCCTATCTATCCGCACTGATGAGCTGTGAAACAGCGAAACAGTATTGTATGTGGATGACTATATATATATATATATACATATATATATATATATATATATATATGTGTGTGTATATATATGCATATATATATATATATATTGTGTTCCAGAATGTATTATCTACATATCAAAATATACACATGGATAACTTTATATACATATATATATATATATATATATATATATATATATATATATATAATTATTTTTTATGTTTGTATGTATCTATGTATCTATGTGTATATACATTCATAACTTTATAAATATGTGTGTGTGTATGTATGTATGTACGTATGGTTATGAATGTGTATATTAAATGTGTATATTGAATGTGCATATTGAATGTGTATATTGAATGTATATATTTAGATATTTCTATGTATCGGATTCACTCCTAAATCGATCATCATATATCTTTTATTTATTTATTTTTTTATTTTTTATTACATTTTCACCCCAAACAAGGCATATTGCCACTTTGGTGTAGGGGGCTACTATCAGGGGCAACAACTACTGGGGTACTATGTAATGATTTGGGCAGCAAGATGTCGGTTCACGTTGAATTTGAACTTCTGCACGTCAGTACTGTTGGGGAAGCAGGGACCTGGAATGGAATTCCAAAGTCTAGCAGTTCTGGGGAAGAAACTATTGGAGTAGAAAGATCTTTTACATCTAGGGATCTCTACAGTGTGGGGGTGGGATTTAGCAGCCTGTCGGGTTTGTCGAGGGTGCTCACGTCGTGGGTGCACAAGTGATTGCAGTTCGTCAGAGCATTCACGACTAAAATACTTGTAGAACAGGCAGAGGGATGCAACATTTCGTCGATGGGACAGAGGCTGAAGCTTAGATGCCAGTTCAGGGCCTATCAGGTTTGCGACTCTCTTCTGAACCTTGTCTAGGAGCGAGAGACAAGTAGCAGATGCACCAGCCCAAACGTGACAGCAATACTCCAAACATGGGCGAATAGTGGCTTTGTAGAGGTACAAGATACTTTCGGGTGTTAGTAGTTGTCTAGCACGGTAGAGAGAGCCCACCTTTCTTGCAGCGGCCCTGGCAATGCGTTCAATGATAAAGAGTCGTTGGCCATTGCTATAGGTGGTAGAGAGGGTTTCTTGTAATTATTGAAGGAAACTAGTTTAGTCTTGGCGCATTGAACGTGACCAACCATTTTTGTCCCCATTCCACTACAGAAGGAGGTCTTCCTCTAGTGTTTCTGCCATTTCTTTAGAAATGTGTTCATTCGTCTTCCTATCGTGCCTGCCATAGAGTGTAGTGTCATCAGCATATATACCCAACTCAGAGGCAATTTTGTCGGGGAGGTCATTTATGAATATCAGGAACAATAGAGGTCCAAGGATAGGCCCCTGGGGCACTCCCGCATTTATATCATATTGTTTAGATGTACGATCGTCGAGGACAACCTGGATTTTTCTCTTATCTAAGAAGGATTTAATTATGTTAAGTATTCTACCAGTGATACCGTATGATCTACTTATCCTGAGGAGAACCTCATGCCATACCCTGTCAAAAGCCTTAGATATATCTAGAGCTACCGCTCTGTCCTCCCCCGCTTTGTCCAGTGAATGGTATATGCGTTCAGAGATTACAGTTAGGATGTCTGCTGTGGAACGGGCTTGTCTAAATCCATATTGTTGGTCAGTCAGAAGTTTAGCATCTGTAAGGTGATGGACTAGAGCATGGTTAATTAAGGTCTCAAATATTTTGGCAAAAAGTGGGAGGCGGCTAATGGGGTGATAATTTGATGGGTCCGTCCTTTCGCCAGAATTCTTGAATACTGGTACAACAGAAGCAGTTTTCCAACAGCCCGGAAAGCAAGCTTCATTAAGACATTTGTTGTAGAGTTTGGAGAGAACTGGAGCTACTTCGGCTAAGCATTTTTTTAATAGTACAGCTGGGATGAGATCTGGTCCACATGCTTTTGAAGTGTCAAGGTTTTTTATGATAGCATGCACCGGAACAGAGGTGATTTTCAGATCGTCGAGCGTGGCGTCTGTCCGCATAGGAAAGTCAGGTAGGGGTGGTTGGAAGGGTCCAGTGTGGAGTTTGAGGCAAACCGACTGGCAAGCATGTTAGCCTTCTCGGTTGCTGAGGAGAAAACGTCGTGGTTGTTGGTTAATGGGGGAATTGTGGCTTTCCCATTATTTACTACACTGTTGTAGATTTTCCAGAAGTCTCGAGTTCCTATTTTTTGTGCTTCGATGCGTTTTTTAGTGGTTTCCGTAAATTTTCTCTTATAAGAGGATAAGGCTTATGAGTTTCGGATAGACGGTGAGACAACACCGTTATGATCTGTAATGGTGTAGGTTGTGTAGGGTTTAATTATATAAGAGGATGGCCCAACAAGGACATTTTCACATTATACTTGAAAACGACTATGTTACAGCTAGATGGGAAGCAACCCCATGGTATGGTGTTCCACAGACGGAAAGTTTTTTAAAATTAAACGTTTTTATGGAATCTTTGTTTAGTTTTAGGTACAGATAGCTAATAAGGGAAATGATTGGCAGTTGCTGTGACTAGACAAGTGTTGTAAATGTTTTGTAGTGGAGGGAACATAGATGTAAGCTCAGTCGGGCACTTGCTATGAAAATAAGGATAGACGTTAAATGAATTAAAAACTATTCTTCAAATTTCAGTTTTCATTGAAGTATTAACATATATATGTGCTAATATATAAAAAGCACTTTGTTTGTGAATTCGTTCCCTATTGACTCCAAAATGGCTGGGGTAATTTTTTTTTTTTTTTTTTGATAATTCAGGCGATTGTACATTATGTATCTGGGAGTGTTCTTAGATAGATGTTTTTTCTTATGAGATAGAGTTTGAAATTATGAGGACAGACACACAAACAGACAGGCAGACAAACTGACAGAGAGACATATAGCCGTTTATATATTAGATTTGCTGACTGTTATCCTCAATTCCATAGTTGTTATTTCATTAAATTTCGGCCAACTCACCGTCTGGCCTTCTTCAGGTTATTAACCGCGACGGGATAGGAAAAAAAAATTGAATTAAATTAAAAAATACATATTTTTTTATTTATTAAACAATTCTAAACTAATAAAACCCTGTTTTATTTATTTTGGCATATGATATTATAATTTCTACTCAATAAAAATAATAATATGAATATTCATCATAGAGCAGGGCATAGTATAAAATGACATCTGAAAGATTTTCCTTACGATATTTTCGTAATGAATAAAGTTAAGCAATAATGAGCATGGCCAGAACCGGATGGGTGATCATTTGGGAACGATAGGTGTAGAAATTCCCAATATTTAGGGGAGCGTTTAATCCAAGGTTGTTAAAACATGCATCTAGGAGACGGAACACACTGATGTAACAACCTAAGGTCTACTGTATGCTCTGTCTGTTAGCAGCCATTGCGCCGACTGAGATAAGCAGTTGTACCAAAAAGTGTGGTTGGTTCTGCACAAAGCCTTCACCACTATAAACAAATCATATGTGTGAATTTTGTTGTGGCGGATATCATGCATTGAAATCTACGCGAGTATCACCATTTCAGTAATGAATTGATGAATCAGATCGTGATTTCTTTCCTCTCATTTAAAAAAATAATTTACTGTTACACGTTAGTGAATCTAGATCAGTATCGATTAAAATAGCCAGTGCGAATATTTACAAAGGTAATATTTAGTGTGTTTCATGATAACCTTAATATGCAAACAGAATTCTTCCCAGAGACTGGTGACATAAAGTTGAGGTAGGTGGAGGGACGTCACGTTTTTGTACGAGAGAAACAATGTGTGTTTTTTAAGGTCAGTCTCTCCGTGGAAGCCGAGCGACTGAGACACCGCCAACTATGTACGTAGAAACTTTGTAATCTAAAGCGAATGTTACCGGTGTGCGTCACTCATTTCTTAAGTTAGAAAGTTAAGTCAATAAATGAATAATTTAGCTAAGACTGTTATATATATATATATATATATATATATATATATATATATATATATAACAGTCTATATATATATACATACATATATATATATACATACATATATATATATATACATACATATATATACATACATATATATATATACATATATATACACACATACATATATATATATATATATATATACATACATATATATATATATACATACATATATATATATATACATACATATATATACATACATATATATATATATACATATATATACACACATACATATATATATATATATATACATACATATATATATACATACATATATATATATATACATACATATATATACATACATATATATATACATATATATACACACATACATATATATATATATATATATATATATATATATATACATACACATATATATATACATACATATATATATATATATACATACATATATATACATACATATATATATACATATATATACACACATACATATATATATATATATATATATATATATATATATATATATATATATATATATATAGCTGAATGTGTTTGTGTGTGTCTGGTCACGAATAGGCTCCTATATGGTTGACTATTTTAAAAAAACTGATTACATATAATGATAGAAGATGTATCGAGACACAGGAATGGGTATCTTTGATCTGGAAGAACGGTGGTTCATTAAAATTGTGGGGTCTGCGTTCGCGCCTGGTCTACAAAATATGGAAATAAAAAATTTAAAAATTAAAAAAAAAACGTTTACAAGTGTTTTTGATATAGATGTACATAAGAATACTTTGATAAGTATGTTTTAACTTAAATAGGGATGGTATAATAAAATTGTGGGGTCTGCGTTCGCACCTGGCCTCCATAGAATGGAAATAGGCACAAACTTTAATAAAGACTTTTCATATCTCTCTGCGTAAGTATACTTTGATAATTATGTGTCAGTTTGAAGAAATATGGTATAATAAAATTATGGGGTGTTCGTTCGCACCTGACCTCTATAGAATGGATATATATCAAAAAGTTTTTAATATAGATCCACATAAAATTGTCGTAAGTGTTTAAGTGTGAATCGATATGGTATACAAAATTATGGGATTTATCTATTTTATTTTACTTTGATCATATTTTGCTTTGGCTTTGATACCCCCAAATTCAACCCAAATTTACAATCCTTCCTTTTCATAACCTATCATACTTTCATAAATCAGAGTCCATTTTCTCTATGCTGTTTTTGAACTAAGTCAACGACGGATACTTTTGCTAGTATATATATATATATATATATATATATATATATATATATATATATATGAGTCCTCGCGCGAAAGAGCAGGACACAAAATGTTTTAAATAGTAATAATAATAATAATAATAATAATAATAATAATAATAATAATAATAATAATAATAATAACAAAGACTTTCGCTGGCGAGGACTATTATTGATCGTAACCATTTATACACTCCTTTTGAAATTTCCATCTCTATTTTTCCTATGCATTGAATATTTGTTAATGAAACCTATATGAAATATGTTCCTTATTAAATTTTAAAGATTTTCTATTCTGAAAAATGTTTTAAAAAATTTAATCTAAAAAAGTTATTTTTAAGTTTTTGTTAAAAAAAAAATCCAGATTTTCTCTGTATTACAAAGAGCGGGTTGCAAAAATGAGTTGTGGTGTGAGGAGAAATACAAACTGAAATAGAGAAAAGGAGAGTTTTAAAATATAATCTTAAAAAGATAAGATACAAATTAGAAAAGCATTTCATTCAAGGCATGACAATTATTAAAGAAAATTTTTTTACTATAGGCTTTAAAAATAAAGGTAAAAGATTCAATTTGAAATTTATTCATCTTCAAAGTGCACTTTTATAAATTTTACAAAGTAAGGTCTAAAAATTAAATTTCAATTGAATCAAAAATTACCTTGGATTTATTTTATGTAATGTACATTCTGTTGCACTTTAAAAACATTATCTTTCATCTAGCAATTAATGATATAGATATAAAATTTTCAATGATTTTTTTTTAAAAAGTGCAACAGAATAAAAACATTTATAAAAAAACTTTCAGCGAACGTGTGTTTGTGTTCTTATTCCTAATATATAGGTTATTTCTATAGCAAACATTGGATGAAACAGCAACGAGAAGTCACTATAAAAGAAGCCAAGAAAATAAATAAAAGACCCTGTATAAAGCACACGCACGTATGTATAAAAGCGTTTATTTTATTATTGTTTGTTTTGGTTGTTTTTGTTTTACGGCTTATCAACCCTTTTCAGGTTATTTAATGCCGAATCCAGTGACTTTGAAGAAAATTTTTTTAAATAGAATTTATTTGTTTTTTGCAAATCAGTTTCTATTTAACCCGTAGTTGGGACCCTAACAGGTACTACCATTCCGGGTCAGAGTGGACCTGGGAGCAATGGCAATTAAAGGGTGACTCCACACTCCCCAGAGCCCGCAAGCTGAACTCTCACCATCGAATATAGTTTAAGGTCATATCTAGGCCCGTTTATTTTGTTATCGAATGGTTACATTATTGTCGGAATCCACGAAATAAAATAAAATCATCAAAACAATGTAAGTCGTAATCTCCTCTGATCCATTCGGGCGGAATAAAAATAGGAGACATTACTTTTGGAACTTCCCTAGTATTTATAGCAATATTAACAGCGATAAATTAACATTGTGATGAACCATTTGACAATTATGATTTGCGCTGTTTATAATGATTAAAAAGATTGTTTTAATTTATTCTAGCAAGTGAGGCATTCCTTGTCAAGGCCACAAAGCCACTCGAGAATAGGTGTTAATTGAGTTTAACGGCGAAACATTGAGAGGATCAGTAATAATGATGGTTGCAAGCTAGTCAGAATTGATTATTTAAGACGTCGGTCCAGCAAAAATTTGTTTGTATCCGACTTTAAAATGGCAACGTTGTAGTCAGCCAGGGACCAGTACCATGGTACTCTGTTCCGCAGCTGGACAATTCCGAGAAAGAAACTTTGCTCGAAAGAGTCTCGTTTAGTGCCGGGCGAACAGAGAAAGAGAAAGAGGATTATTAACCATTTAAAAAGATTTCGCGAGGTTTTAAAATAATATAATTATTTCTGACTTTTTAAAGCTTATAATAATTGTTTTAATATTTCTAAGTAATAAGAGTATTTGAAATCAATGAATATATTGTATTAGATAATAATAATAATAATAATAATAATAATAATAATAATAATAATAATAATAATAATAATAATAATAATAATAATAATAATAATAATCTATTCATATTCCTTTTAAATGGAGTAAACGAATCAAATCCTAAGCGGGGAAAACACCAATGATTTATACTGAGTTTCATTATATGGGTTTTAATCGAACTAATGGCATATACAAACCTTAGATAACACTAAATAATATCTGATTATATATTAATAAATATTTTACAACAGCTTTCAAACAGGTTCCGACAAGCTATGGAATATCTAAAAAATTCTGGTAATATGAACTTATTTAATCAAAGCGAGATAGAACACGAACTATTCTTAAATATAACGGCCATGATTATAAATTAATAATAATAATAATAATAATAATAATAATAATAATAATAATAATAATAATAATAATTTCTAAAGAGGGTCTAGGAGAATGGAAAGACGGAGGAGAGAAAATACTAGCCAGACCTCTGGTGAATGAGTGCGAAGAGGGCTGGAGCCTTGAGGAGGCTTATTGACACCCAAATTTCAGTGAAGGCCAATGGTAGCTGCCAACGAGAAAGAAATGGTGAACGGATGTTGCGATAACGAAAATTTATATGCATAAGTTATCCAAAGAGGTGGAAATCTGGGGAAACTTGTTGTCACTCAGATTCCAGAGAACGCCATAAGTTGTTCTCAAAGAGAAATGCTTGATGATAGCCTATGTGACTAGTCCTAGCGAGTAAATAATAATAATAATAATAATAATAATAATAATAATAATAATAATAATAATAATAACGGATATATCGGTAAATTGTCATCGTTGTACCGTCTGTGAAGTAGTCAAAAAGAGCAGACACTCTTGACTATATAACCAAAGTGCTCAGTAATAAATAGAGCTGTTTTATGGAACTATATTATTCTTTTTTAATGCTATATTAGAGCTACATTATTCTTATTTATGCAAACATTATTAGAGCTATATTATTCTTTATTAATGTAAACATTATCTTCTATGTAATATTTTGATTACAGGAAATCCTCTCTGGACCAAAGTACCGTAGTTTTTCAATAACAAATGCCACATACGAATTTATTATATATATATATATATATATATATATATATATATATATATATATATATATATATTTCGCCTAATCTGATTGGTTGAGATCTGACATCCTTTTATTCCAGAATGTATATATTGCCTATATAAACGAACACATCAAAAATTCTCCGACATGGCGTCGTTCTCTGCAAGAGACATTAGTGATAGCAAAAAAAAAAAAAAAAACGTACGTACATATTAATCTCTCATACACAATACTGTTACCCTTAATTAATTGAACACACGTACACAAGTAAAAATATATATAACATCTTTTTTTGTCTTTGTTTGCCCGTCCAGAACAATCGATAAAAATGTTTTGCGACACATCGAGACATTCTTTTAATTTTTATGTAAATATATCGTAAATGTAAATTGTTCTCATACTACCGTGCTAAATCTTCTTTATTTATATAAATCGTAGATGTTGTTACTAAATAATGTTTTGCGACACATCTACCCATGTTTATGAACCAAAAATTATCCTTTTAAATGGTACGATTAACTAAAATTAAAATCTTTTTTTAACAGTAGGATTTACTAAAATTATTTTTTACGCAAAATAAATCTTTTCTGTATAAATAAATCGTGAATATTGTTAATAACAATGTTTTCCAACATATTGACACATGTTTATAAGCCATAAATTATTTTTTTATTCTAAATAAATTTACGTTTTAGAGGTTTGAAAATCTCCTTCTGTGCGATTTTGAAGACTTAAAACTGTTTTTTTCTGGTAATTAACAATATGTGTGTATTTGTATGTGCATGCGTGTGGGTCTCTATATGCGGGTGTGTGCGTATGTGCATTTGTGAGTGCGTGTGTGTGTGTGCGTGCATGTGTGTGCTATGTGTGCGCGTGTGCGTGCGTGCGTGCGCGTGTGTGTGTTGTGTATGTGCGTGTGAATGTGCGTGTGTGTATGTGTGCTTGTGTATGCATGTGCGTGTGTGTGTTCATGTGTGTGCGTGTGTGTGCGTGCGTGTGCGTGCGGGTATGTGTTGTGTGTGCGCGTGTATGTCTGCGTGCATGTGTAGGTGTGCGCGCGTATGTGTGCACGCATGTGTCAGTACGTTGTGTGCGTGCGTGTGCGCGAGTATGTGTGTTGTGATGTGTGTGTATGTGTGTGTGCGTGTGCGTGTGTGTGTGTGCATGTGCGATAGAAGTCAATCTAATATTTGCGTTAACTAGACGGAGCCACAGCAACGCGGGGTCGGGCGGGTTCATCTAGTTTGTTATAAAAAAAACACAGGAAAAGGCCTCTTTAATAATAACTACTTCTGGTGACGATGATGCATCGAAAGTACCCGAGGAAGATTAGCTGGGACGAAATACTACTCCATAATTTGCCACCAGAGATCATAAGAAATGCTTGACAAATTGAGAGAATCAGCGGAAAAATAGGAATATATATATATATATATATATATATATATATATATATATATATATATATATATATATATATATAAGCCTGATGAATCCTAGCGTGGATGAAACGCGGAATATTCTGTGTAGCTTAATCGCCATATATATTTTATAACTTAGTATATATATATACATGTATATATGTATATACATATATATATATATATATATACATGTATGTATGTGTGTGTCTGTGTGTGTGTCGAAATATATCATCATTATGCAGTCCGTCAATCTTAACGATGATTAGTTGGGACCTTAGTGTTTTATCCTTTGGTCTTGGCGTAGTCTCACTCCATCACCACAGGAATTTCCACCTAGGCTCTAAACTTGCTTGCGCAGTTTAGGTGCAGTATCTGTTGCGCATCAGATAGACACCCTCTGAACCTTCAATGCTCATGTCCAGTTGAGAGTACCCGCGACGACTGGCAACAGAGGAGGCCGCAACTTCTGGCCAAACGTAATTTCAGTGAGGTAAACAGCTTCCCTGTTGTGCCCTCTACTACGCTTTTTTTCTGGATGAGGTACCATAGTCTTTTAAGGAAAACTGCAAGGCAGCAGTAGGATTTGAAGTCAGAGTTCCCATCTCTTAGCTTTTTGCTGTGATAAGACCCACAATACAGTCGTGTTTGCTTTTGGGATTGGTTCCCCTAGTCTTCGCCCAACCAAGGGTACCCACAAGACAGTGGGGTAGAGGTTGGTAGTGTACCAGAGCATGTCCACACATCGGTGGGGCATAACGCACTACCTCTGGGATCCCCTACTACTCCGAGATCTCCTACAAGTTTAGCCTAGGGCCCGCAAGGAATCCAGTTACCGTGTGTGGCCAACGTGGAGGCATTGTAGGAGTCTTGGTGATGTAGAGGCTATGTACTGGCAGGGAAGACTTATGCATAGCTGCTCCCTTTCCACTACGAGGTTAGCCAGCGGTGTTAGCTGGAAGCGAGAAGGCATGCAAGCATGAACTTAACACTAACTTATACATAACACACTAGACGTATCACATCCCCCTACCGGATTGAGAATCCAAACCCACACATCGAAATTTGCCTTTGAAAGAAGCATTCTCGTTTCTTTTTTTTTCTTTTTTTAAAGAGTTTTGTATTCCTACACGTCAATAAATAGGAAATAAATACAGAAAAGATATAGACATTTATATATTTTTTGTATTGATTTTTTATTCATATATATTATAAAACTGAATGTCTGTGTGTGTATGTGTGTATGTGTCTGGTCACAAATAGGCTCCTATATGGTTGACTATTTCAAAAACCTGATTACATATAATGATAGAAGATTTATCGAGACACAGGAATGGGTATCTTTGATCTGGATAAACGGTGGTTAATTAAAATTGTGGGGTCTGCGTTCGCGCTGATCCACAAAGTATGGAAATAAAAAAAATTTTAATTAAAAAAAAAAACGTTTACATTTGTTTTTGATATAGATGTACATAAGAATACTTATATAGGGATGGTATAATAAAATTGTGAGGTCAGCGTTCGCGCCTGGCCTTCATAGAATGGAAATAGGCACAAACTTTAATAAAGACTTTTCATATCTATCTGCGTAAGTACACTTTGATAATTATGTTTCAGTTTGAAGAAATATGGTATAATAAAATTATGGGGTGTTCGTTCGCGCCTGACCTCCATGGAATGGAAATATGTCACAAAGTTTAACAAGGTTTTTTAATATAGATCCACAGAATATTGTGATAAGTGTTTCAGTGTGAACAGGTATGGTATAATAAATTATGGGGGTTATCTATTTTATTTTTACTTTCATCATATTTTGTTTTGGTTTTTATACCCCCAAATTCGAAGCTATCTCTTTACAAGCCTTCCTTTTAATAACCTATCATACTTTAATAATTCAGAGTCCATTTTTTGTAGGCTGTTTTTGAACCCAGTAAACGACGGGTACTTTTGCTAGTATATATATATATATATATATATATATATATATATATATATATATATATATATATATATATGATATTATTTATAATATCATTTGATTATATACTGTACTGAATTTTGTTACTTATTTTTTATTCTGTATCCTGGGGTTTTACTGTAACAGAAAAATATGAATATATAATTAGCTTTGGAATGTTTACTACGGATATATACAGCCCCTAAAATATCTGACACATGTGTAGATGAATAATAAATAAATAACAATAAAATAAAAAATATATTATTTATTTATTTTTAATGTACGTATAATGCAATTTTATGTTAGTTAGATCGAAATTCATTTATATCTGTATGTATGCTTTTTTTTTTTAAAGAAATCATGATCATTTGATATTTTTTTTTTTTTTGTGTGATGATATTAATTGACCCGCAGGATCCCCTGCGATTTTTTGTAAGTCAAAAGTATTAAGCCACTCTTGAAGAATTTAAACGAACTATTCATTCTGAAATTGCTGCTATTCCACTCGATATGATCCATCGAATTATGGAAAACTTTCATGAACGTCTACAACCGTGTGTTAGCAATGATGGGAAACATTTGTCTGATTTAATATTTAAGACTGTGTGAAATAAAATGGCATTCTATGTTCATTTAAAAAGTAAAAAAATATTTTCTTTATTTAATTATTTAACTGTTTTGACTAACAAGAAGCATAGTTTACCAGGCCACAATATTTGCGAAAGAAATCCTGAATTACAAGAAATATTACATAGGTATGGCTTCCTTAGATTTCAAACCCCGATATTATGATCACAAAAGTACATTCAAAAATAAGAAAACACCGAATGAAAACAACCCTCGCAAACAAATACTGGGAACTCAAAAAAAGCGGTCGTTCGCCGGTAGTGGAATCGAAAATAGTAAGACAAGCAAACACACGTAGAGACATAGACCATCCATGTAGATTATGCCTGCATGAAAAATTTGCTATCCTATACTTTAAAGAACCCAAACATCTATTAAACTGTAGGAGAGAAATAGCGAACAACTGTTTTCACAGGATAACTTTACTCTAGGATAGCGATACAAAACAATTTTAAAACTAACAATAACAATAGAAAATAAACAAATAAAATAAACATACATATACATAAATTATCATATATATATATGTATATATATATATATATAAACTAACATAAAAACACATTTAACTTAGATTTAAAATAGGTCAGAACACTAGATACCAACGCTCCCCGCCAAAACAGCACACACAAAGGAATGGGTGAACCGGAAGTCTACTGGGTCTTTGTTCTGTAAGTACTTGCTCATTGGCTGATTAGGAAGGCTGCGGTGCAAACTAGAAAGCTGATTGGCTTACTAAAACACAATAGAAGGTGCGTATATAAAAAAAACGCAAGACAACCACAAAATCTTCGCATAAGCCTGATGAATCCTAGCATGGATGAAACGCGGAATATTCTGTGTAGCTTAATTGCCATATATATATATATATATATATATATATATATATATATATATATATATATATATATATATATATATATATACAACACAAATAACTAGGCATTGGTATTTATTACAGAGTGAAAAATTGTGATTTATCTACATTGCCTCATAAAATGTCTATTAAAATTGTTATAATTCTCAGTACAATGTCTTGGAAATCAACCAATCCATATTCTTGGTAAAAAATAGCAAAGTGTAGCAAATTATCTAAAGATTCTGTACACGTCTGAATGATTTTTCTGCATAAATTATGTGTCATTAGCGCCTACTTTGGTAGGCTGTTCCTGGAAGTCGAAGCACGAACCGAGAATTCTGCCTTTTTGACACCAAGGCGACAATGAGACATCTTCTCCAGGTACCACATGCACCGCAAGAGGTTTTTGGTATTAAAGACTCCACTAAAGATAGATTTACATTCCAGATGATGATGATGTTGGCCAAAATCCGTTCTCCTTGCATCCTTACATAACAAATTTTTAAAATTATTTTATAGATTGAACATATGGTCCCCCCTCGCCAAACTTTCACGAAAAGCACTCGTCTGGCCGAAACCACTATCAATAATTTGCCTCACTCCTTGTCTGTGCCTAGACCTAAATGTAGATTCCATGAACAAAGCTTCTTGCTTAGAACTGTGCGCCCGTGAAATTCTCTTTCGATTGCCTGCTTCCGATTGCTTGCTTTCTAGCTCACTACAATCTGATTGTCTTCAAGTCCAATGTAAACAAGTTCTTGATGAACCGCCCACCCCCTAAGTAATCCAATTTACAAAATTTCCACTACTTATGTTTACTACTCTATAATCACATTGATTAATGTATACCCATTAACCCTTATCCTTGAGTGGCCTCCGGGCTTTGATAAGCGTTGATTCACGTGTAAAAAAAAAAATTCGCCAAAGATATATCTCCCCATATCCTTGAATCAGATTTTAGAGATAATTAATACATAATGCAAAACATGCCGACAACAGAAAAAAAACAAAAAAAAAAACAGAAATGATGTTACTGCATGTGTACGCCTGCTCATCAAACATACTGGAGACGTTTGCTAATTGTTAATAGGAAACTGATGGAATCCGCTAAGGTATAATTAAAATTGACAGAGTGCTTACTTAACAAAAAATGGCTCTGCCAAAAACGCATGCACCTGTTGGCCGATAGGTGGCGTGTATGCGCGTTGTTAAAACATAATCAACATTGCCAAGTGAAATAGCGAAAAAAGTTTTTTAAAGTTTTTTTTTTTTTTTTTTTACATACATCTTCTTTTGGTTGCTTTTCACAATAGCAATGAAATCGTAGATCAAGAGACAGCAAGTATCCCCAATACTTTGACACTTGTTGAGGGTGTTATATAAAAAGTATAATTTC
This sequence comes from Euprymna scolopes, assembly GCF_053919585.1. Lineage (NCBI taxonomy): Eukaryota > Metazoa > Mollusca > Cephalopoda > Sepiida > Sepiolidae > Euprymna > Euprymna scolopes. The sequence continues at coordinate 89,779,812 of NC_136502.1, forward strand.
CAACTGTTTATATATTCCCCCACGATAATAAAATACATCTATAATATAAATCTCACCTGTCTGTTTAAATGTATCCATGTATGCATGCATGTATGTATGTATGTATGTATGTATGTATGTATGTTTGTTTGTTTGTTTGTCTGCCAAATATTTCGACAGAATCGACAGATTTTCACAAGATCGTTATCGTTTTAAAGCTCGACATTTCGGACAACAAATATCGAAGAATTGGCTAAAAACATTAATTCCTTCACCCTCAAGTGGGCACTTTTCTACAGGGAGAGGTCGCTTTTTCGCCAATATTTTCGAATGACATCCTCTCTTTTCGATTGACTAGCCTTAATTTAAACCTTCGCCACTTCCTTTTTTTCGATGGATGCAACGGCAAAGACGTCACGTTTTGTTTTATTTTTTTTTTTTTTCGCGGTCTTTTCCTCTTTCACAGTACAGGTTCGTGCCTGCCTATTACAACTTTTATTTATTTTGCTCAACACCCACCTCCAAACATCCGGGAAACGCTGGGCACCCAGGCTAGTTGTATATACATAAGATTTGTTATTGGCATTTTTTAGCGATATTAACAACTTCGAAATGCCGTTCATTTTATTTTTACCGCTACCTTAGCGTTTTTTTAAGAGCTATAAGCTCATTTTGTTATTCATATATATATATATATATATATATATATATATATATATATATATATATATATATATATATATTTTGTGTACAGAAAGTTGTTAGTTGAGACAGGTCATTGGTACCGTCGGTTTCAAGCCCGATAATAAGGTCCGTTTAAGGTATCCTTATCGAGCTCTCTTCAGCCAATATTCGTCGAGAGAGCTCGATAAGGATACCTTAAACGGGCCTTATTATCGGGCTTGAAACCGACGGTACCAATGACCTGTCTCAACTAACAACTTTCTGTACACAAAATATAAGTACGCTCTTAAAATTTGGATTTTATTTTTAATTGAGCACTCTGCTGGAATTCTTTTTCCAAAAAAACAAATCATATATATATATATATATATAATTTAAAGGGGATTAGAACAGCAGTCTAAAGATCAGAGTGTATTTTAATGTGATAGTAAAATCACTATTGCAATTAAAATACAAGAAAAAACAGTGCTCGTTGTAATGCAGATATATAATAAGCTCGATAGGCATATATATTATTATTATTATTATTATTATTATTATTATTATTATTATTATTATTATTATTATTATTATTAGTTATTGAATACAGGTAGTATATTTGACCCGATATTAAATGAGATCCGGTTTAAAAGTTTTTAATTAGTATGGCTTCTAGTTATTTTAGTCTTCGTGTGCAATTGTTAAGGTATCGAATGTTAGTATCGTTAGTTAAGATGTTTCTAATGTCAGACGATTGTGGGTTTTTAACATGGAGTGTTAGGTGTTGTTTTATGGCGCTGTTGTGGATGTGCATGAATAATGACTTGCCGCCAAAATATACAAATATAAAATATATACAAAATATACAAATATATATATATATATATAAATATATATATATACATATATATACATATATATATATATATATATATATCCGGAACATTTTTGTTTCAACAACGTCACACATCGCCACGTAGAGTATCTCCACAGTTGTCTGGTCGGGTCTATGGACAATCTTAAATTATGAAGTAATTTGGTTTGTATTTTTAGCAGGATCTCTTTTAGTCATCAAAATTATCTATGCCCGGTGACAAGTATCTTAACCATAGCATATCCTATTGTGCTTTTACGTGATGTCTTTCCTCTGTTGAATAGGGATAGCTCCTTGGAAATTTATCAGCTCATGAATATACCCATTTGTTTATCACCAAACTGATCCAAAGTTGGCAAGATGTAGGCAGAACCAAACTCGAGATGGAGTTTAAAGCTGTGAATGTGTCTAGGAGGAAATTCGTGCAAATACGAGAAAATAAGAAAAAAAAAGTCTAAGAGGACTGCAATTGACATTTGCGTGTCAATAAGTTTGATATACGTGACAGGTAGCCACGAGCTATGTGTGCCCGAGTTGTTCAAGAAAGATTAGGCTGAAATAAGGAAGAATTTCCACGGGGAATCTAGGCACAGACTGTACTACTATCAGCAGTAAGTGCTGCGGAGGGAATCTGGCGGTAGTTATTAGTGAGAGACAGAACTGCCATAAGTGTGTTAATTGGGCTCCCGTAATTTTTTCTTCGGCACCAAAGCCAACAGCGTATAGGCCATTGTTGAGATACCTTGTTCCATGTTGACTGAGATGTGCCTCTGATCCTGTGCAGTTCTAAGAGGTCCACTCTCCCTAGCTTGGTTGCCGTCTTTCGGATGGAGTATGTTTACTACTTACTGCTTGATACACCCCTACGTGGAAATGCCGACAGGGGTTTCCGGACAAATTTTAAAAGGCTAGAGTGCTCATCTTTTATGGCGAATTGCTTGTGTCACATATTCTTGCGGTTAGAACGAAGTAACTTTAGGACCCACTAAGGTGGTAAAGGTAACGATTATAAAGATGCTCATAGAATGTGCAGCAATTGGATTACAATTTCTTTTTCTCATTACTATTAGGCCCATCTGAGATTTAAAAAAAGAGTCTTTGATCCCATTGGTAAAAACTAGTGTAGATTAGTGGAATAAGCCGTGGAAAGCTCTAGTTAAGGAATTTTGTCGTAACTGATGCGGATTATCCTCGAGAAATAAGTGATCGAAATAAATCGAATAGAGAAGGTAAATCCTGGCCGGACAAGTAACTAGAATTGTCCGGCCGGTAGTTTTCGGGGTTATAGTAGTAATAAGGATAGGCAGACCTTACTTAAACATAAAACGCAAACAGAGAGATGCCTGGGTGGAGAACGGATCCGCCCAGATGTGTCTGGTCTGTGTACGCCTGGATCTTTGCATGGAAACGTGAATGTTTAAACGAGGATGTGGTAAAGAGAAACAGACGAGTTCGCCGACGCAGCTATGCCGGTTATAAAACCGAGACTAATTTTGGACACGGAGAAAAGTGGTCAGAGGATGGTAGGTATAACTCTAAAGGACGTTACGAAATTTCTTTGAAAGAATGGACCTTTCATTGTATAAATAGTATTGACGTTTATACCATTTCTCTGCCATTCATATATGTTACAAATTGGCGCAGGTCTACTTCACTGCAGATTATAACGTCTTCAAATTCAACTATTACTTGTTATAAACCGTCTTATATGAAATCTTTCATTTCCTTAAACAAAGTTAGTACCGTATTTTGGGGTAATTGCGTCAAATCTGGGGGCAATTGCGCTAACTAAAAAAGTGCTCTTTATATGCGTGGTTGCCAAAAGAGCACTTTTAGCTAGTTGGCGCAATTACCCCAAAGTACGGTACTCATAATAATGTTCTTTATGTTTCTGCTACCAATCATTTCACATCTTTGTTGCTACCAGATCCGGCTGTCTGATGATATCGGCTTCCTATTCTAAAATGCACCAAAGTCAGATGTTATTGTTTTCTTCCTTTCCATTTTGCAAAACTCAACCATGTTCTACAACATTACTTTCATCAAGCGTTTCTGAAATGAAAGTATATCAAAGAATTATCAAGTTTCTCTCGGATATCCTACATGAGGCTTAATTTAAACAGTAGTTAAATAGACAGATAATCGATAGTGTAGAAAGCCAGAATGCCGGTCAACACGGCGAATTATATAGAAACAACAACCTTTCACCGAAATTAAACTGAAATGTGTAGCAGTCTTTCAAATAATGTATGAATAAATTGTCAACAAGGAATTATTGTTTCTCCAATATTAACTATACATGATGGAAATATTTTCACACCTGAAATCAAAGTTTATGTTTTCATTGTTTATTCTGTTTTGCACGTACCAACAAGAATTAAGAAATAATAATACCAGCACCACCACTGACAACAAAAACAATACAAAAAAACAACAAAACTAACAACATGACAAACAACAGTAATAACACAGTCAACAACACCAACAACACCAACACCAACAACAACACCATCATTAACAAGACCAACAACACCACTATCAGTAACAACAGCACCAACCACACGATCATCAAACACAGTACTAACAACAACGACAACAACAACAACAACTCTAACAACATCGTCACTAATCCCATCAACAACACTAGCTTTAACAACATAAACAACACTGACAACATCAACAACACTACCATCCCTACGGAAAACAGTACCAAGAATACCAGTAGCAATAACAATAACATCAACGACAATAAAAATAACAACAACAGCAACACTACTACAACCACAAACAACAGTACCAACAACATCAATAACATTTCCAACAACGCAAACAAAAATAAAAATAACAACATACACAACACCACCACCACTACAAACAACAGTACCAACAATACCAATAATAATAACAACAACAACAATAACAATAACAACAACACCACTACCACTCCCACTACAAACAACAGTATCTACAACATCAACAACATTCCCAAAAACGCCAACAACAATAAAAATAACATCAACACCACTACCACCACTACAAACAAGACTACTAAGAACACCAATAACAACAACAATAACAACAACAACAACAACAACACTACCACTACAAACAGCAGTACTAAGAACACCAATAACAACAACGCCAGTAACAATAACAATAACTCCATCAACACCATCATCACTACAAACAACAGTACTTAGAGCACTTATAACAACAAAAACAACAATAAGAAGAACAGCAGCACTAACAAAATCAATAACATTCCCAACATTACGGCAATAATAATAACATCAACAACACCACTACCACTACAAATAGCCACACTAACAAAATCAATAAAATCCCCAACATTACAACAATAATAACATCAACAACACCACTACCACTAAAAATAGCCACACTAACAAAATCAATAACATTCCCAACATTACAACAATAATAATAACATCAACAACACTACTACCACTACAAATAGCCACACTAACAAAATCAATAACATTCTCAACATTACAATAATAATAATAATAACGTCAACAACACCACTACCACTACAAATAGCCACACTAACAAAATCAATAACATTCCCAAGATTACAATAATAATAATAACATCAACAACACCACTACCACTACAAACAACACCAACAGCAAACCAAAAAACATCAGTAATGTGTGAACTAAAGAATGACTACTGTTGAACGATCTGCGAAAGTATTTCTTGTTTCATAATTACTCTTAGTTACGCTAAGTTACTTTTATTGGGCTCTGAAACATTGGATTAGCGACCGCATTCAAGATTGCCAACATATCTAAGGCGACTAGTGTCGAATGTTTCAGAGATTGTAAAAACTATAATCGATTCCTATGTGATAGGGAACAGACAATTAATTTTCTAGTGACTAACAATACCAGCAATCATGTCGAATCAAATAAAGTGTGCGTGCTTTATCAATAGGGTGCTTCTTTATAATTGGGCCGAAAAAAATTTTTACAAGAAAAATCTGAAAAAAATCTTTATAATGTAGGTACTTGTCACTACATGAAGATGTCATATTCCAAAAAAAAATCACGTAAATAAATCAAGTAGTTTCTTTTATATTTAAGAAAATCAAATATTATAACACGTTTTAGCGAAGAATTGCTTCACGCCATCTTGTTTGATACTGATACGCTACTAACGACACTTTTCGGAAATATAGGATCAACAAGGGCAGACAATCGACTTTTTTTCTTAAATGTCAAAAACACTTTTTTCTAATACAATATCATGAATTACCTTATTTAATAAATAAATAAATTGACTTCTTTTATAATAAAGAGAATGTCGAAAAAAGTGGGGGGTCGTTTGAAATCAAATTTAAAAAAAAAATGTTTTAGACATTCTTTTTAGGAAAAGAAGTCGTTATGTTAATTTATTATTTTGTATTTGTATTATAAAAAAAAAAGTGTTTTCGATATTTAAGAAAAAAAAATTGTTTAAGTCGATTGTCTGCCGTTGTTGATTCCATATTTCCGACAGGTGTCGTTAGTAACGTATCAGTCTAAAATAAGATAGAGTGAAGCAATTCTTCACTAAAACGTGTGATAATATTTGATTTTCTTAAATAAAAAAACTACTTGATCGATTTACGTGATTTTTGGAATATGACATCTTCATGCAGTGACAAGTACGTAAATTATAAAGATTTTTTTTCAGATTTTTCTTGTAAAAAAATTTTTTTCGGACCAATTATAGACAATCACCGTCAATAGAAATGGGAAAATAAAGGGAGGAAACTGTCAGAAATCGAACACAGCTCACCGCATTTAAACAAGAGCCGGTATCCATTTCATCACGGCCACCTTCTATGCGATGCTATTTCCCCGCCAAGTTATCGGAGGAAACACCAACATACAGTGTAATTAATTAGGAAAAGAAGATGTGGGAATAATAAATAAACGCAAAAAATACACGAGTTTTCCGTTTTTCGTTTTTTTTTTTTCGTTTTATTTTTTTTTTATTTATTTATTTATTTTTTTTTTTTTTTTGTGCCTGTTGAATATTTTGGTAGCCTGAAAAGAACTGGTTGTTTCTTACGGGTTGTTTTTTCTTATCGTAAGACGTACAGCGCGTGGAAAAGGTCAACTCCTGAATATTTCTCGGGGGAAACGAATTCTGGGCATGAAAGGAACGCTTTGAACAAAAGCCTCTTTTTCAGATCAGATGTACATTTATTTTGCTTTCGAATCAAAAGAAATAGGCGGCCGTCTTTGCTGATTCAAGATTAATAAGAATATTTATACATATATAAAAACATGATCACTTATATATGCATACTTTTATACGTATATATATATATATATATATATATATATATATATATATATATATATACGTGTAAAAGTATATATATATATATATATATATATATATATAATATTATATAAAAGACATTTTGTCAGTGTGTCTGTGAGTTCGTTCCCTATGGATTCGAAAACGGCTGAAATTATGAAATTTCACACGAAGGTACTTTATGTGGCTGGTAGTGTTCTTAGATAGGTTTTGTGTCGGAATGTCTTCGATAAGTATTGATAATCGAAATAATCCGATGAAAGAACGAACAGGCGATTTTTACCAAAGTTAACACCTTACACAGCCTAACATCACAAGTGCATTTGAGAAGTTTCATTGCTACATAAGTCGAAAGGCCCGACATAAAAATATCAACAGTAGGTTCTTTGATATGACAGGGACGCGTACGAAATCAATGTTTCTGTTTAAAGCACAATTTTAACATGATACTTTACTTTGTCGTTTTAAACTTAAATTCAAGCCATTATTACCGCACACCCAATATGGCCAAACATATCAAATCAACATTAGGTTCTTTGATATGACAAAGGTGCGTTCAAAATGTATTTTACTGTTTAGAGCACAATTGAATTATGATACTTGACTTTTGCATTTTAAGATTTAATTCAAGTCATTATATATAAAAAATAATTTGATCAGATCAGCAATGGGTTCTCCACAGTGCAATGTAGACTACAATGTATTATGGACTAAGTCATTGCAATGGACATGTGAAGCTTCCTCCCGGTGCACCGCGATTTGATTGCAAAATGGTCGATTTCACCGATTTCGATGGCAATAAAAATATGGTAGTGTGAAAGATTTGTTGATCACCATTCAATGCCTGGCAACGTCCTGTCACCCTGCTAGTATATATATATATATATATATATATATATATATATATATATATATATATATATATATATATATATATATATACAGGGTGGAACGATAAATTTGTCGCCCTAAAGAAACCAACACTACAGTTTTATTTCAAAACTTTTTTATTGAAAAAAAAAAATCAGATAACTTGATTATGCAGTAAAGTTGACAGCTATCCAATGTAGCCGCCTTCAGCATCAATCACCACCTTAATACAGGTCTGGAGCTGGAAATATGCTTTTTTCACAAGAGCCAGCGGAAGCGGGAGCTCGGTGGGAGCTTGGAGAGGGGTTTGGCGAATAGTGGGCGGATGGCTACGATCAAGCTGGCTTTGGAGTTGCCGGTGTTGTCGACGTAAGTAGTCCAGCGAGTTCAGGTCGGGGGAGGAGGGGGACCGGTGAGAGAAGAGTAGTAATAGTTTTGCTACCAGCGGCTACCTGATTTAAGGGGCAACTACACTCTTCAGCGCATCCAGGTACACTTTGGTGTTGACTTTCAAGCCGACTTCGAAGATATGACGTGAGGTGATGTGGCCCTCACCTGAAACCATAACAAAGACAATAACCGTGGCCGGAAACATTGTTGAGCTGTGCCGTCAAGCGTTGAACCATCCGGATTTGCATTTTGAGGGTGCTGGCAAAAGTCTTATTGTCATAACTTGGATCGGCAGAGAGCATGAGTTGTACAGCGGCGCATCTCCGATCTCGCTCGTTAGACATTGTGTCACTTCCAGACATGATAGAAGGCGCCTATTGCTCTTGGGATTTGCACAAAACTGACCAATTAGTAGATGGTCTGCAACAATAAAAGAGACCCGGTTTTCATAAAATGGAAATGGAATCATGTCATCTTTATAAAGCGCCAATTTTATCGTTCGATACAATATATATATATATATATATATATATATATATATATATATATATATATATATATACTAGCAGGTCACCCGGCATTGCCCGGTCGTAAAATATGCTTAAATATGATATTTTGATTAATGCAGATTTTGTATTTATTATTAAAATAGCGGGGGTTACCCGGCGTGGCCCGGGTGTTTGTAGGTGTGTGTGTTGGGGGGGGGATGATCAAAACAACCCTGTTTTAAAAAAAACGTTAGCTAGGTGTTTGGAGGTGTAAAAGGAAAAAAAATGTTTCAGTAGAAAAGTAGGCTTGACCCTCGAACCTTTGACGTGGAGATGGAAACGAAATGGAAAAAACCCTGGAACCTAGCCATCTCGACAACGAGAGAAGAGGAATGAATAACCTCTTAATTTAACGTTTATAAAATGAAATTAACAGGTGCGAGAACCTTAAGTCGCATGATGTTTGACCTTGAAACATGACGCGGCTGCAAGGCCAGTTTTCGCTTGTTTTATACTGAAAAGCGAAAGATACACGGGACGCTCTAAAATCTGGAAAAAAATACCGCGTGAAAGTCGGGCAAATTAAATAGACAGGCGACCCCCGTTCGTAACTCATATATATTATCATTTAGACGTGATATAAAAAGTTTTAAGAAGGAATGAGCCGACCGAAAGTCAAGCGAAAAAAGCCTTTTACAGACATACACAAAAAGCGAACACACATACATACATACACACATACACACATTTTCGCTTTTATATATATAGACTACCGGGGTTACCTGGCGTTGCCCGGGTGTTTGGAGGGAGATGTTGAGGGGGAGGTAGATCAAAACAACCCTGTTTATGAAAAAAAACGTTGGCCAGGTGTTTGGAGGTGTAAAAGAAAAAAAAAGTTTTAGTAGAAAGGTAGGCTTCAACCTCGAACCTTTGGCGCAGAGGTGGAAAGGAAATGAAAAAAAAACCTGCAACCTAACCATCTCGACCACGGGAATAGATGAATTGATAAGCGTGTTAAGTTGACGTTTATAAAGCGAAATTAACAGGTACGAGAACGTTAAGTCGCGTGATGTTTGACCTAGTTTTGCGCTAGAAGTCAGTTTCTGTTTTCCCCGCTACGCGGCGATCAAAAATATCTCGAAAATAGTCGGGTAAATTAAAGATAGCTACGACCAGAGTTCCTTAGTCGTAGATATTATTATCTAGGCAGCATATAAAAAGTTTTAAGAAGGAGCGAGCCAACCGAGAATCATGGCCAAAAATGCCTTTTGTAGACATACACAAAAAGCGAACATACATATATACATACATACATACATACATACATACATACATTTTCGCTTTTATATATATATATATATATATATATATATATATATATATATACATTATATTGGACGAAATATTAAGTAATGATTTGAAAAGGTTTAAAAAATGACTCGTACACCACCACCGGGAATCCAAACCAAAACGTTTAGCTTACGATTTATTTTTTCCTTTGGCGTTAATGACTGACCTATAAAGAAATGTTTGCTGCAAGGCTAAAAATTTAAACATGAATCAATAGCTACTACGTTACGAATGCATATTCGTAATGCCGTCGTTCAACCTTTACCTGGCAAATTCAATTTGTTTAATTTTCACACTTTTGTATCGATTTTCCTCGGCTTAACCCAAATATAAAGTTTGAATACCCTAGGTATTATGTTTCATGTCTGTAGACGAAAAACTTACAGAGGAGTTTGGTAGGCAATATTTTAAACAAATATATATATATATATATATATATATACGCATACATAAATATATGTAGAAATAGTTTTGTGTTTACTATAACCTTTTTACGCAAATATTACGCAAGTATAAATCATATAGAATACTTGCATGAATATAATTACACATACTAGTTAACTAAAAATGATCATCTCATAAGAAAACCGAAAAAACTAATAGGGAATTAATTAAAATGAATGTTTAAAAGAATATGCAAATTAGTTAGATCTTTTGCAGATAAATGCAAATTCCATGACCCATATATAACAAAGTTGTATTTTCTTTTTAAATAAATAAAAAAAGAGTTTTTAATATGAATATTAATACAATATATATATATATATATATATATATATATATATATATATATATATATATATTAGTGATGGGATGATTTCAAAATTTTTCCTGATTCCAATACAATTACCGATTCCGTTCTAAATTTACGATTCCGTTGCGATTCCTGATTCCGATTTCTAAAAATTTTCCTTTTAAAATTTATAAATATTTAATTAGAAATTTGTTAGGGTTTTTAGTAAATTTTCAAATTTTCGGGTAATTTCCATGTATATATCAAATATTGTCATTGTAATTGATTGGAGATTTTAAGACAACAGATGATTTATTTTGATTTTAAAACAAAGCTAGATTGTATCAGTTCGTCGTTAGTGTACAACATGCTACTTCAAAGTTTTCATAAACAGTTAAAAATAGTCGACGATTGGTAGGCAAAATGTAAAAATGATATAAGAACAAAATATTTAACAACGCACCTATCATTGTTGCGAACAAATTTCTAAATAATAATACTATTTAGAAAACCATTTTTAACATGGGACGGGCGTGAGCTTTGTTAACTATTCTTTGCCTACTCTCTATCAATTTAAATAAGTTAAAATTTTATTTTAATTATAAAAATGTGGGGGCTTTACAAAAACGAAAACGAGATGCAAATAATAATAATAATAATAATAATAATAATAATAATAATAATAATGACGAATTTTTAGATTAACGCTATCAGCTAAATCCCTATTCAAAAAAGAAATATTATTTTTATAGGTAATTACGTGTAAAACTCTTAAAAACTTGACCGAAAGAAAGACAATCATGTTAGCATTTAGAGTAGAAGATCAATTAAAAATAAACATTTATGGTAAAATACTAAATAATTATTTTTTGGAACGCCAGGCCGCCAGGCCGCCAGGACGTGAGATTTGAATCCGCCATTTTGGTTTGCCAAAAAGTACACCCAAAAAGTATGCCAGTGCGCCAAATTTCATTCCGTTATAAAAACAAATTTGTACAGAAACAAGTGGAACATGCATAATCCTCCGTGTGTGCACAGTGAACGAGGCATAAACAAATAACTAAGTCCAGCATTTGCCTCTCCCATTTAGCTCCAAAAGTCCCCAGGGGACGTCAAATCCCGGTGAAAATGAACAAACGATGCAGTTTTAGGCCTTAACATATGTAAATTTGAGTTCTACACCATTAAAAAATGACACAATGAAAAAAGGAAATAACCCATTTAGCTCCAAAAGTCACCAAGGTCTTAACATATTTAAATTTGAGTTGAGCGCCATGCAAAACTGCTAAATGAACTTACACAGAAAATTTTGGACAAATGCTAAAATAGTCCCAAAAACAGTCTCTGGGGAACATCCACGAGTTATCGCGAAGTATAGACAAACAAAATTATATAGAAATCAGTTAGTTACAACGTTTTAGAAAGTTTTATAAAAATCAAAGACATCAATTTCTTTTAATAAGCACAAAAATGTCAATTTTAGCCATTTTAAGCCGAAGGGCACCCCTAGGAGGTGGGGACAACCGTAGTTTTCCCGAAAAATCCGTTCTGTAACTTTTTTACTCATATCATGTTTAATGTTTGTGCAAAATTTCAAATAATTGCAAAGCGTAGTTATTGAGAAAAGTGCGGACAGGCGAACGGATAGGGGTGAATTTACAGCGAATAAACATAAAATTAGATATGAAAAACCATGTTTATTATTTTTTTTAATCCAACAACGGCGCTGAAGTCGATGTTTTACTTCTAAAACAAAAATAACTTTTTTGATAAATCTCTGTGTGGCGTACTGGAAAAATATTTTTTCTAAAGAATAAAAATGAATAAAGTTGTTTTTTTTACAAGCATCTGCATCTATTTACCTAGCCAATAAACATTACATTAAAAATGAAAACCCGCGTTTATTATTTTTTAAAAATCCATCTTATATTCTAATACACCTAAAAAGAAAAACACGATTCTTCATGTTTAGGCGATTACATATAAACAGCTGGAAAGGTTTAGTGGTAAAAATACAATAAAACACCAAACAATAAATTTCGTATCTAAATTTAACGATAGATGATCACCCCTTGTTGATCAGACAATGTTTTAAGGATATGTAACTAACTTTATTTATTTTAAATTTTGGGAATATTAATGTTCCAAATTAAACGTTAGTATTAGTCATAAAGAGCCACGTTCTTTTGTTACTACTAACCCTAAGTCTGGGTGGCAATACGAAAAATAAAGCAATTACATGTAATTTTATGATTTTGCTGATCGGGCGTAGTATTAGTGGTAAAAATTATTTAACTGCTCAAAAAGTTAGAATGTACCGGCAATGAAATCATTTTACATTATATTCATATGCACAACTGAACGCCCCTTCTAAATTCTAAAATAACGTTTCAATATATTCACACACAATTGCATAAAAAGTAGAATTTCATGCGGATATTTTAGATGTAACTTGAAGTTATTTTTTAAGTTAAAATACTTCTAAATATTTGCTCTTTATATATTCTATCCAAGGTTTTTTTTTTTACGTTTTATCCGTATTTTTCACTTGTGCCAAAACCAAACAAAATATAAGAAAACATGAAATATTTCAGAGGATGTGTTGAAAAAAGTGTCCAAGCATTTAAAATCTTTTGATATTAAAGTGTAAAGTTTTTAAAAATCTGTGATATTGAATAGGCAAGTGAACTCTATAATATTTATATTGCTTACCATGAAAATAAATTTAAAAAAAAATTAAATTAGGCTTGGAGAGTGAATGCTACATCTGGGAAATATGCTTGGAATGATAATTGTCACGGTTATGAAGGATTTCCAGCCATTACATTTGTAGTCATCCTGTCTATTCTCTTTTCAACTTGACACATTTCAACTCATTTTTTTTTAATTCTTTAAAAATTTGTACATCATTTTCATTTCAGAAATCACGACAATGTCACATTTACTCTATGAACTGTCCTGCTTAAAATATTAAAAATGCTTTTAATTGAATTTAATTTCAGATTAAGAGGATCACAAGTAATGGGAAAACGTAATCAGTATCCCATATATATATATGTATTTATATATATATATATATATGTGTGTGTGTGTGTGTGTGTGTGTGTGTGTGTGTGTGTGTGTGTGTGTGTGTAGTGTGTGTGTGTGTGTGTGTGTATTTAACCAATGTAGGTATGTATATATATATATATATATATATATATATATATACATGGTTAAATAAAAAAAAGTGTACTATTGTCGTTGTATTTTCTTAATTTCTATTATAGGAAAAAGGTTTCTACCTATAGTCTGATCATTTGCTTCTCCTATTAATTAACGACCCCATACCAGCACATTAATTTACCAAAAAGTTAGTTTGCTTTAAAATTGAAAACATCAAGTTCAGCTTCGTTGCATAAGTTGGGTTTTTTTTTTTAATAATAAACGCGTTTTTTTTTTTTTCATATAAAATTTTATGTTTATTGTCTAGAGAAATGTATAAAGATTCTTGTAACAGTAAATCTTATTCATTTTCATTCATTAGAAAAAATACGTCCCCGGTACGTCATACAGAGATTAATCAAAAAATTCATTTTGTTTAAGAAACAAAATATCGACTTCAGCTCAGTTGTTGAACTTTTTAAATAATAAACTTTTTTTCATACGTAATTTTATTGTTAATTAGCTAAATAAATGTATAAAAAGTCTTGTAAAAATTAATTTTATTCATTTTTATACATTAGAAAAATATTTTCCCGGTACGCCACACAGAGATTAATAAAAAAAAAGTTAATTTTGTTTTAGAAGCTAAACATCGACTTCAGTTCCACTGAGTTTTAAAAATGATACACGTGGTTTTTCATACGTACTTTTAAGTTTATTCGCTAGATAAAAATGTAAAAACAATTTTTTCCTGTAGAAATATGTTTGCGATGGAACGAAATTTGGCGCACTGGCGTACTTTTTAGCGTTGTTTTTGGCAAACCAAAATGACGTATTGAAATCTGGAGTCATGGCGTCTTGGTATCTCAAAAATTATTACCCGACGATTGATATGCAAAATAATATGTGCGTGATGTTGCCAAGCTAATCAAAAACCTTGATTCAAGTAAAGTAACTGGCCCTGACGGCATTCCAATTATAGTGCTGAAAAAGCTTCAACCAGAAGTAGCTCTCATACTTCCGACGCTATTTAAGCGTTGTCTTAAGAAGAATTGCTTCCCAACACCCTGGAAAAGCTCATCGGTATGCACTGTATTTAAGAATTCGGATGATCGGTCATCTCCTCTCAGTACAGACCAATAAGTTTCCTGTGCGTCATGAATAAGTTACTTGAAGTACTCAACTATCTTAGCAAAAATAACCTTCTTAGTGACATGCAATATGGTTTCCGTTCTGCTAGATCTTAAGCAGATGTGTTTACAGTTATCTCTCATGCGGTTTAGCAAATCTCTCGACGGGGGCTTCCTTTCTAGGGAAATTGCCCTGATATGTCAAAGGTCTTTGATAGTATATGGCATAAAGTCTATTTTACAAGATTTCCAGCTATGTTATAGCTGGAAATGTTTGTTTTTTTCAATTATCAAATCATTTCTGTCTGATATGTTCATAAGACTAGTGGTTGATGGGCAGAAATCAGAAGCTCATAGTATTAACGCTAGAGTCCCTCGGGGGTCCATTCTGGGTCCGACTCTCTTCCAAATCACATCTCTTCCAAATCTATGCCAAATCACATTCTTAGATCATTCGTAGACATTTATACTGACAATACTAGCATCTATGGCAGCACATCAAACGCCGTAAACGACGAAGTTCTATCTGATACTTTCTCCTCTGATCTTGAGCATGTGGTACAATGTGGAAAAAAGTGGCCGGTTACTTTGAATGCATCTAAAACCAAGCTTCTATCATTACATCATCAATGTTCTGATTCCCATCGGCATCAATTGAAATCGTCTTGTGGAGGCTCCATATGTTGACAAGCTTCTGGGTTTGACCTTTACTCCTGATCTGAAATGGAATACGAACATCAAATCCGTTGTCAAGGTTGCTAGAAAAATGGTGGGATCCTTCCATCGATCCAGTAGATATTTATCTGCTGGTGCAATTTTCTATCTATATAAGAGCCAGGTACGCCCAAGGATGGTGTACTGTTGCCACATCTGGGCAGGAGCTGCTAGAAGCAGCTTATCCTGCATTGACAATCTTCAAAATAGACTTCGTAGCCTAGTGGGGGTGCGACTTCTTTCTCACAGAAGAGACGTTGCGAGTTTTTCTTTGCATTATCGTTATTTTCATGGCAAGTGCTCGACTGAGCTTCAATCTATGGTCCCCCCTCGCCACACTCTTTATCTGTGCCTAAACCTAAACGTAGATTTCATGAACTGCACGCCTGTGGAACTCTCTTCCGATTGCCTGCTTTCCAGCTGACTACAATATGGTCGCCTTCAAGTCCAACGTAGACAAGTTCTTGGTAAGCCGTTCCCCTTAAGTAATCTAATTTACCAAATCTGCACTTCTAATGATTACTATATTGTCCTTTTGACCAATGTACACTCTTTAACCCTCATCCTCGAGTGGCCTCTGGGCCTTGATAAGTGACTGTTCTTTTGTAAAAAAAAAAAAAAACAGTATAGGGAGAGAATAGATAATAAAGCCCGTCCCATACGAAGAATGCGTTTCTACATAATAACGTACTATTTAGAAAAGCATTCTTAACATTCGGAGGAGTTTCTGTTAACTATTCTGTACCTTCCCTCTTTGAAAAAACTGTTTATATTTTTTTCTTACAATTATACACATTTTGTGTTACTGTAAAAGAAAAACAAATTACATACACTACTACTACTACTACTACTACTACTAATAATAATAATAATAATAATAATAATAATAATAATAATAGCAAATATAATTAATCCGTTTAGCTGAATCACTTCCACAAAATGGGATTCCACATTTTTAAATGGTTATGTGGCGAAAAGAAAAACAAAACAATTATTTTAAAACTGTTTCGCACATAAAATTAAAGTGATACTCATTTCCGACCCATTCTTGCTTAATCGCTCAAAACTCGGATATTAAGCAAAATACTCGTACAACATAATATTTTCGGTCGTTTATTAACATTTAATTATGTGTTTCTACCAGTGTTTGTTTAATTTTCAGTTTTGAGCGGTTATCAATGGTCATTCTGCCGGGGTTATTGTGCATCCATTTTTTTTACTTCTGACTCAAAGAAGAGACACTAAGTTGTTTTAAACAACAACAACAAAAAAAACACTTTAAAAGAAGTTTAAACACAAAAAACGTTATTCCGGAATGTAGAAGAGTCTTGCCTTTGGTAACATTTATTTGTTGCATATTGGTTTATCATTTCTTTTTTTTTTCTGTTAATTACAGTAATAAATGCCCCAACTGTATTCTTCTTTTTGAGAAAGTTTAAATTTAGATATAATTTCATCTTTAATTGAGAAAATTTTCAGAATATTTTCTCTTTATGCATTTATCCACGATTTCGATAAACTCATTGAAGATTTTCATCTATATTTTTCACTAGCTTCCAAACAGAAGCGCAATAAAACTAATTATTTTAGAAGAAGCCGATGACAGACATCGCCAATGTACAGCTGGCGCCAACTAAATTTAAAACCCGATCCATAGCATTAAAAACATTTTAATAATCAAGAGAACTCCTTCAGATGGGGCATATAGACATTTAGCGAATAGATGCGAAAAGTTAACAAAGGGAATAGGCAAGTTATCTCTCGATAAAGGACCAATAAATAAAATAGATTAAACTCTGTGAACCAATGTTAAATCTGTAAATGAGATTTATAACCTAATTTGTGGCACTTCTCAGTCTAATAGAGTACAATAATGGATGAGTAGACATTAGTAAGAGATTTACTAATGTGCAAAACAAGTCGTTTATCAATGCGGTGCTCTCTCTCCTATATATATATATATATATATATATATATATATATATATATATATATATATATATATATGACAAAAATTTATTTAAAATATGTTGAAATGCTCAATTATTGACAGCGACTGTTTCGTAGCGCAGAAGCATTCATGTAATTATGTTAATGAACAACTTCTAATAAAAAAATTTTGTTCATATTTTATTATCAAAAAACGTTTACAGAATCTTTTTTTACAAGGTGGTCACCACTTATCAAGGCCCGGAAGCCACTCAGGGATAAGGGTTTGGAATCGGAAATTAGACTATAATTCTTCCAATTTCGATACCGATTCACATACCCCAAAAAGTTCCAATTTTTTAATATTCCCAACACTAATATATATATATATATATATATATATATATATATATATATATATATATATATATATATATATAAAAGCGAAAGTGTTTCTGTCTGTCTGTCTGTCTGTGTACATTTCTCTACCAAATAACTCTGTCAATTATCGGTCTACAGACGCAAGATTTGACATAAGAGGTATTGAGATTTGGGAAAATGTTTTAAATCGATTTTCAGTCAGAAATTTGGCTGTTAAGGGGTCAAAGTTCAAATATTATTTTAAACTTAACAAAACGTAAGTATAGTTTTTGAATTGTATGATTTTAAAAATTATAATTGTAATGATACATAAGCTTGATTATAATAGCTAATAGATTTGAATTGTGTATGGTTTTCAATTCGGATCAATTGATTAGTTATGATAACTGACCGAAATGATCAATCGTTTTTTTTTGTTGTTTTTTTAGCTTAGTTTAGTTTCGTATATACAAACATATATAATAGTTTATAATTTGTTGATATTATTTGGACATATATGTATACACACCTTATAATTAATAAATATACTAATTATTAAATAGAACCTTTTGGTATAAGATTCATAAATTAATTAAAATTGTTAGTACGAATACTTGGGTTTAATGGCTTTGATAAAATTTCAATATGGCGTAATGGAAAAATACAAAGGTATCTGCAGCTTCTCTTCCAATTTTCGGATTTTTACCATGTCAAATCACATTTCAATTCCTTTTGACGGATTGATTGTTGCTATTTCTTCTGATGAGTCAAGGGCATAATAGATTCACTGATTGATATAATAATTAAGTGATTGATTTTCCGCTACGAAACAGATACTGACAAGAATTGTATAAGTCAACTGAATTAAATACATAAGATTCTTAAATAAGGATGATATATAATAAGAAAATGTATTTCTAGAGAAATATATACACATATATATATATATATATATATATATATATATATATATATATATATTTCATACCCATGGACATATACAGAAATTTTGCATTCTCGTCAGTATGAAATTACGTAATCATATTGACAGTCGTAAGATTCGAACTCCGAAAGCAAGTTTTATGAATTCTGGCTTTATATTAATAACTTTTCGGTTAATGTGAAATGTGGGAGAAATGCACCTTGAATCTTTTGGTGTAAACTAGTGATGGGACGATTCCAATAAGTTTCCCAATTCCGATACATTATTACTTAAATATTATTAAATATTACTGAATCCGTCCTAAATTCCCGATTCTGGTACATTTGCCGATTTCGATTCAGATTCTTTATAAATCTCTAAATATTCAACTATAAATTTTGTTTTTTTTTCCCCCGATTACCATAAAACATGTTAAATATGCAGATATTTTTTCAAACTTAAAAACACATTATGGTTGATGATCTCTAGATTTGGGTCTTACTGGTAATTTGAAATCAATAAATATTGATTATTGTATTAGTAGTACCAGCACTCAAAGATTTTGTTTTAAACAAAACCAAATAAAAAATATATTTGAAAGGAATCGTGTTTGGCATCGAAAAATAGGCACAATTTTTCCGATTCCGATATAGATACCGATACCGATATCCCTCTAAATCCTGATTTTTCCGAATCCCCATTCCGATTCCAATTAATTGTCCCAACACTAATGTAAACACAAGTAATGTCATTCTAAAGAGAGTCCAAAAATAAAGAGAACCGTGTGTTATATACTAGTGTGTATATAACGAGTGTATATAGGTAATGTGTCCGTGTATTATATATATATATATATATATATATATATATATATATATAATGTATATACATACATATTTATATGTCTCTGTGATCGTCTAGTGTTTGTATGTAACAGTTAAAACAGTTTCTGACGTGACGTAGCATGAAGACAGTTATTTAACGGGACGCATAATGTGGAAAACGAACACATACCTTGATTTCTTTTCTCCCTTTTATTGGTTGGCGGCCACACTGCAAACGAATACATCTTCTCAAGAAAGAAAACATCAAGACGTGAATCATAATCTTTTGTGTGACCCTTTTATTCTCATGTGGATTCCCTTCCGGAGTTTTGCAACGCTTGTTGAAGTTTACATTTTACTAAATCTTACGCCCGAGAGGTTTTCTGCAATTTTCCCGGTGCCTAGCTAACTGCCCTCTACATTGTCCAAGCATGTGACTGAAAGTCTCTTTTAACCCGTCTACGTGTATAAATCAAATTCTGTCTTTGATTTGATTCTCTAACATCATTATCCAGACCACTAACCTTATTCCAAGTTGTTTTTTGTTTTTTTGTTTGTTTTTTTTTGTTACATAGGCATCACCACTTATTAAGGCCCAGAGGCCACTCAAGGATAAGGGTTAAAGAGTGTACAGTAGAAATTGGTCAATATAGTAATCATTAGTAATGGAAATTCGGTAAATTTGTTAACTTAAGTGGAACGGCTCATCAAGAACTTGTTTACGTTAGACTTGAAGACAACCATATTGTAGTCAGCTGAAAAGCAGGAGAACGGAAGATAGTTCCACAGGCGTACAGTTCTAAGAAAGAAGCTTTGTTCATGGAATCTACGTTTAGGTTTAGGCGCAGATAAAGAGTGGGGGAATTGTTGATAGTGTGTTCAGCTAGATAAGTGTTTCTTGTGAAAGTTTGGCGAGGGGGGCATAGATTGGAGCTCAGTCGAGCCATTTCCATAAAAATAACGATAAAGCGGAGACAAACTCGCAACATCTCTTCTGTGAGAAAGAGGTTGCAGGGAAGAGAAAAGGACATCTCCTACGAGGTTACGAAGTCTATTTTGAACTCTATCAAGGCAGGATTGTTTTATAAAACTTCAAAGTTGTTGAGCTTCAACATAATCTATTGTCGACTTTATTTTTTTAACATTCTAATAATACATTTTCTATTGAATATTTATTATAATAACGATTAACAATCGCGGTCCTTCCCTAGGTTACTCGAAGATTCCAGGAAGTCCAACATATAACACTTGCTGTTAGCGTGATTCATTTTTTAATCTTCAAACGACGCAATAGAGTTTAATAAATATATATATATATATATTTAGTATCCAGACACACACACACACACACACACATATATATATATATATATATATATATATATGTGTGTGTGTGTGTGTGTGTGTGTGTTTTTGTTTTTTTTTTACACCCTGCACTGAAGATTCCCGAAAGGATGAAACACTAATGTCTGTAGGTATTTAATAATTATTATAGCAAAAAAATAATTATTACAGCCCCCTTTAAGAAATTCGTTTCTTATCGTTGAGCACTTTCAGTTGAATTAAAGTCGGTCAATTTAGCTCTTATGCATAGATCATCGTATAACGATTAGATCACTGTCTGACTGACGTAAATGAACATTTAAAATTAAAAATGTTTAAATTCGACGTTATTTCACGCGGTTAATGGTAGCCGAATGGATTAGGTCTTCGCTAATCGAGCCAGAGATGTCTCGTGATGCGGGGTTCGAATCGTTCGACTGGTATTAATCGTGACACCCTGCACTGAAGATTCCTGAAAGGATGAAACACTAGTGTCTGAAGGTATTTAATAATTTAATAATTATTATAGTAAAAACATAATTATATATATATATACACACATATATATAAATACATATATAAACACACACACATACATATTTATATATAACAATGTTTAAAATAAGAGAAAGTTTCTGTTAAATTACACCTATTCCTCTTACTATTTTTTGTTGAGTTAAAATAAAAGAAAAAAAGATTATGTAAATACTATAAGTGTCACAAACGTTTTCGAGTTCCCATCGAGCACGTAAAGCAAATGATCGAGAACGCTAGAAAAGAGGAAAAGAGAAAACGTGTATCTTAATAGCAGCTACAAGAACAGCTAAATGAAAAAATGCTGCGTAAATACAATATATATATATATATATATATATATTGTGTACAGAAAGTTGTTAGATGAGACAAGTCGGTTTCAAGCCCGATAATTAGGACCGTTTAAGATATCCTTATCAAGCTCTCTTCGGCCAATATTCCTTGATAGGAGAGCTTGATAAGGATATCTTAAACGGTCTTAATTATCGGGCTTGAAACCGACGGTACCAATGACTTGTCTCATCTAACAACTTCCTGTACACAAAATATAAATATGCTCTTATATTTCG
Organism: Euprymna scolopes; assembly: GCF_053919585.1. NCBI lineage: Eukaryota > Metazoa > Mollusca > Cephalopoda > Sepiida > Sepiolidae > Euprymna > Euprymna scolopes. The sequence continues at coordinate 89,801,939 of NC_136502.1, forward strand.
GATTTTCCTTTTAATTGAGCACTCTGCTGGATTTCTTTTTCCAAAAATCTAATCATATATATATATATATATATATATATATATATATATATATATATATATATATTGTTTTTAAATCCCCGAAACAGTGTTTCATGGTAAACAACTGATGATCCCTTGAAAAATAAAAAAATTGGTATTATAGTAAATTTGAGAGTTGATGCAGTGATTGCAGGTGATTAAATGACTTACTGACCAGATTTTTTTTTTAACGAATGATAAAAAATAATTTTTTGTATAGTTTCAAATGTTAAAAACTTCAAAGACTATATATATATATATATATATATATATATATATATATATATAGTTTTTGAAGTGTTTTAACCTTGAAAAATATATATAACCTTTTTTACATTTTTAATCCTTCGTTGAAAAATTATATTTAATTACTTGCAATCGCTGAATCATTTTGCTTTCACAAGACCTAAGTTTTCAGGTTTGCCATAAAACACTTTCGGGGATTTAAAAACCAAAAAGAATATAAAATCATGGCTCCCCAGCAGTGTTAATCAAACACCGCCTTCCAACAAAAGAACAAAAAATGTTCCGGATATTAGATCTAGTTTTATTTGGCTCCAGATTAATTAGGCTAACCTATTCATGTTATCAAAAAAAATGTGCATACTTTTTATATATAAACGTTTAGTAAACCAACGGAGATTATTTCTAACCGTATTACACATCGTTTAACTTGAGTAATGTCGTTATTAAGAAATTAATTTCGTCTGGGTGTCTAAAAAGGAAATACTGATAGAAACATATTCAATAAATGTCACTAACGATCCGAAAATATAACGTTCTGCCAGTATTTTATTTCATTTTTGATTTTGAGGTTCGATTATGGTTCGAATAAAACTACCATTTTGTTTTTTATTCTAAATCGACCGGCTTTACACTACATTTATTCTTAATTTATAAAAACACTTTAAAAGAAATTAAAACACACAACGCTTACACAGTTTGGTACAACATTAACTTATCTTGCCTTTGGTTACATTTATTTATTGTGTATTTAATTTTTGTCGCCTCATTTTTCTGCTTTTGTTAACTCTTCTGGAAAATCGCTGTATATACTTCTAAAGAAGTCTATAGAACTTGCTGGTGATCCAGGATGATATAGGCTGATATACGAGAGGCGTGCAATAAGTAATGCCCCTGACCCACTTCCCATAGTAGTAGAGCAACGAAACATGCCACAGTTATTAGTCTTTCTCTACATAGGAACCACCCAGAGTTATGCATTTCTCCCATCGTTTGATGCAGCTCTGGAGACCGCTTGTGTAGAACACCCCAGAACCAACCACGACATGACTTCAGAAATCAAGGTTGCATCATCTGGGAAACGCTTTTCTTTCAAAAACAACTTCGTGGCTGGGAAGAGGTGAAAGTCAGAAGGTGCAAGGTCAAATGAGTAGGGAAGATGGGGTAAGATTTCATAACCACACGCCGTGCTTCTGATCTGGTGACATGTGAGTTGTGGACCGGAGCGTTGTCCTGCAGGAGGAGTGTACATTTGCTGATCTTGCCCTGCCTCTTCATTTTGATAGCTTCTATTAATTTCCTCAAAAGTGAAGCATAATAGGCTCCTGTAATTGTGGTACCCTTTGCCAGGAAATCTGTCATCACTACTTCGTCCTGGTCCCCGAAGACTGTGAGCATGACCTTGCCAGCGGATGACTACGCCCTTGCCTTCTTTGGAGGTGGTGAGTCCAAGTGCTTCCGCTGCATTGACTGGGCTTTTGAAAAACTTTGACTCATCTTCTTGGCACATCTCCAAATTCATCCTCGGGCACTCGACGCGTTCTCGCTTCTGGAATGGTGTGAGCAACCTGGGAATCCATCTGGCAGACACTGTATGCATATGTAAATGGTCATGAATGATAGTTTCCACAGACCCTGCACTAATCTTGACATTTTGAGCTATTTGACGAATGGTAATATGCCGATCTTCCAAAATGACAGCCTCAACTTGACGGACAGATGCCTCATCAATGGCAGAAGGGGGGGCGACAAGGTCTGGGAGAGGTTTCCACAAACTTCCGGCCATGTTTGAATTCACGATGCCAGCGTTTTACAAGGTCATATGATGGGGCATTATCACCATAAGTTTCTTTCATTTCATCAAAAGTCTCCTGTGGTGTGCGTCCTTTCAAATACAAAAACCGGATCACTGCTCGACATTCAACAGACTCCATTTCACACCTGACTCAGTTCAAACACCTGCAAAACAGAAACCACAATTAGTTCAGAGCTGTAATTTGCCACATAATCCGTAGAGATATAAATCATTGCACATGCAAAATTTCAGCTAGATCAGACAACTGGAAGTGTGTCAGGGACATTACTTATTGCACGCCCCTCGTAGTTGATTACCGCATGTACTAGATTAATACTGAACACGAACTATTACACGGAATCGATACAAAATCCCCAGCAAAATGGTAATTATACAATCAGATATCGTTAGAGACGAGAAAAAAAGGTCAGTAACACTAAAATCCGATTTTCAAAGAAATACATTATCCAGTAAAAATTGTCCAGACATAATATCAGACGGTTCTAAAGTTACAAGATCAAAGAAAAACAGATAAAGATAAATGAACACAATGTAATAAATATATCAATGGCAAATAAATCACATTAATTTTCGCAAAATAGCACAAGTACCAATTTAAACATTATATATATATATAGCAAAATTATATATATATGCACACACACGCACACACACACACACACACACACACACATATATATATATATATATATATATATATATATATATATATATATATATATATATATAGTAAGTTATAAAAAATATGTATGGAAATTAAGCTACACAGAATATTCCGCGTTTCATCAACGCTAGGATTCGTCAGGCTGACGAATCCTGGCGTGGATGAAACGCAGAATATTCTGTATAGCTTAATTCAAATTAATTCGCAGAGTCTCGTTAAGCACATTGGAGGACTAGAAAACTTTTGAACAAGAAACAAGAAAATGAAGGAGAAGAAAAAGAAAGCATAAAAAAGGGGGAAGAAGAAGGTGACGAAAAGGGAGAAGAAGTATATTCTTTTATGCAATATGTATAAAAGTATATGTCGTCTAATAATCACATCTGTTATATAGAAATATTTCTTAAAACGCCCAATTACGTTGTTAATGAACGCGTAAACCTGCACAAGCTGGTGATGTCAGCTTATAATACGTAACTCAGTACATGTTTAAGATTTCGCTGTAATGTTTAGATGGAAAATTGAAACGAATATGGAAGCATTTAAACTGTCAAATCAAAATTATATTTAAATCATATTTCTGAAAAAAAAACATTATAATCAATCAATTTTTTCGCGTAAAAAAACTTTGCAGAAATTTTACGTGTAAGATAATGGAGGAGATAAAAAAAGAAAAAAATGGCCGAAAATAGAAGAAAAAAAACGATAAACAAACCGAAAAAAAAAACAGAAGAGCAAAACAAAATATTATTATCTGAACGTACCTGCACAGAAATGTGAATTGTTTCAACTGTGGAAAAAAGTGAGCCGAATTCTTTTCTTGTTTTTTTTTTACCATGTGACTGCCTATATACAACGTGTGGGTCTTGAGTGCTGACATATTGTTGCGGTATCAATGTGCATATACTTTTCTAGCTTGCACTTTTCAAATGCTTGCTAAATTATATATACACCTGACAATTCTTTTGTCGTTGTTCTCAAAATAAACACAGAGACGAATTTAGCAACAAAGAAGTTTATTTACAATTAACTTTTATTCATCGGCAAAGACAGATCATAAATGCGTTCAGCTGTAGGGTTGTGCACCGGGCGACGGCAGAGAGATGTCAATCATACTGGACGACTTGGTCTTCTGTCTTCTCTCTCTCTCTCCTTCTCTCTCTCTTTTATTTTCTCTCTCTTTCTCTCTCTCTCGCGCTCTCTCTCTCTCTCTCTCGGTGGTTTATGCTAACTGATTTATATAGACATCAACCCACATTCCTAAAATGTAAATATTAAAAATATTTAATTGTTCTATTTTATTTTGCGTTGCGCAATTCTAATTTCCTGATTTGCAATGTAAGCCTTTCTTTGTTTTCGGTGATAATTACAATTCCGGTCAGTTTTATGGGACACTATAATGTAGATCGAATCTACGTGTGTGTAAACTTTCGTTTTTATCGGCGTTGCGCCGGTTCAGTATTCAACAATGTAACAACTACGGTACAAATGCACATCTTAACAGATATGTACATCTCTTAATCCTAAACAGTTGTCAGTATTATTATTGTTCTTCTTGCATGATTTCGTAAATGACATTGAAGACAGCATATAGCGTGCAAGGCTGAGAACATAAGTGGTACATAAAAGAAGTAGTTTCCACATTGATTGCGCATCTTGATGGATGATTGCCGTATCAGTACACATCTCGACTCGTTCATCACCATAGGACTTTCAATAAATGAAAGGTCAAGCTTGATGACCCACGAGATCGCCGTCAAGTTACATCTGTACATTGAAGGACTTATACAACACGTAAATGAATCTCTATGACCATGCATGCATGTCGTAAGAGACAAATAATAGAAATAAAGTCATCAAGTTACCAGTCGCACACACTGATGTATCTTAATGAAGACCAAATTCTGAGATGTATATATGCATATATATATATATATATATATATATATATATATATATATATATATATATAAAGAGAGGGAGAGAGAGAGAGAGATGAGGAGAATACGATTATGATGCTATTTGAAGAGACGAATAGGATTGAAGAGAGAGACTGGCCTTTTGGCCAAGATCAAAGTGTAGTATCTGTTCTTCAGATGCGGCACCTCCGTTTCTCGTTCTCTTTCAGTGGAGGAGAAATCCTTCACGACTGAGACAATTTTTATTTTCGTACCTTTTCTCCACGTTAAAAAACGACCCTGGTGTCTAACTCTGTCCCGCGGGGAGGCATTGTAAATAGGTACAATAAGTATAATGAGATAGATAGATAGATAGATAGATAGATAGATAGATACTATGCTTATGCTTGGATAGGCAAATAAGATCGGATAGAGACTAATGGATAGACAAGTATGATGAGATAGATAGGTATGATGAGATAGATAGGTATGATGAGATAGATAGATAGATAGATAGATAGATAGATAGATAGATAGATAGGTATGATGAGATAGATAGATAGATAGATAGATAGATAGATAGATAGATAGAAAACGTTAGCATTATTACATTGACACACTGGTTCCCATTTGGTTACCGAAGCTAAGCATTGAGCCTGGTCGGTACTAAAACTGGTGACTTGTTTGGAATACAGTGTGCTGCATGTGCTCTCTGATTATCTCGGCATTGTTTCTTGTCGTTCTGGACTTCTTGCTTCTGGAATAAAGTTGTTTCGACTCAGGAAACCTGTGATTTCAGATTGTGATTTCAGATTTCTTGCTTCTCAATTCCACGCATAGTCACTCTCACATGAGGTATCCATTATCTCCCGAAACTAAACGAAAACATGAGAGATAATGAAGAAATTATGAGAGATAGATAGATAGATAGATGGATACATACATACATACATACATGCATACATACACACATACATACATACATACATACATGCATACATACACACATACATAGATCATAAACACTTTATGGCTGATACGTTGGCAAGAAAGTTTTTGCGGAATTTTAAATTTTATTTTCAAATATGTGTTCGTTATAATACCTTTACTTTATATATTATTTTAAACAGCGTTTAAATTAAAATAGTTTGGAAATTAATCGTTTAAATTAAAATAGTTTGGAAATTAATCGTTTGAATTAAAATAGTTTGGAAATTAATCGTTTAAATTAAAATAGTTTGGAAATTAATCGTTTAAATTAAAATAGTTTGGAAATTAATCGTTTAAATTAAAATAGTTTGGAAATTAATCGTTTAAATTAAAGAGTTTGGAAATTAATCGTTTAAATTAAAATAGTTTGGAAATTAATCGTTTAAATTAAAATAGTTTGGAAATTAATCGTTTAAATTAAAATAGTGTGGAAATTAATCGTTTAAATTAAAATAGTTTGGAAACAAGTACATACAAGATGGAAAATACAAGTTCGCACAATTTTATTATTTCAATTCAAGCTAGGTCGAAAAGCTGTTGAAAAAATTCGCGATATCAACGAAGCGTTTGGCCCAGGAACCACTACTGACTGGTGGTTTAAGAAATTTCGTGGCGGTGACGAGTCTTGAAGATGGTGAGCATAATAGCGTGCCATCGGTTGTTGACGACGATCAATTAAGAGCCTTAGACGTGACAATCCACGCACAACTGTTCGAGAACTTGCTTCTGAGTTAGACAAAACAGATACGACGATTTCCAACAACTTGAGAGAGATTCGAAAGAAAACTTGATAAATGGATGCCCCACGAATTGAACGACAACCAAAAGAATCGCTGTTATAAATTGCCATCTTCCCTTCTTTTATGCAGTAAGAATGACCCGTTTCTCGACCGGGTTGTGATATCCGATGAAAAAGTGGTTCTTTACGACAACCGGCGCCGCTCAGCTAAGTGGTTAGACGCTGACGAATCTCCACGACACGAAACGATACTTTCTGAGGCCAGAGTTGCACCAAAAGAAGGTCATGTTGATTGTTTGGTGGTCTGCGACCGGTCTCGTCTATTACAATTTTTTTTTATTTTGTTATGCAGGCGAAACCATTCCGGCAAAAAAGTACTGTCAAAAAATGAATGAAACGCATAAAAAATTTCGCACCCAGTATTAGTCAACAGAAAAGGCCTAATTCTTCTCTACGACAAAACCCGATCGCACGTTGCTAGACCGACTCTGCAGAAATTGAACGAATTTGGCTACGAAACTCTGCCTCATCCGCCATACTCTCCAGATCTCTCACTTACCGACTACTATTTTTGCAAGCATCTCGACAACTTTCTGCATGAGACAAAAACTTAAGCGATATCAAAAATGCCTTCAGCGACTTCATCACCACCAGAACGCAAGATTTTTACGTTAATGGCATAGATGTACTTGGTTCTGCGTTGGCAAAAGCGTGTTGATTCTGATGGTGCTTATTTCGATCAATAATTTTTTGTTTGAGTCGTGATATGTTTATTTGAATTTGAAAGTTTAAAACATCAGGAATAGTCTTGCCAACCTGATCTATATATATATATATATATATATATATATATATATATATATAGCCATCCACATACAGCACTATTTCGCAGCTCATCAGTGCGGCTAGACAAGCAATTACTTCCAGCCAGGATCGAAACCTGACCGCCTAAACAACAATCGGAGCTTATAACCGTTGCGCTATTCGGCTGCTATAATGCGGCCAGTAAATTAACAATGTTTTGACATTGTCCAAATACACACACACACACACACATATATATATATATATATATATATATATATATGTGTGTGTGTGTGTGTGTGTGTGTGTGTGTGTGTGTGTGTGTGTGTGTGTGTGTATAGATAGATCAGGTTGGCAAGACTATTCCTGATGTTTTAAACTTTCAAATTCAAATAAACATATCACGACTCAAACAAAAAATTATTGATCGAAATAAGCACCATCAGAATCAACACGCTTTTGCCAACGCAGAACCAAGTACATCTATGCCATTAACGTAAAAATCTTGCGTTCTGGTAGTGATGAAGTCGCTGAAGGCATTTTTGATATCGCTTAAGTTTTTGTCTCATGCAGAAAGTTGTCGAGATGCTTGCAAAAATAGTAGTCGGTAAGTGAGAGATCTGGAGAGTATGGCGGATGAGGCAGAGTTTCGTAGCCAAATTCGTTCAATTTCTATATATATATATATATATATATATATATATATATATATATATATAAGCACGCAGAGAGGGAAAGAAAACAGAGAGATATATAGATAATGAACAGGTTGTGGCTGATAGGATCAAACTATGATATGATGATACTTTGATAGACAGATAGAATTGGATAAAGGCAGATAGTTAGATAGGTATGATGAGACGGGTAGATAGATAGATAGATAGATAGATAGATAGATAGATAGATAGATAGATATGATTAGACTATAATAGATTGATAGATTGCAAAGCTTTGGGATGTTTTTGGGTGGGACGGTGACGGATCACTATGGCAACACTGAGATTTAGCCAAACTGGAATCGTAAAGTACTTTGTCAGAAAATCGTTTGCAACAATTCTTCTGAACTGTTGCCAGAGAAATTGGAATGGACGTGAATCCTGCCTTGCCGACGCACACGCGCGTGGCCGTACCGGGGGTGAGGGGTGGCGACTGAAAAAAAACGCTGAAGAGTTGATGGGGGCTGGGGAGAGGCATGATCATGAATGCATGGTAATGGGTGAGATGGGTGTGGACGTGTTCGAAGCCGGAGGGATGGGGGGTGGATGCTGCGGGGATGGCACTGTTTCTTCGTGGCTTAAGGAAAGACAGTGAGATTGGCGACGGAGAAGCAGATTGGGAGAAAAGAGGCGAGAGTTTAAAAGATAAAAAAAAAAAGAAGTAAAAAAAAAAAAAGGAAAGTCGGCAATGAAGAAATAAATTAAAATAGAAAGAAAGAAGGAAAGAAATGAGCAATGCAACAAAAAAAAAGAAAAAAAAAGGAGGACGGAAGAACTAAAGATAGAATTGTTGAAGACGTAAATTAAAAAAAAAATGAAGAGAAAGAAGCATGGCAATTGCTCGACTGAACTCCAATCTAAGGTCCCCTCTTGCCAAACTTTCACAACAATAACACTCCACTAGCTATAACCACAATATACGATCCCCCCCACTCACTACCTAACGCAAATTCCAGGAACAAAGCTTTTTTTTTTCCTCCAGAACTACCTGCCTATGGAACACTGTTCCGCTGGCCTGCTTCCCGGTTAAATACAACATGGAAGACTTCAAATCTAATGTAAACAAGTTCTTGTTGAGCCGTCCTCGATAATAATCAAATTCTACCCAACTTACACCATTTACTACCGTACATTTATTAATCCTTATCCTCGAGTGGATTCCGGGCCTTGATAAGCGGTGATGCCCAAGTAAAAACAAAGAAATAAAGAAAGCTAAGTAAAAAAGTAAGTGACTCATTTTCGGGAGAGGTGGAGGGAAGAAAAAATAACTACGGAAAGCATAACGAAAACAAGGAAAAAAAAAGAATAAAAGGAAAAAAAGAAAAAAAAAGAAAGAAAAAGAAAAAGAAGAATAGCAAAGAAACAAAAAAGACAAAAAGAAACAAATAAAGAAGAAACAAATGGCAAATTAAAAATAAGAGTTTTTTATACTCCCCCCCCCCCCAATCAACAGAGGTCACACCATTCCTGTAATGATCCGGTCCCTGTTTATTGTTTTAGTAGGACAGGTTATCCCAATATTCCATAAGAATCTTTCACTTAATGATACAAGCACCACAACTGGCACAAATGACGTCCAGAACATACATTTTAAGAAAAGAACGTTAGCCATCAGAAAATTCAAGATGGCTGCTAGTTTTCAAGATGGCTGCAGAAGCAAACCTGACAAATTTAAATTTTCGTGCTTGTATTACCAAGTGAAAGATTGTTTCAGTAATCTGCCCCACTATGCGGTGGAGATTCAGTTCCATGCAGTTCTAGGAAGTCCACCTTCCCAGGCCTTGCCTTCTCTCTTTCAAAAAGGGTTAGTTTATTGCTAATCGCCTGGGAATCCCACACTGGGGAATGCCGACCGGACTACCCAGGCACTTTTTGTAGGTCAAAGTACCCCTCGTCGAGAGGCGCTGGCTTCTTAAACGACGTAAGAGATAAATTTCGGAGGGGTATGGAAGGGAATAAGAAAGAACGAATTAGATAAGGAAATAAATAAAAATCAAATGCTTTATTCTAGGGATGAGGCCCATCGCTTATCAAGGCCCGATTGCCACTCGAGTATAAGGGTTAATTAGCATCAGGTGGCAGGTGGTACAAAACAGTAATGGACGAACTTGTGTTTGGAGAGCGGCTCAACAGGAATCTGTTATAGTAACCTGGAAGGCAGCCTTGTGATATTGTGTTCCGCATATGGGCAGTAATATAAAAACAGAAAATGATTTAATACAAAACAAGCTGTCCTTACCCGACATGATCCGAGAATATTTTGCATTTATTTTGTATCGTTTTTGTTGCGTTTTTTTTTATTTATTTATTTTTGTACTTTTTAAATAAATCATATTTCTTACGAAATTTATTTGTATCGTTTTTGTTGCGTTTTTTTTTTTATTTATTTATTTTTGTACTTTTTAAATAAATCATATTTCTTACGAAATGTTGACATGTAAATAAAATAAGTACTTTCGAATTTGGTCTTTTTTTTTTCGACTTTTAAATTAAAAAAATAAGAAGATAAGATTTGGTGTAATTTTATCAAACAAATTTTATGTAAACAATATTACTTAAGATTTTCATTCGAAAAGTTATATCCATACAATATATTGCTTTATATTCGAAAAGTTTCTTCCACAAAATATTGCTTAATATTTTAATTTAAAAAAATACTTCCATGCAGTACTAATTAATATTAATTTCGAAAAATAATATTCAATGAAATATGAATATTTTATTTCGAAAAATGACTTCTATGCAATATTACTTAACATATAATATCGAAAAGTTATTTGCATGCAATATTACTTAATATTTTGTTTTGAAAGGTTACTTCGATACAATATTACTGAATATTATAATTATAAAAATTACTTCCATATAATATTACTTAATATTTTGTTTTGAAAGGTTACTTCGATACAATATTACTGAATATTATAATTATAAAAATTACTTCCATATAATATTACTTAATATTTTGTTTTGAAAGGTTACTTCGATACAATATTACTGAATATTATAATTATAAAAATTACTTCGATACAATATTACTTAATATTTTGTTTTGAAAGGTTACTTCGATACAATATTACTGAATATTATAATTATAAAAATTACTTCGATATAATATTACTTAATATTTTGTTTTGAAAGGTTACTTCGATACAATATTACTGAATATTATAATTATAAAAATTACTTCGATACAATATTACTTAATATTTTGTTTTGAAAGGTTACTTCGATACAATATTACTGAATATTATAATTATAAAAATTACTTCGATATAATATTACTTAATATTTTGTTTTGAAAGGTTACTTCGATACAATATTACTGAATATTATAATTATAAAAATTACTTCCATATAATATTACTTAATATTTTGTTTTGAAAGGTTACTTCGATACAATATTACTGAATATTATAATTATAAAAATTACTTCGATATAATATTACTTAATATTTTGTTTTGAAAGGTTACTTCGATACAATATTACTGAATATTATAATTATAAAAATTACTTCGATACAATATTACTTAATATTTTGTTTTGAAAGGTTACTTCGATACAATATTACTGAATATTATAATTATAAAAATTACTTCGATATAATATTACTTAATATTTTGTTTTGAAAGGTTACTTCGATACAATATTACTGAATATTATAATTATAAAAATTACTTCGATACAATATTACTTAATATTTTGTTTTGAAAGGTTACTTCGATACAATATTACTGAATATTATAATTATAAAAATTACTTCGATATAATATTACTTAATATTTTGTTTTGAAAGGTTACTTCGATACAATATTACTGAATATTATAATTATAAAAATTACTTCGATACAATATTACTTAATATTTTGTTTTGAAAGGTTACTTCGATACAATATTACTGAATATTATAATTATAAAAATTACTTCGATATAATATTACTTAATATTTTGTTTTGAAAGGTTACTTCGATACAATATTACTGAATATTATAATTATAAAAATTACTTCGATACAATATTACTTAATATTTTGTTTTGAAAGGTTACTTCGATACAATATTACTGAATATTATAATTATAAAAATTACTTCGATATAATATTACTTAATATTTTGTTTTGAAAGGTTACTTCGATACAATATTACTGAATATTATAATTATAAAAATTACTTCGATACAATATTACTTAATATTTTGTTTTGAAAGGTTACTTCGATACAATATTACTGAATATTATAATTATAAAAATTACTTCGATATAATATTACTTAATATTTTGTTTTGAAAGGTTACTTCGATACAATATTACTGAATATTATAATTATAAAAATTACTTCGATACAATATTACTTAATATTTTGTTTTGAAAGGTTACTTCGATACAATATTACTGAATATTATAATTATAAAAATTACTTCGATATAATATTACTTAATATTTTGTTTTGAAAGGTTACTTCGATACAATATTACTGAATATTATAATTATAAAAATTACTTCGATACAATATTACTTAATATTTTGTTTTGAAAGGTTACTTCGATACAATATTACTGAATATTATAATTATAAAAATTACTTCGATATAATATTACTTAATATTTTGTTTTGAAAGGTTACTTCGATACAATATTACTGAATATTATAATTATAAAAATTACTTCGATACAATATTACTTAATATTTTGTTTTGAAAGGTTACTTCGATACAATATTACTGAATATTATAATTATAAAAATTACTTCGATACAATATTACTTAATATTTTGTTTTGAAAGGTTACTTCGATACAATATTACTGAATATTATAATTATAAAAATTACTTCGATACAATATTACTTAATATTTTGTTTTGAAAGGTTACTTCGATACAATATTACTGAATATTATAATTATAAAAATTACTTCGATACAATATTACTTAATATTTTGTTTTGAAAGGTTACTTCGATACAATATTACTGAATATTATAATTATAAAAATTACTTCGATACAATATTACTTAATATTTTGTTTTGAAAGGTTACTTCGATACAATATTACTGAATATTATAATTATAAAAATTACTTCCATATAATATTACTTAATATTTTGTTTCGAAAAGTTTATTCAATTACGTTATTACTTAACATTTTTTTTCGAAAATTACTGTCATGCAATATTAAATAATATTTTATTTCTAAGAATTGCTTCCATACAATTTTACTTAATATTTTCATTAGTAAAGTCATTTCCATGCAATATTACTTATATTTTTTCCGAAAAATTACGTTCCTACAATATAACTTAATTATTTTATAGGTAAATTTATTTCCATGCAATATTATATAATATTTTAATTCGAATACTAACTTCCATGCAATATTACTTCATAATGTCTTTCGAAAAATTATTTATATACACCATTACTTAATATTTTCTTTTAAGAAGTTACTTGATATCGTATTTCGATAAATGTCTTAATATTATCATTAAAATATTACTTAATATCTTTTTCGAAAATTTACTTCCATGAAATTTTAGTTAATAATTTGATTTTGAAATGTTACTTACAAGATAATTTATATTTTTATTAGAAAAATTACTTCCATGAAATATTACTTAATAATTTAAAAGGTTTTTTCGAAAAGTAACTCTCATATAATATTACTTAATATTTTATTTCTTAAAGGTACTTTCCTACAATATTACTAATTATTTTATTCCTAAAAAGTTACTTAATACAATTATCACCTCATTATTTATATCGAAAATTACTTTTATACAATATTACTTAATATGTTGGTTCGAAAAGTTAATTTCGTGCAATATTTCATAATATTTGATATCGAAAAGTTATTCTCAGATATACTTAAGATTTTTAATCAAAAAGTTACTTCGATGCAATATTAGATTATATTTTATTTACATTTATTTTATATTTTAGTTACTTCCATACAATATTACTTAATATTTTATTTAGAACAATTACTTCTATACAATATTATTTAATATTTTCATTCGAAAATTTACTTCAATACAATATTACATAATTTTATCATTAGAAAAGTTGCTTCCATGAAATTTTTCATAATATTATTTTTTCGGATAGTTATTTTCATACAATATTACTTTGTTTTATTTCGGAAACTATCTTCAATACTGTTGTGTCTGTATCAATAACAGCACGAACGCAGAAAGTAAAGGTAAAACAAATATATTAAGACGAAAAGATAATACATATTTACAAAGGTGCAGTTGTACTGCAGTTGGAAGATTGTCCGGCAGAGGGCGTGTTAAAGTCTTTCATGGAGCAACCGGCACATGCGTCTTGCCTATCCGGCATTCGAACACAGCTCTCCGGTCTTGCTGACTTGATACCTTTATCTATATCTTTTCACCCACGTATGCTAATTAGTGGGCGTCTCCACAACACATACGATATTATTTACATTTTTTTTTAAACTTCGATACGATATCTCTTCTCTTCTCTTCTTCTCTTCTATCTTTTCTATCTTTTCTATCTATCTTCTTCTATCTTCTTCTTCTTCTTCTTCTTCTTCTATCTTCTTCTATCTTCTTTCTTCTTCTATATAAATAAAATGTATTATTATAATTTTATTATATTTCGATAAATTACTTATTCTAAAAAAATATTTTTCACTCAGAAAGTAACTTCAACTAAATACAACATAGTATTAAATTTTAGAGAGTTACTTTCATACAATATTATTAATTATTGTCATTAGAATTTATTGCTATGCGATATCACTTAATATTTTATATCGAAAAAAATTACTTCTATAAAATATGACTTAAAATTTTCATGCCGTATTACATAATATTTATACTGATAAAGTACTTATTTAATATTTTATTTTTAAAAAATATTTTCATACAATATTACTTTACATTTTATTTTCACAATAGGTTAATTCCATACAGCATTACTAATTATTTTCATTCGAAAAGTTACTTTTAATGCAATATAACATAATATATTATTTCGAAAATTTACTGCCATACAATATTAGTTTATATTTTAATTTGAAAAGTTACTTTCATGCATAATTACCTAATACGATTTTGAAAATCTGTTTGTATGCGATATTACATGATATTTTATTCCAAAAAATTGCATTAATAAATTATTACTAAATAGTTACAATATTATTTAATATTGCATTTCGAAGAATGACTTTAATACAATATTACTTAATAGTTTAATTCGATAAATAACTTCTGTATAATATTACTAAATATTTTAATTCGAAAAGTTTCTTCGCTGCAATATTACTTAATATTTTATTCGACAACTAGCGGGGGTACCCGGCGTTGCCCGAGTGTTTGCTTCCGGGACGGGGGGGGGGAGTTTTACAAAATGTTATGGTAGGTAAGTAGGAAGGATCAAACCCGGAGTCATGAGTAAAAGTAGGAAAATAAAGTGTGAAAAAAAAAAACATCTGCAACGTTAACAGTTCGGCCACCAAGAAAAGTCCATTCCAGTTGTTTAGGAAAAAAAAAAAAAAAATGACTACGGTAGGTCGGCGCGAACGTGAAAATATAATGTGAATTGTCCAGCACGCTAACCACTACGCCACAGAGCACTGCAGCTTAGTTTAGTGATTTTAAATAACTTCACATGAAAGAACTACGAAGCCAAACCGGTGTTCTCTTCTCAACTGTTCCTTGTGAACGATCCCCAAACGGTGTTAAGTGGTGGCAGGGGGAGGAGAAATTTATTAGAGAGAAAATATTTTACCACTTCCATTGATTTTAACCGATTTTGGCCGTGACTTCTCAGCAGAAAAAGTATAGAAATCTAAGATTATCGAGGAATTTGAGAAATAATAAGCCTATAACACACCTCAGATATTGTTCTGCCGTTTGTGCATATTATATTTGCATGAAATATCTTGATTTTTAATCCTATTAAGGTCAAAATCCGACGGGAAAAAATGAGTTCATTTTATTTATATAGATAGAAGATAGAAGAAGATAGATAGAAGAAGATAGAAAGAAGATAGAAGAAGATAGAATAGATAGAAGAAGAAGATAGAATAGAATAGAAGAAGAAGATAGAAGAAGAAGAATAGAGAAGAAGAAGATATAGATAGATAGATATAGAAGAAGAATAGAAGAGAAGAGAAGAAGATTACTGCTATGCCATATTAGATAATATTGCAGTTATAAAAGTTTCTTACTATATTACTTACTATTTTCGTTAGTAATGTCACTTCCATAATATTCTTAATATATGATATCAGTATATATAATAATATTAGAATATATTATAACATTAATATAATACTATAATAAAATGTTATAAAGGTTACTTCCATGCAATATTACAGAATATTTTGTCTCCGATAATTATTTTCTATGCAACATTACTTAATATTTTTTCAGCAAGTTACTTCTATGCAATATTACTTGATACTGTATTTCGAAAATTCACTTTCATGAAATTTTACTTAATAATTTGAGTTTAAAAAGTTACTGTCATACAAGACTACTTTATATTTCTATTAGAAAAATGATTTCCATGCAATATTGCATAATATTTTGATATGTTTGTTCGAAAAGTTACTCTCATACAATATAACTTATTGTTTTATTTCTTAAAGTTACTTTCATACAAGATGTAAAAAACAACAAATTCGCACAATTTTATTATTTCAATTCAAGCTAGGCCGAAAAGCTGCTGAAACAGCTCGCGATATCAACGAGGTGTTTGGCCCAGATACCGCGAATGAACACACAGCACAATGGTGGTTTAAGAAATTTCGTGGCGATGGTGAGCCTTGAAGATAATGAGCGTAGAGGTCGGCTATCGAATGTTGACAACGAACAATTAAGAGCCTTAGTCGAAGCCAATCCATACACAACTGTTAAAGTACTTGCTTCTGAATTAGACGTAACGTATATGTATACGACGATTTTAAACCACTGGAGAGAGATTGGAAAGACAGAAACCATTGTTAACTCAGTATCTCACGAATTGAGCGACAACCAAAATAAATGCTATGAAGTGTCATCTTTCCTTCTTTTACGCAACAAAAACGACACATTTCTCGACCAGGTTATGACTTGCGATGAAAAGTGGGTTCTTTACGACAACCGGTGACGCTCAGCTCAGTGGTTAGACGCCGACAAAGCTCAACACACATCCCGAAGAAAACGTTGCACTAATAGCAGGTCATGCTGACTGTTTGATCGTCTCATACATTACAGTTTTTTGAATGCAGACAAAATCATTACGGCAGAGAAGTACTGTCAACAAACAGATGAAATGCATCAAAAACTTCGACAACAACACCCAGAATTAGTCAACGGAATCGCCCAGTTCTCCTCTGAACGCACTTTACTAAACCGACCTTCCAGAAGTTGAACGAATTGAACTACGAAATTCTGGCTCATCTGCCAGACCTCTCACCTACCGACTATCACTTTTTGAAGTGTCTTGACAACTTTCTACGTAAGAGATGCTTCAAAATCATAAGAATGCTTTCAGCAACTTTATCGCCACTAGAACGCACGATTTTTACGTTACTGGCATAAATACACTTGTTTTGTGTTGGCAAAAGTGTGTTAATTCTGATGGTGCTCATTTCAATCAATTTCTTTTTTCTTTCTTTTTTTTGAGTCGAAATATGTTAATATGATTTTAAAATTTAAAAACTGCAAGAACTTTCTTGTCAAGCTGGTATTTTATATTTTAAAACATTGAATAATTGCCGTGTTATCTCTCAGCTTTATTTTTAGCAACATGCTCTTGCGCAGGAGTCAAATATTTAACATCGCACTATCGGCCAAGCTCCAGCCCCTGTCTCATCGCTGCAATGTCGCATTCTTAAGCCTGTTTTACAAGTACTTTAACGGAATATACTTTGACGAACTCACAGCACTCTGGCCCGTTCGACGTACATCTTTCCGACCAATCTTACAAGCAGCAAAGTATATATTATAGTGGATTTTATCGTTTTTGTTCCCTATCCTGTTCTTCAGTTTTGCAATGAGAGAGGGAAAAGGGCGACAGTATTAATGTTTGGTACATTTTAAGTTAGGAAACCAGTCAGGAAGTGGGGGAGATAGAAAGAGAAGGGGAAATTGAAAAGGTGGGTAGTTGTTTTTGGTTTTGCAGAACATAATAAAGTTTTGCAAAAAGAAATAAAAAAGCAAAAAACATCAATGTTAGGTGCATTTCGTCTCAGGAAGCCAATATCTTCATACAGCCTGATCTGGCAGCACTACCCAACTTGGTTTGAATTTGTGTAGAAATTTGCGGTTTTAAGAAACGTCTTAATCTGAAATAAAGTACTAATACACAACTAATATTCTATATATTAAAGTATAAGAATAATTTATTAAGCTATACAGAGGCGTCCAAGTTTGAACCTACAACGAATGAATCCTATATCATATGAAATTGTAAGTTACATATATATATATATATATATATATATATATATATATATATATATATATATATATATATATATATATAAAGCATGCTGGCTCTACCCCCACCCTCAATAGTCTGGTGAAGCAACTACTATAATGATTCTCACTCGAAAATAATAGTAAAAATAATTTTTAAAAATATTAAGAAATATTAATGTTTTCATATTTTTACTCATTTTTTATTATATTATCCTATTCCTTCATTCCATCATTCCATTTTATATGCAAATATTATTAAGCCCGGTTTTTTTTTGTTTTTTTTTTTTTTCATGTATATTTGCATTTTGTATAATTCTGGCTCGTCTATCCTTCGGATGAGAAGCGTTCCACTTTGAAATGCCATGGTCTAATTCTTATTGTTCTAATGATATAATAAACTTATATATAATTTGTATTACTCATCTTTCATTTAATGTATATATATATATATATATATATATATATATATATATATATATATATATAGTAATCCACGCACACAGTACTGTTTCGCTGTTTCACAGCTCATCAGTGCGGCTAGACAGGCAACTGCCTCAAGCCAGGATCGAAACCCGACCGCGCAAATGACAGTCAAGGCTTTTCATCATTACGCTATACGCCTGTTGCTGTGTGGATAATAAATAAACCATGTTTTGACATCGTCTAAATGTCTCTGCCCGATTTGTTTACAAAAAGGGCGTCGCTTAATACGCTAATGGTAGTTTGTATATCACTTCCCAATATGCTTAACCCAAGATAGGGAGCATTATAGTCATCCACACACACACACACACACACACACACACACACACACACACACACACACACACATATATATATATATATATATATATATATATATATATATATAATGGGTTAAGAAATTCCAACGAGAGAAAGATGTATATTTAAATAAGGGGGTGGTCACCAACAATGTGTAATTTTTAACATTATTTTATTATTCCGTGTTTTGGTCTGTCATTGAAAATTATGTTTAGATCATTGTAATAATGTTTTTAAATTATTTAAATCGTTTTTTACGCGTTTCAGACGTTCTGTGAAGCGTCCTCTTCAGAAAGTATTTAAAATGTTTAGAATATATTCAAGGTGTGTTAAAAATGTATTAAAAATGTAAAAGAACATTTTCGTAGTTCATTTGAAATGTTTTTGAGAGGTGGAAACATGTGTAAATTATTCTATATTTCATTCGTATGTTCAATTTTCATTACTGGTTCATTGGGCTGAACTGTGGTCACTGCTGTCTTATGTTTCTCTCTCTCTCTCTCTCTCTCTCTCTCTCTCTCTCTCTCTCTGCTTGTGTTTCAATTTATCTTTGTTTTTTCTCATTTTTTCTTTTTTTACTCTTAATTTTAACTTTTTTTACTGTTGAGTGGGGGTGAGGGGCCCATTGGTACTTGGTCAACTGGGTGCATAGGGTAGGATGTGTGTGTGTGTGTGTGTGCACGCGCGTGTGTGGGAGGGAGTGTGTGTATGTTTTCTTTTATTGGTTTGAAGAATGTATGTTCTGTTTTATAGTATTATAAAGTTATTTGCTTCCCTAGGAAATTAACTGTGATCCAAGGTCGTTACTAATGTATATGTGTGGTAGGAGGGGGGGCAGCTTCTCTGAAATAAGGGTAGGCGTTTTTTCATTCAATTTTGATATTTATTTTTTGGATTCTTAGATTTTAGTATTGTGATTTTTTGTTTTAATCTTAGACTGTTCGGGCATTCTTAATATTATGTCTGTTCAGACAAAGAGGTGCATCCACAAATATACGTAGGGGATTTTTTTATGTTTCTATTTATTTGTCTCCCCATGTGGGTATGGCCAGACCCAGGATCGATTCTTAGTGTGGGGAAGATCTCGTTCCCCAGAGGAGAGGGGCCACTTGGAAGGGTATAGGTATGGGAGGAGGGATGATAGAAGGGATGATAGTTATCTCAGTCATGAAGGATTTCTCCTCCACTGACTGAGGGGGGGGCGAGGTGTTGGAACAGATATTACACTATGGTTCTAGATGTTTCCTATTGTTGTTGGTTTCGAGGTTAAGTAGGATTGGTATTGTTGAATGTGTTGTATTAGAGACAGGGGTGTTATGTCTGTGTGTGGCTGTATGCGCGCGTGCGCGCGCATGTGTGTGTGTTTTAAAGTGTCGGTTCTGATTAATGTGTGGGTGTGTATATGTATATGTACGTGCATGCGAGTGTGCCTTGCATTTCATGTTTTTGTGTGTTGATATTAGGCTCTGTTTAGTTCGGGAGTGAATCTTGTTATAACATTTTTTTCCTGTGTAAGTAAATAAAAAATAATTGTCTGTTTGGAAGATTGGCATTATTTTGAAGCTATTTTCACTGCATCTGTGTACGTTTGTTGAAATATAGAGGTGTCTGTTATCTGCAATTTTGATGTTGCTCTTATGTATTTCTGAAATTTTTGGTGGCGCCTATGTAGGATTTATTGCATGCTGTGCATCTTAGTGCATATGCTACATTTCTGGAGATGCAATTTAGATCCTTTATTATTTTGAATGTTTGTGCTGGGTTTTTGAATGTGTATGTGTCACCTTCTATTATTATGTCACACACTCCACATCGCGGTTTGTTGCATTTGTAACCTCTTTTGTAGTGTGTGGAAGGAGTATTGATGAAGTTAGGATGTGTTTTAGGTTTCTGGGTTGGCGTTTTACTTTTTATTATTTTTGTTGTTTTAAGTATGTTGTTTAGTTTGTCGTTCTGATTGAGGAGGATAAAGTTTTTTGTTGTCTATGTAAATAGTTCTGGGTTGTTTGTGTTGTGTGTGGAGACTATGCTAAAAAGTTATTCTTTGTTGTGTTCTTTTGGGATTCTTGGTTGGTCTATTGGAATTTTTTCAGCCAGTTGAATACCTTTCTGTATTAGTGGTAGTAGATATCCTCTTTTCCGCAGGATTATTTGCAGTTCATTCAGTCTAGTCGAACGGAGGTGTCTGAGAAAAAACAAAGAAAGATAAAGAGAAACACAAGCAGAGAGAGAGAGAGAGAGATACATAAGACAGCAGTGGCCACAGTCCAGCCCAATGGATTAGTAATAAAAATTGAACAAACGAATGAAAAGTAGAATCATTTACACATGTTTCCACCTCTCGGAAATGAACAACGAAAATGTTCTTTTACATTTTTAATATATTTTAACACACCTTGAATATATTCTAAACATTTTAAATACTTTCTGAAGAGGACGCTTCACAGAACGCCTGAAACGCGTTAAAAACGATGTCAATGATTTAAAAACATTATTACAATGATCTAAACATAATTTTCAATGAAAAACCAAATCACGGAATAATAAAATAAAAATTATACGGAATAATAAAATAAAAATTACACATTGTTGGTGACCACCGCCTTATTTAAATATATATATATATATATATATATATATATATATGTGTGTGTGTGTGTGTGTGTGTGTGTGTGTGTGTGTGTGTGTACATATACATATATATACATATATATATATATATATAAGTAAAATTGTCTGTCTCTGTGTGTACATTTCCCTATCGAACTGCTCTGTCAATTTTCAGTCTACAGACTCGAAATTTGACATAAGGGTATTGAGATTTTTTTAAATCGGTTATCGGCCAGAAATTTGGCTGCCAAAGCGTCAAAGTTTAACGATTTTACCTTTGAAAGCTGTACCCAAACTCCTCCGCCAATTTTGGGTCTAAACCCTTGAAATCTTAGATGTAGTTTACTTGAACATTGATCTAATTTTATAATTTGATTTGCGCCCAAAACAATAAATGTTAAGGGATCAAAATTGGGGTCTAATTTTTTAAAAATTTACCTCTACCGTCTCTATCAAATTATCCCGTTAATTTTTGGTATGAACATTAGAAATTTTACATGAAGTGTATTCAGATACAGGGCAAGCTTTTTAATTGTTTCTTGGCTGAAATGTTTACTGCCAACAGGTAAGAAATAAAATGATTTGATCTTTGCGGTCTCTAGCAAACAATTCAGCCAATTTTTGGTCTAAACATTTTAAATTTTACATTAAGAGTATTCAGAACTTGTAATAAGCTTTTTACTCAGTTTTGGAGCGAAAATTTGGCTGCCAAGAGGTCAAAGTTGAAAGAGTTGACCTTTGCAGACTCTACCAAACTCCTCCGCTAATTTTGGGTCTAAACACTTAAAATTTTAGATGCAGGTTACCTGGACATGAGTCAAACTTTTTAATACATATGCACATAAAATTATGAGCAGTACATAGGACCCGAGTAAAGCCGAGCTTAACTGCGTGTATATATATATATATATATATATATATATATATATATATATATATATATATATATATAATGAACTTTGCATGTGTACGTATGTGTGTGTTTGTGTGTATGAGTTCGTTTCCTATGGGCTAAGAAACGGCTGCAACGAATTTATCCTAAAGTTTCACACAAAGGTATTTGATGTGTCTGGGAGTGGTCTTATGTATGTTTTGTACTGGAATCGAAAATCGATAATCGATAATCGAAAAGATCCTATTTGAGAAGGAAGTCCGATTTTGACCAAAGTTCACACTTCTACAGAACATAAATTGCAAGTGCATTTGAAAAGTTTTATCACCGCACAAGTAGTAAGTTAGTAGATTCTTTTATAAGACACGGGCATATTAGAAATGAATGTTTCTGTTTAGAGCACAATTGGACCATAATACTTGATGTTTTTACGTTTAACTTCGATTCAAGTCATTATGTAAAAATAATTTCATAAAATCAACAGTTGATTCTTTGACAAGACATGAGCATGTACGGAATGAAGGGAAGTTTTGACTTAAATATATCTTAACTTTAATTCAGACGATCTATAGTGATCGAACGATAGAAAGTTTTGGATGAGTATCATATATATATATATATATATATATATATATATATATATATATATATATATATATATATATATTAAAGAACTGTATATATATATATATATATATACAGTCCTTTAATAGTTATATTTATATATATATATATATATATATATATATATATATATACAGTCCTTTAATAGTTATATTTATATATATATATATATATATATATATATATATACAGTCCTTTAACAGTTATATTTATATATATACATATATATACAGTCCTTTAATAGTTATATTTATATATATATATATATATATATATATACAGTCCTTTAATAGTTATATTTATATATATATATATATATATATATATATAGTGAGAGGGAGAGAGAGAGAGAGAGAGAGAGAGAGAGAGAGAGGGGCATAGAAACAATGAGATGGTAAATACACTGAGATATATCGATAGATTGTTTGCATACTTGTCCTAATATTTATTCTACACTAAAACTGTCTACTAATTAACACAAATGTACAACTAAACATTTTACTCTAAAATATCACAAGTCAGCTTTTCTTATTCGTTTTTTTTTTGTTTGTTTTGGTTTGTTTGTGTGTGTGTTTTTTTTGGGGTTTTTTTTGTTTTTTTAGTAAAAACCAATTTCTACAGGAGAGAATTTGGCGAATTTCCAGCAGATAAATTTGCTGATTTGTACAAAAAAAAACAGAAAAAAAAAAAAAAAGAATAGAGCCTGACTCGTAAAATGAAAGTTCTATTCGCTCTTTTCAGATACCTGTGTGTGTTAATACGAAAGAAAAACAACATCACGATGAAGATAGAAGATGGACCCTCAACTCTGGCGTCTATGAGTCTTATATATATATATATATATATATATATATATATATATATATATATATATATATATATATGTGTGTGTGTGTGTGTGTGTGTGTGTGTGTGTATTATTTATGTGTATATATATATGTGTCTGTGTGTGTGTGTCCAAACTTGTGCAGGAATTTAAAGGCCACAGACGTTGGCATATACATTATTATTAGACATACATGTGCTTAGATGAGCTCCGATAGTCAAAGCGAACGCAGCTTGCAAACCAATGTATACTGAGCCAGTGTTTGTAATACTAATTTGATTGGTTGAATTTAAACAGGATGTAATCCAGGTATACAAGAACTGGTTTCTGATTGGATAGAGATAACAGGATAAGTTTTGGTCTCAGACCCTATTGGACAGGCCGTGTTGGGCCACCATACGCAGCGCAAAAAAGAAAACAAACATATCATGCCACCGTGCAATGTTATTAATATCTTAAAACAAAACAACAACAACAAACAAAAAACGCAAGCGAAAATAAACATACGTCCAAAAATAATCTTCATCTATTAGTTAGTCTGTCACGGTGTGTTTGTAGGGGGGGGGGTCGGCCCTATCACAGCAATCAGAGTCTAGACCATTGTCGAGCTGGGTTGTTCTCCGTAAACTGAGGTATGTGACTCTGTATCTTGTGTAGTTCTAGGAGGTCCATTTTCCCATGCTTTGCCTTCTCACCCTTTAAAAACGGAGTTTTTTTATTATTCAATGTTCACCCCAAACAAGGCAAGTGCCACTTTGAAGCAGGGGAATACTATCGCCGTAATCGTTTCGTCCGTATTCAAGAAACTGTAATGGACCAATCACCATAACCTTTTGTGATGGAATTTCGGCTTCGGGAAGTGTTGTGGAGCTTCTCCGGCATCCAACCACTGTGCCGAACGTCGCCGGTTGTCGTAATGGATCCACTTCTTATTGTACGTCACACTCCGCTCGATAAATGGATCGTTTTTGTTGTGCAGAGGGGCGTAGAAAACACCTCAAAACGACGATTTTTTTTTTCGATTATCGTTTAATTCATGCGGCACCCATTTATCCAACTTTTTTGACTTTCCTATTTGCTTTAAATGGCGAATGACTGTTGAGTGTACGACCTCGAATTCAACAGCAACTTCTTGCGTGGTTTTGCGAAGATCTGCTTCAATTAAGGCTTCCAAATGTTCGTTATCATCCGGAGTCGGCCGGCCGCGACGGTCTTCATCTTCGAGTCTCTCGTCATCATCACGAAATTTCTTGAACCACCGTTGTGCTACAAGTTCGCTAGTGGTTCTTGGGCCAAAGCATTATTGATATCACGAGCTGTCTCGGCAGCTTTTCGGCCTATTTTGAGCTGGAACAAGAAAATCGTGCGGAATTGAATTTTGTCCATGCTGTCGGAAAGCTTGCAAAAAAAAAAATGAATGAAGAGATTGAGAACGATAACGAATAACAAAATTCGATAGAACAGAAAACGCTCTTTAAAATGATATATATATATATATATATATATATATATATATATATATATATATATCAATGAATGAAATCAGAAATCATATATAAAGTAACATATTTGAGAAAACGATATTGTTTTTGCACCAACCTAATAATATTGCTTTAATTTTCAAACCTAAAACCAGGCAAAGACGTTTAATTATTGAATGACACCAGTCGGAGCCCTTTCCATTGGTTGACCAGGGTCATCACTTCCGCCACATGAGATTTTTAGGGCGTGTTATCGTAATTCTACATCTAGCACCTGGTATTCTTAAATGGTCACTCATTTGTAGTGGCCGGACTCAACGTTGCTTAACACCGATAGTGCTGCTAAGAGTACTCTCTCCCGCATTAACAGGGTTCAAAAATGACTTCGAAATCTAGTGGGCGGAGCCCTCTTCTCTCTCCTACTCCCTTTTTTCTCACAGAAGAGACGTAACGACTCTACTTCTGCTTTTTCGTTGTTTTCATGACAGGTGCTCGACTGAGCTTCTATCGGTGTATCCTATAAAACATTCACAGCAAACATCTAGCTACAACAACTGCCAACACTTCCCCTTATTAACCATCTGTATTTGAAACTAAACGTAAATTTGATGATCAAACTTTATTCCCTAGAAATGCCTGTGTATGAAACATAATACCGCGAAGCTGCTACCCGGTTGACTATAATAAGGCTGTTTTAAAGTTTAACGTGAACAAGTTCCTGTCCCAAGTGTGTCCAATTCTCAACATTACTCTGCTTTACACAATTTTCGGTTACCCTTGGGCAAAGTGTAGCATCTTGTTAGCCTCCCTCTGATATTCAAGAGAATTACCATACATAGGGGTAGATGGAGTTCCTCAGCAGTGGTGAAGCGAATACATCTGGAAAATGGAGCAAACTTGATATAAGGAGTATGTTAGCTATGTAAGACAATCCTCTAATGATTGTGTAACAAACAAAACACCCGCTTCCAATTTGCCACGAGCCTGCACGGAAATAGTAAAGTTCGCGAAACTGTCATGAGAATATTCATGGAAATGCGCAAACTGATCGAATCGGGAAAAAATGCAAATCTTTATTCAGTGAAAAATATTTTCATTTAGTGTCAAAAACGCAATTAAATGCAAAAAAAAAAACTTTTCTTAATTCAGTGTAAATAACAGAATAAATTTAATGCCAAAAATCATTTTAATTCAGTGCAAATAACACAATTAATTTGACGTAAAAAAAACATTTTAATTAAATGTAAAAAACACAGTTAATTTGACGTAAAAAAAACATTTTAATTAAATGTAAATAGCACAATTAATTTGACGTAAAAAAAAACATTTTTATTAATATAAATAACAAAATTAATTTAATGCAAAAATCATTTTAATTCAGTGTATACACCACAATTAATTGTATGCGAAAAAACATTTTAATTCAGTGTAAATACCACGATTAATTCATTGCAAAAAATATCAATTTAGTGTGAATAACACTTTAATTTAATGCATTTTAATTCAGTGGGAAAATGGTTTTATTCAGTGTAAATAACACAATTTACTTGATGCAAAAAATATTTTAATTCGATGTGAACAACAGCGTTTTATTCAGTACGAAAACATTTTAATTAAATGTAAATAACACAATCAATTTAAGGCAAAATATATTTAATTAAATGTAAATAACACAAATTATTTAAGGCAAAAAATATTTTAATTAAATGTAAATAACACAATTAATTTAAGGCAAAAAATATTTTAATTAAATGTAAATAACACAATTAATTTAAGGCAAATGACAATTTTTAATTCCGTGTGAACAACAGCTTTTAATCAGTGTAAACAACGTTTTCTAGTCGGATGTAAATAACACAATTAATTTAGTGTAAAAATAAAACGTAATTTATTCAGTGCAAAAATATTTTAATTCAGTGTAAGTAACATTTTTTAACTCAGTGTAAATAAAACAATTTATTTACCGAAAAAAAAAACGTGTTAATTCAATGCAAGTAATGTTTTTTTTTAATTCAGTATAAATAACATAATTCAGTTCAAAATTTATTTTTTAAATGAGTATAAACGACATAAATAAATCAGTCAAAAAATATTTTCAATTTGGTGAAAATAACAGTTTTTTTTATTTCATAAAAACATGTTTAATTCAGTATAAACAAAATTTTTATTCATTGTAAAATAACATAATTTTGATTCAGAGTAAACAACGTTTTACAATTAAATGACAACGACTTTTATCTTCAAAATAAACGATATTTTCTTAACTTCACCGTAATAGATAATATTAATAACTTATTTCGCTTAAATGATCTTTTTATTCAATGTACTGTACTTTATGCGGTCTACTTACGGATAGGGTTTATTTACTTTAACGCGAATGGCTGTTTCTACAATTGAGCATTAACGACTCATTTGTTATGCAACATAAACATCATTTTGTCATTCAGCATATTATTTGATTTGAATATCCTGTAATGCACACGTCAGTTTGTACGCATGCGTTGACAACACTTTCTTTTGTACATTCGCAGTTAAATATCGTCGTGTCTTTGAATATAATGATATTGCAGAAACTTCAACTTCATTTCATCTCATTGAATTTCAAATTGATAAAAAAAAGTTCTAAACTCGGCCTTCGTAGGAATGGAAATATGCGTCTGTCTGCTTTCGATGGTTTATTGAGTCGGTAGGTTTGTTGGTGAGGCGGCAAAACATTTTGGCACACTGGCTCTCGGTTGAATACGGAGGTTAAGTATCGTTGAATCTGGTCAGTACTAAAATGGGTGACGATTTTGAAATACCAGGTGCTGTATGTGCTCTTGGAATTGTTTATAGTCATCATAAACTTCTCCTATCCACTGGAATCAAGCAGTGCCGACTCAGGAGAGGAGTGGTTGGAGATTGTTCAACTCTTGCTTCACAATCCATGGATAATCCATCATTACTTCTAGATGATTCTTTCTTTTATTACTTATCAAGGCCCGATGGCCACTCGAGAATAGAGATAAATGGGTATAAGGTGGTCACCGAGATAAGAGCGTTGTAATTGTTAGGGTTAGAATTTTACGAGTTAAGTTAACAGCTTGTTTACATTGGACTTGAAGATGACTATATGGTTGTCACCTTGAAAGCAGGCCAGCAGAAAAGATTTCCACGGGCTAGAAGTTCTACAAAAGAAGCTTTGTTCACAGAATTAGTGGCGAATTGAGAGTTCAGTGAAACTTTAAAAGTTGGTGCTGGGAATTGAGAGTTTAGTGGAACTTTACAAAATTGGTACGGCTAATTGAGAGTTTAGTTGAACTTTCAAAGTTTGTACGGCTAATTGAGAGTTTAGTGGAACTTTCAAAGTTGGTACGGCGAATTGAGAGTTTAGTGGAACTTTCAAAGTTGGTACGGCAAATTGAGAGTTTAGTGGAACTTTCAAAGTTGGTACGGCGAATTGAGAGTTTAGTGGAACTTTCAAAGTTTGTGGTGCGAATTGAGAGTTTAGTGGAACTTTCAAAGTTGGTACGGCGAATTGAGAGTTTAATGGAACTTTCAAAGTTCGTACGGCGAATGAGGAGTTTGTGAAATTTTAGAGTTGCTTTCTGGCCATTAAAGCGCTTCGTCATATAGGTTCTACGGTATCGAATATGAATGATTCGTTGTTAGTATTTTTTTAAAACTAGATGGATCGTTCGAAAACGTCAAGTCGATGTTGTTGAGGTGACTTTTTTGAATACCACATTTTTAGTTTGAATGGGAAAGAGTCATAAAGAAAGTTCAGAACAACGGGGTTATGAAAAAAGGATATGTGTACAAAAAATCGAAACAACGAAAATTTGTTGGTATTTTACGACTGTTGGTTTTAACAGTCTACAGTACTGCGTTGTATCGCGATAATTCGCGTTTTACCTCTTTCTCATACTGCGAAGGGCGTGATACAATTTTGGAATGTGAGATAAAACAGGTCTGAGTAGGCCCCGACGGTATTCTCCAGTGAAGGAGCCTCAGGCAATAAGTGGTAAACTTGGTCTTCCCGAAAGTCGGGGGAGGGGGCAAGGCCTGGGAGGGATGACTGCTTAGGGTTACCAAGAACATTTGTTTCAGTCCGACAGCAAAAAGATCACTGAAATGGTCCAATTTCTGTCGGACTGATTGTCGAACCTTTCGATGTCAGGGTCGCGATAAATTCCCCACGAGAGTATCAACTCTCTGGGATTTCTAATAATTAGAAGAGTCCATTATGAGTGAATAGTTAAGTCCCTATAACACATTGGTAAAGTGTAACTATATGTATATACGGCATAATCACAATGGCATATCGGTTCTAGTTGAATCGCCGAAGTTAAGCAACGTTGAAACTGGTCAGTGTTAAATTGGGGGATCATTTGGAAATACGGAGCGCTCTTAGCTAATGTCGACATTGTTTATATTCGTTTGTTCTTGACTACTTGCTACTGGAATCAAGCAGGGTCGATTCAGGAGGCGGTGTGACGGGTGATTGCTCAGTCCTTGTTTCACAGTTACAAGCGTAGCTATCCTTACAGGGATTATCTATTGTCTCTCCAGGCTGAACGGAGGGCATGATATTTTAAAAGAAAGAGCATTTTTAAATGGAACAAACAAATACAATTTCATTAGCACCGATTGGTACCAGATTGCTCTCCTAAACACATAATATACGCGTACACACACCAAACCACTCACATGTGCTGCGTATCACGCACCACGTACACACAAGACACAAAACATCTCATACACGTATAATTACTGCCGTCAACCAGATTGCCATGCCAGTAATAACATATAGTTTTGGTATCATTGATTGACCACAAAATACATCACTAGATGTCAAAACACGGAAGCTACTAACGCTTCATAAAATCATATATAGAAATCAGTGTCTACCAAGACTGTATTTGTCCAGGGGAGAAGGAGAGCTGAGGCTCTTAGAGATCAACCACCAACATAGGACAACAATAGTGATCATAGGCCAGTATCTAAGAAGCTCCCAGAACCACACCCTCTCAATAGTATATGACATCAAGAGACAAGAGCCAGCAGAACAACATCAGTCACCCAGCTGGCCAAACATTTTGGTCAGGGTTTTCTCGCAGATAGGGCTGAAACACTAAACAATCCTGCCACAGAAATAACAAGTAAGAGTCGGTAGAAATATACGGAGACTATCAAAAAGAGGAACCTTAAAGAGTGGGACCAACATCAGCGTGCAAAGTATTTTCTGGGGGAACTCTACTAGGAATACATAGACAAAGAATGTTCCTTGGATTAGCTCAGAAGGGGGACTCTCCACCACGATCAGGAAAGGCTTGGAATGGCTGCTCAAGACCAGGGATTGATGACCAATGCATTCAATAACAACAAATGTAAATCCTCCCACACGGAATTGGAAAGTGTGAGTCATCTAGTATCAAGTTGTAAGGTTCTTTTAGCGGATGACTACTACACAACGATGATGGAGTATATAAGTATATCCACTGGACCATCTGTAAAAAATGAAACATCCAATGTAGCAGCAAATCCTGGGAGCATCAATCTGAGAAAAACAGTTGGAAATGAGTTGTATACCATACATTACGACCATGTAATCCTTACAGCCACGTACCTAGAAAATGCTGCTGTGAAACCTGACATAGTTATATAGAATAAGTCAGAGAGAGTTGCAAGGGAGAAACAGCCCAAATATCAAGGTCTCATGTATGAGATGAAAAGAAACTGGAATCTTAGAGAGATATCAATCATACCAGGGCAATGTTGGCAGCTGGTTTGGCTGCCCCATACCGGACGACAAACATCGAAAAATTGGTAAAAAAAAAAAAACACATTAATTTCTTCACCTTCACCTTCACCTTCAACTTTTCTACAGGGAGGAGTAGCAAAAAAATCGTTCCTTCATGTTAATTTAGCCAAACATGCATGTGCAAAGAACGTTCTTTCTTGAATTAGTTTAAATATAAAAAAAGACCCAATTTCGCTCACGCGGTCATAGTAGCGGCGTTGTCATCTGAAGATTGCACGTTTGAGCCAACATATCAAATAATTTTTTTTCGATTTTTTTTTAGTTTTAATATTGAAACGGGGGTTATTTATGCCATTTTTTTTCGTTCGCTTTTTTCCCCTTACGTTCGCGTTTTTATTTATTTTTTTTTTTTGCTTTTGTTTTTGCTTCTCCATTTTTTTAAGAAGATTTAACATCGTTCGCTTATTCTTTATTTTGCATCACGTTCGATGTTTTTTGTTCGTATTTTTTAATATTTAAACAGGGTTGTTACGTTCGCTTATTCTTTATTTTCCGTTTTGTTTTAATTTACCCCCCCCCACACACACACCTCCAAACACCCGCGCAACGTCGGGTACTTCCGCTAGTTTCTCATAAATGAGAACTATCAATGAATGAAAATAGCTATATAATGAAAAAAATTAGCAAAGGAATGTTTTCGGTTTCAATTTCCAAGCATTTGAAAAGGGATCATCGAACAACCCAAAAAAATATGTCAAATTGGAATGCAACGAAGGAAAAAAGTCTCACGCTGAACTCAGGAATTTAATCAAACTAAGATAGCTTACATATTCGAAGAAGATGAATAAGAAACCTAAATACGTCAAGTACATTCATATTTGAGTTGAAGCTCATATGATGGCAAGGAAAACAAAGTGTAAAGCCTTAAGGAAGTTTGTTGATGTAAAGTGTGTGTTTTTTTACAGAGGTTCTATGGATCAAATAGCTGGGCTCGAGCATTAGTTTGCAAGCAAAATGACTCAAAACAATGTTAACAAGGCGGCGGTGGGATCATGATATGGGCTGGAATTATATGTAACTAGCCTGGGTTCCCGGCGTTGCCCGGGTGTTTGGAGGTGTGTGTTGAACGCAAAAAAAGTTGTAGTAGGCAGGCAGACTCGAACTCCTGCACACGAAGGCGGAAAAGCAAGTAGAGGTGTGTGTAAGGATGTTGGTTGAGCAAAGAAAAAAAGGAAAATTGCGAGCGAAAAAAAGTGGTAGTTAGCAAGCAGGCTCGAGCCCGTACCGGGAAGGAGGAAAATAACGTGAAAATAAAACGTGCGCCCATCGCCAAGCCGAAAGTGATATAGGTTTAAATTAGCGTAGTCAAGCGAAAAGAGGGGATGACTTTCAAAAATATCCGCGATAAAGCGATCCCTCCCTGTAGAAAAGTGCCCAGGGTGAAGAAATAATGTTTTGGGCCATTTTTTTGGACATTTGTCGTCCGAAGGGTCGAGCTTCAAAATGATACCGATCTCGTGAAAAACCGTCGCAACTATCGAAAGTTTTAGGCAGATTTACAAACATACATACATACATACATACATACATACATGATGATTGCTACTTCTTGAAAAAAGTTTGCCATCTCCTCATGTGATATTGCGTTTGTGTGCCCGTAGATGGTCCTACATGAAAGTTCACAAATGTGGCATAAAAACATTCATACTTGTAAAGGTGATCGCATGATAATATTGTGAATCCTTGAATGCCGTGTCAGGCCACTTTTAGATTTGCAGATTAGACAACAAATATAACAACTTAACGTTGCCAGGTGTGCTACAGAATCCCTCTCATAAGACTGTCATTCCTGTCTTTGATTGTGTGATTTCATACGATTAACCAAACCAACTTTTGACAAAAAGTATCTGACACATACAGTGAAATTCAGTTACTTTTGCAATTTCTCTGACATTACATATCTGTCCTGCTTTCTTAAAACGCGTTTTAAGACAGCAAGCTCTACAAGCTACTCTTCAAAAATCTTACAAAGTTCTCTGATGGTTTTTCTCCTCAGTGATCGATCTTTCGCTTGGGATTCCCAGTTATGTACATCCATCTTCAGTATTTTAAGTTGTTTTTCAGAAAATACTTAAACCTTTTTCTTGGTTTATGTTGTGGTCTTTTATCTCCATCTATCTCGCCATAAAACAGTTGTTTAGGAAGTCTTTTGTCCTCCATCCTAACCATCCAGATCAGCGCATTTGATTTTGAATGATTTTCATTTCAACACTATTACTATTTGATCGCTCAAGAACCAGAGTGCCAGGTGTTAGAGTCCTCCAGTTAATATTAAGTATTCTCCAAATACAACTTTGGTTAAACCTTTCCAATAACTTCAGATGCCTTCTATATGTTGTCCAGGTCTCTGACCCATATAGCAATGTAGTTGTTATATCGTGGGATGCGTTATGATCAATATAACATAAAATATCTTACGGCGGGATGTCCAGCCTTCATGTGGGTATGTTTGCAGAACACGATGAAAGAATGGAATAATTATGAACAAATAAGAAAATCACTCGCTGTTACATAACGATATACGTTTATTATGGAGACACACATATAACGACAATTCAAACATAGTACATAAAAGGGTTGAAGTGCAAGTATGATAAGTGGAACAAACGGGAATGATACTCATTTCTCCATTTTGAAAGTCACTCCGTTTTCCCCCATTCACTACTTCCGGTCGTTGATCTCACGAGAAATCGCGAGAATGTAAAGTCTATGACTACGGCCAAGGGAGGCAACTTTGTCCAAAGAAGTAAAGAATTGCTCTCCTTGCATTATACTTTTGTATCGTCCTAACATCTCCCCTTTAAATTTTGTTGCTGGTACGATTTCAGTTGGGGATCAACCTCCAAATGTTTTGTTGGAAAACGGGTGCGAGCTGATTTCCAGATGTTAGGTTCTTGCACTCTAGCTTCAGTGCTCTGAGAAGCTTCTGGTGTTTGTTGTGGTAAGTTGAAGGTGTCCAACAAGATGTTTAGTGGAATAGAGTGATCTGGTAATCTATCTGGGAGATGAGATGGTCGCAGTTGGTTGGAGTGTCGAACCAAAATTGAATTTTGGACATTTATCTCGTACGTTACATTTCCGATTCGTCGTACAATGTAACCTTGGGTTCATGACTATTTGTTGTTCCGGTAATCTTTTGTTAGGACTTGTTGACCTGGTAAGAATTTTTTTAACTGAACCATGGTGGCGGTTGTACTGCCGTTCCATTTTTGTGTTCCTCTTGATGTGGTTTTTGACGTAGGACATCAATATGTAAGCGGATTTTCCGATTAATCAATCATTTGGCTGGTGGGCTACCGTTTGGTGTGTCAGGGTTTGGTATTGTTCTATAGCCTGTCAAGAAGTTTTTAAGTATTTCTGCTGTTGTCCCTTCTCCCCTGAATTTTAAGAGGACTCTTTTAAAGGTGTCAACAAGATGTTCAACTTGACCGTTCGACTGTGGATGAAATGGTGGTATGCGAATTTTGTTGTCAGAAAATAGAAAATTTGACTGAGCTAAACGCGGTGTCGTTGTCAGGAATGCCAAATCTGCTGAAAATCTTCTGAAGTTTGGAAATTGTTTCCTCAGAAGTTGCTATTGGCATCTACAACAACGAGAAAGGATTGTCCATTTGTGGACCCTGAAAAATCTATGTGGAGGCCAGACCAGGGGGAATCTGGAATAGACCATGAAGAAAGTGATGTTTTTTGAGTTGAAAGCAGATAGCAAATCAATATTTAGATACAAATGCACTGTCTCTTATACAACTCTCAACATAGTTGAAAAGGAACTGGATCGACTCAGAGAAGCTGGAGTAAGAAAACCAACAAACTACATGGCGATATACAATTATTATGAACACAAACACACACACACACACACACACACACATGTAACGACAATTCAAACATAATACATAAAAGGTTAGAAGTTTAAGTATGATAATTGAAACAAACGGGAATGATGCTCATTTCTCCATTCTGAAAGTCATTCTGTTTTCCCTCCACTCACTCCTTCCGGTCCTTGATCTCGCGAGAAATCGCGAGAATTTAAAGTCTATGACTACAGACAAAGGGAGGTAACTTTGCCCAAAGAAGTAAAGAATTACTCCTCTTGCGTTATACTTTTGTATCGTCCTAACAGTAGTGATAACGCATGCTTCGTAAACACTTAGTTTTGGTTTTAATGAGATTCCCCGATCATAAACCTTTCTCAAATTTGACAAAAACAGAACTGGATTTGGCTATTCTGTGATTTATCTCGGCATAAAGCGCACAGTCCTTACTCAACGTACTATCCAGATAAACAAAATTGACTTTTAACTTCTTATCATCAATCAAGATGTTTGGTTCAATATATCGAATTCCTATAGGATGGGAATACATACATGTTTTCTTGAGGCTGATACTAAGTGCGAAACCGAAACTTTACCACAATGTCGCAATTGTTAAAAACATTCACCAGCATCACAGCAAAATATATGGAAAATAATGTAGGAGAAAGTATATCACCTTGTTTCACATCGTTTTCAACTGAAATTGCATCAGACAGAGATGCATTAAAGTTCACTTGGGCTTTCATATTATGCTGTAACTGCTGGAACAACTCCACAAAACTAGTAGGGCAGACTAATTTCCTAATTATCTTCAAGAGTGCATTGCGATTAATGGTATCAAAAGTTGATACAAAGGCACTCGCTGCTCCATACCTTTTTCCATAAGCTGTCGCACAGAGAATAGCATGCCCATTGTGCCGTGGACATATCTAAAACCACATTGGTTTTTTGAGACGATAAATGGAAAAACCCATTTCTGCAATCGATTTAATAAAATCTTTGCTAAAACGTTTCCCACTGCTTCAAGCAATCTAATGCATCTCTAATCACTAAACTCAGATTTTGAACACTATCCTTTATAAATTGGGATTAATATTACATTAATCCAATCTTCAGAAATAGCATTACTATGACAAACGTAAGCCGTGGTGAAGGTAACCGCTCTAGGAGAAGAAAACCCCTGATACATACATACATACATACATACATACATACATGATGATGATTGCCACTCCCTCAGCCACTTAAAGTCCATGAGCCCAAAGATGACTTTTTTTTTAGCCCTACTGGTGAATTCACACGCTCAATCAGGCAGGATACTGAAGACGGTAATCGAGATCAATTATTACATGCTTCCAGCATTTCAAGCCTCCACACGTCACAACTTTTCCATCGCCACAGGACCATTTTTATAGGCAAATGCCTGAGGGAGTATCTATAGATGATGTTACAGAGTCTTAGATTTGTACGACAGCTAAGTCTCTCTCTCTCTCTTACTCTCTCTCTCTTTCTCTCTGTTCAAAATGTTGAGATCCAGCAACAAGCAAGAGCAAGATAGCTAGCAACAAGTTAAACCGCAGACCAGCTTAATGCGGGTACTGGTCTCCCGCTTTATGTTTTTTTTTTAAATCAGAGATTTGCTTCTCCTAGAAAGGTTGCCTTCACCACGGCTTACGGGAGCCCTCTCCACCTCAACACACACATACATACACACAAACGGTGATAGTTGGTCGTTGACCCCGAAAAAGGGTTCATTCGCCCTTTGAAGGTCTTGTTTTTAATCCTTCAGGGAGACTAGCTACCCTCCTCACAAAACAAGTCTGGTGGTGGAACCAGTTTAGTCGCCGGTGACCCGAATATGAGGCAGGTAGTACTGGGTTACATGGTACCAGTAGCACATGACATGACCTGACACTTAATACCTACATACATACATACATACATACATACATACATAATGCATGCATACATACATGCATGCATACGTACATACATACATACATACATACATACATACATACATACATACGAGAGTTTTATTATAGATGAACTCGCGAATTTATTTAAAGTGACAGACGGTGTTAAAATGAATTCTAAATGTGGCTGATTTTCTAGAGTAATATTTTTTTTAATGTCTTTATAGCCAGTTTTTGCCTAAGCGTAGGTCTATGATCTTTACGCAAGACAACGTACGAAATCATGCATCAAAGTTTACTAAATCCTATTCAAAAGAAAAGAGATTTGTTGAAGATTATCTTATGGACTGACTTTGATATAGCTGTGACTTTAATCCCATTGAGAACCTGTGGAGCATCCTCAAGAGAGATATTTATTCTAATGGAAGGCTATTCACAACAGCAAGTATGATCAGTGGGAAGCAGTTAAAGTTGCTACAAAATAACTTACCAACCCTGAAAATTACAAATCTAACATCAGATGTTGACAATGGCCTGCAAGGAATTATTCAAAAGAAACAGTCATTTGTGCAATAGATTTTAGGAGGTTCTTTATATTTTTTGTTGTTAATATTCCTTTCTTTTTTTTTTTTTTTTTTGCAAATAAAATATTTTTAATGTTTTTCTTTAAGAAATTGACGAATTTGTTCTAAAATTTGTTTATATCATGATTTTTTAGATAAGTTTTACAAGGTATAATAATGCTAAAGTGTCAAACTCTAATATATAAACGGTTATATGTCTGTCTGTCTCCATATTTTTACACGATCTCCTCCGACACGAAAAGACGCAGAGCGGCACTAGGGGCCTCAAATGATTGGTTTTTCGTTAGACATTTGTACATTTATCTTAGTTTATTTTTAATTTTTAGTCGGATTATATGCGTGTCGCGTTGGCACAGTGGTAACGTCACTAGCTTTGAATACTACAGTTTCGATTTCGATTTTAGCTGATGGCACCTAAAAATAAATTTTTCTTTACTTTTGAAATCATGACTCTATAAGAATATGTACGAAATCTGGACATATTAAAATATCATATTTAAGCGTATTTTACACCCGCGCAAATCCTGAAGCCCCCCCCCACGCAAGTAAATAAATAAATAAACAGCTCCGTCAGTCAGACTATGGATATCCACTAAAGGGTTCCGTGCGCAAAAATAGTATGGCAAGAGTTGCGCAATCTCGAACCACACTTCTTCTGAGTTGGCATTGTTTTAATTCTAGTTGCAATTATATATATATATATATATATATATATATATATATATATATATATATATATATATATATATATACGACTGGAAACAATGCCGAGATAAACAAAGAGCACATACATTGTCTAGCGTTCCCAAACGGGCATCCATCTGAGACATCGTTGCTTAACTTCGGTGATCTTCTTTTCTCTATCACTATATTAGTTAAAAATATATAGTAGAATGTAAACAAAATCATAATAGGCCTGTTACTATTAAAGACGAAACTCTTTATACCAATTCATAACCTGCATATAATCTCTAAACGCACTTTACATAAGCCACCCCAAATGCCTACCCGGACGATAATAAAAAGCAAATAGTATTAACATAATTATTGGATGACAATGACGACGCATGTCTGTGCAAAGACCCTGGTGAACAAGCTCATTTCATTCAATCGTAAAAACAGAGAGGAACAAAATGTACATCTCTACACCTCGCGTGTCTTCTTTACCTCTCTTCCCTCTTCGCACCAGTATGCATTCTCGAATACCTGTCTCCATAGGATTAGTATCTACTATCCTCGCCGACCTCCTTTGCCCCCAAGTCTGCGATGCACCTGGCTACCTACTTGCCATCAAACCAGACTTACCTGGTTTGTCTTTTGTTTTTATTTTCCGCTGTGTTCAGACACTCACACGCACACACACACACACACACACACACACACACACACACACACACATATATATATAGAGAGAGAGAGAGACAGACAGAGAGAGAAACAGAGAGAGACACACACACACATAGACATATCTATATACATATACATAATATACATGGACATATACAAATATATACATATATACATAAATATACATATAGATACACATATGATGATGATTGCAACGTCTTGTTAGACGAGTGTCACTCCCTCAAACACTTAAAGTCCATGAGCCCAAAGATGACTTTTTTTTTTCTTAGTTCTACTTGTCAATTCACACGCTACAGCAGGCAGGATACTGAAGACGGTCATTGAGATCAATTATTACATGCTTCCAGCATTTCAAGCCTCCATACGTCACAACTTTTCCATCGCCACAGGACAATTTTATAGTCAAATGCCTGAGGAAGTATCCATACACAGGTGATGTTACAGTCTTAGCTTTGTACGACAGCTAAGTCTCTCTCTCCCTCTCCCTCTCTCTCTCTCTCTCTCTTTCTCTCTTGGTTCAAAATATTGAGATCCAGCAACAAGCAAGAGCAAGATAGCCAGCAACAAGTTAAACTGCAGACCAGCTTAATGCGGGTACTGGTCTCCCGCTTTATGGTTTTTTAAATCAGAGATTTGCTTCTCCTAGAAAGGTTGCCTTCACCACGGCTTACAGGAGCCCTCTCTACCCCAACACACAAACACACATGGTGCTATTTGGCCATTGACCCCGAAAAAGGGTTCATTCGCCATACACACACACACACACACACACACACACATATATATATATATATATATATATATATATATATATATATATATATATATATATATATATATATATATATATATATACATATACATATTTATATACTTACATGATGGCAGCATTTACCAAAGCTTGTTTGTATCTATCTATATCTATCTAGCAAGCAATCTTACTCTGATCTTATCTATTCATCTAGCTCGGATAATTCACAACCGTACACACATATAACATCCTTTGTTATGGCGTGAAAGATAAAGGCGATGACTTAAATCTAACGGAAGACTTGAATCAAAATACCTAAATAAAATTCAACAAACTAATAAAACAAAATAAAATTAATTACATTAAAGCCTCTTTAACAACAACAAAATTGCCCCTGACGACGATCAAGGATCGAATCGGCTACAGGAAAATGGCTGACACAAAAATCACTCGACAACCTAACGCACAACTTACCACCTGAAACGGCAGATCGAGAAAACGAACACTAATTTATATATATATATATATATATATATATATATATATATATATATATATATATATACAGTGATGATCATATTTATTGGCACGGTAAAATAAAAGTTAAATTTTGTCTAATAAATTCTAAAAAAGGGATTAAATTAAAGAAAATAACAAAGTATATTATGTATTTTTAACTGGCCT
The DNA here is from genome assembly GCF_053919585.1 of Euprymna scolopes. Classification (NCBI taxonomy): domain Eukaryota; kingdom Metazoa; phylum Mollusca; class Cephalopoda; order Sepiida; family Sepiolidae; genus Euprymna; species Euprymna scolopes. Next base: position 89,842,431 of record NC_136502.1, read on the forward strand.
TTCCGATGCAGCAATCGGATTTTAGAAAAAATAAATAACAAAGGAACAACAAACATAATTGCAAAAAACCCTTGTTCAAAATTATTGGCACGATTTATTTAATAATCAATTGTATAGCCTTTGGCCTTGATTACCTTCCTCAGTCGCTTTTCATAGTTTACAACCAAGTTGTTGCACTCTTCAGTAGTAATTTTAGCCCACTCTTCCTGACAATAATCCTCCAATTGAATAAGATTCTTAGGCTTCCTTTGCATTACCCTCAATTTTAATGTTCTCCATAAATTTTCAATTGGATTAAGGTCTGGGCTTTGTGATGGCCACTCCAAAACATTAATATGATTGTCCTCAAGCCATTTCTTAGTCAGTTTAGCCGAATGCTTTGGGTCATTATCTTGCATGAACCACCAACGACGACCAAGTGAGAGCTCTTTAGCAGAGTCTTTCAGGTTTTCATCCAATATTTTAACATAATCTTCCTTTTTTATGCTACCTGTGATCTTAACAAGTCGCCCTGGTCCAGAGGCAGCAAAGGATCCCCAAAACATCAAACTGCCTCCACCATGCTTCACTGTGGGTATGGTGTTCTTAGGCAGGAAAGCTTCGCCAGATTTTCTGTAAATATAAGACACTTTATTATGGCCAAATAACTCTATTTTCGTTTCGTCAGTCCATAGAACACGTTTCCAGAATGCAACATCTTTATCAATATGACGTTTTGCAAAGGCTAGCCTTGCTTTCAGGTGCATAGGCTTCAATAAGGGAGTCTTTCGCGGACGACATGCTTTTAAACCAGCTCTCTTCAAAACTCTACCAACTGTATGTCGAGATACATTCACTCCAGAGGTGCTCTGTTCATCAACAATCTCCCCAACAGAGATCCTTGGGTTTTGTTTTACTTGTCGAACAATTTTCCGTTCATCTCTTGGGGAAAGAATCCTTTTTCTCCCTCTACCCTCTAAACTCATAACGTGGCCTTGCGATTTGAACTTGTTTATTATGGCTCTAACAGTGGATTTGGGAAGGTTTAGCTTCTTTGAAATCTTATCATAGCCCTCCCCATTGGTATGGCATGCTACAACAAGCTTCCTGACGTCTTCGCTGTGTTCCTTAGTTTTAACCATGGCGATTGAAAATTATAATTTAGTCACTTATAATAGTTTAAATAAATCGCTATCTAAAAATTATCTGAAAAAGATTATTCACTGAATTAGCGTTAAACAAGCATAATATGGCTATAAAAAAGTTCAGAAAGCACGTAAACCGGAAATTGATTGATATTATACTGATACTAAAAGAAAAATAAAGCCGTGCCAATAATTTTGAACAAGGGTTTTTTGCAATTATGTTTGTTGTTCCTTTGTTATTTATTTTTTCTAAAATCCGATTGCTGCATCGGAAAGGCCAGTTAAAAATACATAATATACTTTGTTATTTTCTTTAATTTAATCCCTTTTTTAGAATTTATTAGACAAAATTTAACTTTTATTTTACCGTGCCAATAAATATGATCATCACTGTATATATATATATATATATTGTAAAACTAATAATTAGTAAAAACCTGAAACGAGTGCTCAATACTATTGCAGAGCAAATATGTGTTTTATGTTTTTTATTACCGTTTTATCTGTTTGGTTACACATGTTTCGGATTTTGGACCGTGTTTACGATCCAACAGCCTCGTCAGATCTTACAGAAATAGAGGCTGTTACATCGTATACACGGTCCAACATCCGAAACATATGTAACCAAACAGATAAAACGGTAATAAAAAAATAAAACATATATATATATATATAATTATCCACTGACATGTGTTTCCTCGTCTACGACTCATCAGATTGTCTGAATCTAGCGATATATATACAGTTGTCCTCAAAATTATTCATACCCCATACAAAAAAATTTCTTGTTTTGATTATTCATTTCTGAAAGGTATTATGATGGTACTTCCTTTGTATCTTTTGTCTACTTGTTATTGCACATAAATCCACATGTGAGTTGGCTAAACCTTATTGTCATAATAATAGATAGGGACCAAAGTTATGTTTTGCACATGTTCAGATCAATCATACCCCTGCCAGTACCTAAACAAAAATGTACTTTTATGATCAACCCCCATTTTTTACTTCCTATTAATGTGCTACCCCTTGTAATCTTTGTCTTGTAGTTATTTCAAGATGTTTCAATTGAATGAATACCTTTTTCGATGTCAATATAAATAGATTAAAAAAGTCTCTTTGTCCACAGGTTCTGATCATCATGGGGAAGAAAAAAGAACTTAGCGAAGACCTACGTCAACGTATTGTGCAAGCCCACGGTGAGAGAAAGGGTTACAAGGCTATTGCTAAGCAGTACAATGTTCCTGTGGCAACCGTCCAGAGTATAATTAATAAGTATAAGCGGTTCAACACTGTTAAAAACCTCAGTGGGCGTGGCAGGAAGCGTAAGGTTTCAACCAAACTTGCAAGGAAGATCTGCCGAGAGGTCAGCAAAGATCCCCGAACCACAACCAAGGTCCTACAAAAAGAACTTCACCAGGCAGGGACGATGGTTTCAAGGTTCACTATCGAGAGAGTTTTGCACAGAGGGGGTCTCCATGGATGCAGGCCTCGAAAGACACCGCTGCTCAAAAAGAATCATGTGAAGGCTCGCCTGGCCTTTGCTAAAGGCCATATACAGCAAGATTCCAGCTTCTGGTCAACCATCCTGTGGTCTGATGAGACGAAGTTGGAGTTGTTCGGCCACAGAGATACTGCATACGTATGGAGGAAGACAGGAGAAGCATACAATCCAAAGAACACAGTGCCAACCGTCAAGCACAGTGGTGGAAACATCATGCTATGGGGATGCTTCTCTTCCCACGGTACAGGGAACCTCGTCAGGATCCACGGAATCATTAGAAAGGAGAACTACATCCTTGATGAAAACCTGAAGGAATCTGCAGAGAAGCTCAAACTGGGCGACAACTGGAAGTTCCAGCAAGACAATGACCCAAAGCATACTGCTAAAGTAGTCCAGAAATGGTTCAAGGATAATGATATCAGCGTCCTGGAGTGGCCTAGTCAGAGTCCTGACCTCAATCCCATAGAGAACTTATGGCGGGACTTAAAGACCCGAGTGATGGCCAGGAAACCAACTAACCTGACCCAGCTTGAGTCTTTTGCAATGGAAGAATGGGCCAAAATCCCACAGGAAACGTGTAGTAAGCTTGTGTACACCTATAAGAACCGACTAGAAGCAGTCATAAAGAACAAAGGCTATGCTATTGACTATTGAAGAAAGAAAATGGACACTGTAAACCTAGGGTATGAATAATTTTGAACATGACATTTTTTAAAGATCTGTGAATAAAATACCTCTGAAACTGAATATTTTTTAATTTGCCTATTGCTGTTATTCTTTCACCTGTTGGTTGCACATAAATCATAAACAAACTTAACAAAATGCTTTCATTTCATCACAACAATGAATTATGTAAAAAATCAACGAGGGTATGACAAATTTTTAGGCCAACTGTATATATATATATACGAGCAAAAGTACCCGTCGTTGACTGGGTTCAAAAACAGCCTATAATTTTATTATACCATATTTCTTCAAACTGAAACATAATTATCAAAGTATACTTACGCAGATAGATATGAAATGTCTTTATTAAAGTTTGTGCCTTATTCGATTCTATGGAGGCCAGGCGCGAACGCAGACCCCACAAGTTTATTGCACCATCCCTATTCAAGTTAAAACATACTTATCAAAGTATTATTATGTATATCTATATCAAAAACACTTGCAAACGTATTTTTTTTTATTTTTTATTTTTTTATTTCCATACTTTGTGGACCAGGCGCGTATGCAGATCCCACAATTTTAATGAATCATCATTATGCCAGATCAAAAATACCCATTCATGTGTCACGATACATCTTCTATCATTATATGTGATCAGTTTTCTATAATAGTCAACCATATATGAGCCTATTCGTGACCAGACATACACATATACCTTCAGCTTTATATTATAGACTAGAAAAAGTACCCGTCGTTGACTGGGTTTAAAAACAGCCTACAGAAAATGGACTTTGATTTATGAAAGTATGATAGCTTATGAAAAGGAAGGGTTGTAAAGAGATAGCTTCGAATTTGGGGGTATCAAAACCAAACCAAAATATGATGAAAGTAAAAATAAAATAGATAAACCCCATAGTTTATTATACCATACCTGTTCACACTGAAACACTTATCACAATATTCTGTGGATCTATATTAAAAAACCTTGTTAAACTTTGTGACATATTTCCATTCTATGGAGGTCAGGCGCGAACGAACACCCCATAATTTTATTATACCATATTTCTTCAAACTGAAACATAATTATCAAAGTATACTTACGCAGATATGAAAAGTCTTTATTAAAGTTTATGCCTATTCGTGACCAGACACACACACAGACGCTCAGCTTTATATATATATATATATATATATATATATATATATATATATATATATAAAATATATTTTAGTCATCGACATACAGACCTGTTTCGTTGTTTCACAACTCATCAGTGCCGCTAGACTAACACCTCTCCCAAGCCGAGGACCGAACCTAGAACCGTCGTGATGACAGTCGGCAGTCCTACCCCCTGACTACGGAATCGGTGGCCGAAATTAAACTGTCCGAATGCGTATTTAAATAAACATCCGTCCGCTACTCGTAGAGGGCTCAAACGTTTTGTTTGTAAACAAATTGCGAGCTTCGCATTATTTCAGCTAAATTAAGTAGCGAGTAAGATAATTTACGAGAGTGCTCTACCGAAGAGGGGAGCTTTATAAAATAATTGTGTATTTTCTAGCTTTATGTATGCTTAGTCTGCAATGTGTTGGATTTAGTTAGTATTCCTATGAATTTCAACTGCATTATTTATTTACTTTAATTTAATAGTTTTGATAAAAATCGCTCAAAGCTGCTTTAGATTATATATATATATATATATATATATATATATATATATATATATATATAATCTAAAGCAGCTTTGAGCGATTTTTATCAAAACTATTAAATTAAAGTAAATAAATAATGCAGTTGAAATTCATAGGAATACTAACTAAATCCAACACATTGCAGACTAAGCATACATAAAGCTAGAAAATACACAATTACACTGTGGATTCTACTGTATAACTATAGAAAAAAGAAATTAACTGATATTGTTCAATAGAATACAGGAATCATTAGCTGTTTTCTATGTAACTGTTTCGGAGATTTAAAAACACGACAACTGTTAAATACATGGCTGTCCAGTTGAAAATACCAATTAGACAATAGGAGATGCAAACGCAATTCAGGAACAGTTAAACTATTTACAATATATATATATATATATATATATATATATATATATATGTGTGTGTGTGTGTGTGTGTGCGTGTGTGTGTGTGTGCGTGTGTGTGTGTGTGTGTGTGTGTGTGTGTGTGCAATAAGTAATGCCCCTGGCCCACTTCCCATAGCAGTAGAGCAACGAAACTTGGCACAGTGATCAGTCTTTCTCTACATAGGAAGCACCCAGAGTTATGCATTTCTCCCATCGTTTGATGCAGCTCTGGAGACCATTTGTGCCAAACACCCCAGGTTGGTCCTCCAACCACGACGTAACTTCAGATATCAAGGCTGTATCATCTGGGAAGCGCTTTCCTTTAAAAAAAAATTTCATGGCTGGAAAGAGGTGAAAGTCAGAGGGTGCAAGGTCAGGAGAGTAGGGAGAATAGTTACTATTATATATATATATATATATATATATATATATATATATATATATATATATATATATATATATAATAGTAACTTTGTCTATGTGATTTCGTTCCCTATGGACTTCTAAATGACTAGGCAGATTTTTTTTTACATTTTACACATATGTACTTAGTGTGGCTGACAGCATTCTTAGATAGGTTTGTATCGGAATGTTTTGGATAAGTATCGATAATCGATAATCGAAAAATCTGATGAAAGAAGAACAGGAGATTTGGACAAAAGTGGACGTCTTATACAGCCCAACATCACAAGTGTATTTGAGAAGTTTTATCACGGCACACGCAAAAAAAGACTCGACATATAAATCAACAGTAGGTTCTTTGCTATGACATATTTTATATTTATTGGTTTAATGTTATTTAGTTATTTTAATCTAAGTCATCTGTTATGGTGGGAAGGGTAAAGGAGACGACTTAAATTAATTAATTAAATAAAATTCAACCAATAAATTGCCCCTGACGACGATCAATGATCGAAAGCACTAGAGGCAAATGTCTGACAAAAATCTCTCGACCAACTGAAACGAGAAAAATGCTAGGCAGATCGACAAAATCAACAGAAAAATAAAGAAGAAAGAAAACTCTGTTCTATTTAATCAAACGTGCCTCGATAACAACTTGTTGCCTATATATATATATATATATATATATATATATATATATACATACATATATATATATGTATATATATACATATATATATATATATATATATATATATATATAGTAAGTTATAAAATGTATATGGCGATTAAGCTACACTGAATATTCCGCGTTTCATCCACTCTAGGACTCTTCAGGCTTATGCGCGAATTCTGCGCATTTTATATGTGCATCTTCTATTGAGATTTTCGTTAGTCAATCAGCTTTCTAGTATCCACCGCGCCCTTCCTATCAGCCAATGAGCATGCATTTATCGGACAAAGGCCTATTTGACCTCTGGTTGACCTGTTCCTTTGTGTGTGCTCTATTTAGCCTGGATATTTAGTTTCTTGATCTGTTTTAAATCTAGGTTAGTGTTTATTTGTTTTTTTTAATGCTAGTTTATATATAAATATATATATGTTTACACACATATATGTACATATATATATGCATATATATATGCATATATGTGTGATCGTTTATGTATATTCATGTTTATTTAATTTATTTATTTTTTATTTTCTGTTGTTTTTGTTAGTTTTAAAACTATTTTGTATCGCTATCCTAGAGTAAATTTTATCTTGTGAACACAGTTGTTCGCTATTTCTCTTCTACAGTTTAATAGATGTTGGGGTTCTTTAAAGTACAGGATAGCAAATTTTTCATGAAGGCATAATCTACATGGGTCGTCTAGGTCCCTACACGTGGTAGCTTGTCTTATTATTTTCCATTCGACTACCGGTGAATGTCCGTTTTCCTTGAGTTCCCAGTATTTATTCACTAGTGTTGTTTTTATACGGTGTTTTTTTTATTTTTGAATGTACTTTTGTGGTCATAGTATCGGGTTTTGTAATCTAAGGAAGTCATTCCTACGTAATATTTCTTGTTATTCGGGTTTTCTTTTGCAAATATTGTGGCCTGGTAAACTACGCTTTGGGTTAGATATTTATTTTGAAGTGGGCAGTGTGCGGTGTCTACAGTTGCATTTATCTTGTTCGTTATTAGTATTTTTATTTATAGTATGGTTGTTCTTGTCCGGGCTTGGTTTATTATTATTATTATTATTATTATTATTATTATTATTATTATTACTTCTGCTAGTGTTAGTTTTACTTTTTTTATTGTTTATTTTGTTGTTGTTTACATTGTTTTTATTTAATATTTTGTTATTATTTTGTTATTATGTGCTTTAATTATCACCTCTAAATTTTTGCAACAACTGTAGGATAACATTAAGGTATTTTTATTGAAAATTTTGTGTAAGGGGTTGGTTGCTGGAAAGTGTTTTTCAATAAGATCTAGAAATTTCTTGCCAAGTTTTGTTTTTAACATTTGATTGTATGTATTGAGCCCGGCCAGTACAAGCTTGGTGAAGGTTAGACGCTGTATGTACCTGCTGGGATGGTTTACCTCCCTCCCTCCCTCCCTCCCTCTCTCTCTCTCTCTCTCTCTCTGTCTATCTATCTATCTATCTTTTTCTGTATATATATATATATATATATTCATTCTTTAAAGATACGACGGAAAATACTTATAGCTCTAGTATTGTACTATTGAGCTATCTAAATAAAAACTTTGTTATTTATTCATATGTAATCACTGCCCAAGTAATTAAATTACGTCTAAGCATATATATATATGTGTGTGTGTGTGTGTGTGTGTGTGTGTGTGTGTGTGTGTGTGTGTGTGTGTGTTTAGAGCGATGTCTTTTTTCCTTTTCTTACGTGTATGAAATTATATATACCTCAATCCGATCTATTTCAATGCATAACTTCCTATCCATATACCTCTTTCTATTTGTCGAGACCTGTTCCACCGTGTACGTCTCGGGAACAAACGCCCGCAGTTGTAATCGGAGATGAGGACTAAACAAAAACATGAAATCAAATAAGCTGTCTCATCACAGCGGCTTCTTGTTTCATTGACGGAGAACGGCTAAATGGTGAGAGGTTTGGGAAAAGGATGTCTTATAATGAATTTTCATTTTTCCTGGTTGTGCTTCATAAATATGGAAAATTTAATGCCGTCATTCAGACCCTTATAGGTAACAAACACGTTTTTTGTAACAATTTAATGGGGAATGTGAATGCAATTTTTTTCTCAAATTTCAAATTCTACGAGACTTCTCGGTTCTTTCTAATGAATGAGGCCCAAGACTGACTCCAAACAATATCGAGATAAGCAAAGAGCACATACAGCGCCTGGTATTCCCAAATGGTCACCCATTTGAATATTAACTTAGCTCAACGTTTCTTAACTTCGGTCATCTCATGGGGGCATATATATATATATATATATAAAACTACTTCATTTACTCACATAAAATTAATATACGAAAGTATAAATTTATGCGTAAACTTTAAGTATTTACTTCAAAAGTGCTCAATACGTAGGTAGAGCTAGTTAGTAATTTATAAAATATATATGGCGATTAAGCTACACTGAATATTCGGCGTTTCATCCACTCTAGGATTCTTCAGGCTTATATGTGGTGCGATTTTAGATAAATTGAAAATGGAGCGCCTGGTAAGTGATTAAACTTACATACATCATATTATGAAATCTGTGTTTAACACATCTATGTCCTCCCACCTCTCCTCATCTTAATCGTCCATGTCTTTATCCCATATACACACATTTTCAATTTATCTAAAATCGCACCCAAATATAAACTTTATAAATACATATAAGCCTGAAGAATCCTAGAGTGGATGAAACGCGGAACATTCAGTGTAGCTTAATCGCCATATATATTTTTTAACTTACTATATATATATATATATATATATATATATATATATATATATATATATATATATATATATGTATATATATATATATATATATAAGGAACAAACTCAGTTATGTGTTCAACAACGGTTTCGTTGGCCCTGTCGGTGGGGCATTAGAATACGCCGACTGTCCCCCCTGCAGAGGATAAAAGTCCCTCAATGAGGGTCCTGGATATGATCTTAAACTATATCCAGTGGTGAGGCCCCAGCTTGTAGGCCTTAGGGAGTGTGGAGCCACCCTTTAATTACCATTGCTCCCAGGTCCACTCCACTATATTTGTTAGGGTCCTAACTATTGGTTAAATAGAAACCGACGTGAAAACAATAAATATATTCTATTAAAAAATTTTTTCTTCAAAATCTTTGGATTCGGTATTAAATAACCCGAAACGGGTTGATATGCTGTAAAACAAAAACAACCAACCAACAACGGTTCGTCTTTATTGCGGGACTTTCACTGGATGAATATATAAACATATAGTGTGTCACAAAATATTTAAGTATATCTCTTTATGGGACAATAGTGAAAAAATGATTTTTGACACTATGAAAAGTAGTCTGTCTGCAGCATATATAACAGAGTTCATTTATTTTCCCCTCAAAATAACTAAAGCCATTAAAAGCTAAATCCCTGGCAACAAAAGTGAGTACGCCCCTTACGAAAAGTTGTCAATATTAACATACAACATGTCAACTCTCAAATTTTTTGTGGCCACCATCATTATCCAAAACTGCCTTTACTCTCCTGGCCATGGAGTTTACCAGAGTTTCACATGTAGCTACTGGAATGCTCTTCCACTCTTAAATTACGACATCGCGGAGCTGGCGGATATTTGAGACTTTGCGCACATCCACGTTCTGCTTGAAGATGTCCCAAAGATGTTCTATTAGGTTAAAGTCTGAAGACATGTTTGGCCAGTCCAATAACTCTGTTATATATCCTGCAAATAGACTACTTTTCATTGTGTCAAAAAATTTATTTTTCGATGTTGTCCTATGAAGAGATATACTTATATATTTGAAGAAATGTAAGCGGTGTAGTAACTTTTGTGATACTCTCTCTCTCTCTCTCTCTCTCTCTCTTTCTTTCTCTCTCTCTGTATATATATATATATATATATATATATATATATATATATATGCTTCATTGCTTGAATCTTGTCTTCAACGATCAGGCAACTCCATTTTATAAAAACAGGTCAATATATATATATATATATATATATATATATATAGAGAGAGAGAGAGAGAGAGAGAGAGAGAGAGAGAGATAATATATATATATGTATGTATTATATATATAGGTATAATATATATATATATATATATATATATATATATATATATATATATATATATATATATACGTATGGGCGTAGCTTAGAGGCTAAGGAATGAAGAGGGAGAGTTTTTGTTACTGATGGTGTTTCGATTCCAGCTGATGGCACCTAAGGTATATATATATATATATATCCGATAAATATATGCTCATTGGCTGATAGGAAGGGCGCGGTGAATACTAGAAAGCTGATTGGCTAACTAAAATCTCAATAGAAGAGGAGCATATAAAAACGATAAACAATCACAGAATTCGCGCATAAGCCTGGAGAGTCCTAGAGTGGATGAAACGCTGAATATTCAGTGTAGCTTAATCGCCATATATATTTTATAAATTACTATATATATATATATCATATATGAAATACCGTGGAGCCGGGATGTAAGAAATTACAAAAGGGAAAGCAAATTAAATCCATGAAGAAATCATCAGAAAAAAACATTTCTCGTATTCTCCGCCTCTTTCGGTGACCTTTAAAAACAAATTGGCATCATCCCAACAGCTGGTTACCATTGACTTTTCCCTAGCAATGACCATTGGTAATCACTGAAATTAAGGTGGCAATAAGCCTCCTCAAGGTCCCAGTTCTTTTTGCACTCATCAAGTAGAGGTATGGTTGGTACTTTTTATTGTTCTTTCCATCTTCCTCAACCCTTCTATACTATATGGTATGGTGCCATTTTATTCCGGCTCCACAATTTTTGGGGCGAGGTGGATTTACGATTATACAATTGGAGGCGGGACTTAGGATTATTCAGTTTTAATTTTTTGGGTTCCGTGTAGTGTGCCTCCATCTTTCCGTTTTGTTAGTGTTGTTTCTTTTTCATGCAGCCGGTTGGTGCTTATATATCATGTATATTAGTTTTTGCATTCAAAGGTTTTCCTTAACGTTTCAGCCGTTTTCATTATTACTATCCATTGTATCTTCTCAGCTATCCCCAGATTTCAATTTCTCCCATTCGTTTTTCGAAGTTTTTTTTTCAGAAATGTTTCTAGTGCTCCTACGATTATCGGTGTTACCTTAAGTTTCTTCATCCTTAGTATGCCTTTCTGTTCCCTGGCCAGTTCAGTATATTTGTTTTGCTTCTCCGTCTTCTTGATATTCACGCTGTAGTTTGCTAGAACGATGAAATCTATTATCTGGCAAGACTTTTCCTTTTTGTTAACTGTTATCACATCTGGTCTCCTTACTTCGATGGGTTTATTTGTTTGTAGGAAGTGCCTTCAATAACTTTCCAGACTATTTCCTTATGAACACTTTTATTGATAGTACACACATAAAACTGTACTCCACTTCCGGTTGACATGCATGATAGTACACACATAAAACTGTACTCCACTTCCGGTTGCAATGCATGATAGTACACACATAAAACTGTACTCCACTTCCGGTTGCAATGCATGATAGTACACGCATAAAACTACTCCACTTCCGGTTGCAATGCATGATAGTACACACATAAAACTGTACTCCACTTCCGGTTGCAATGCATGATAGTACACACAAAACTGTACTCCACTTCCGGTTGCAATGCATGATAGTACACACATAAAACTGTACTCCACTTCCGGTTGCAATGCATGATAGTACACACATAAAACTGTACTCCACTTCCGGTTGCAATACATGATAGTACACACATAAAACTGTACTCCACTTCCGGTTGCAATGCATGATAGTACACACATAAAACTGTACTCCACTTCCGGTTGCAATGCATGATAGTACACACATAAAACTGTACACCACTTCCGGTTGCAATACATGATAGTACACACATAAAACCGTACACCACTTCCGGTTGCAATGCATGATAGTACACACATAAAACTGTACTCCACTTCCGGTTGCAATGCATTTGTTATGTCGTTCCAGCAACTTCTTGTAGACCTTATGAAAATCTTCTTGGGTAAGCATATCAATGACCCTCGTAACAGCCTCTTTTATCTCCTCAATTGTCTCATAACGACAACCTCTAATGTTTTCCTTGAGTTAAAGGAATAAGCAAAAGTCACAGGAAGCAAGGTCTGGACTAAAAGAAGGGTAAGGAACGGTCTTGATGGCTACCTTGGTCAAATAGCCTGTGACAAGCATGGAGTTGTGGACTGATACATTGTCCTGTTGGAAATGCCATAAATCCTATTTGAAGGGATCTCTTCGTGAACTCCTTTAAAACCTCAACATGGTATTTCTTGCTGACTTTCTGTCTAGTGGGGACCCAGTTCATGTAGAACATGCCCCTGCTGTAAAAACGATGGGGGGGGGCGGTATCATCATAAGTTTCTGGGTGGATTTGCTCCGTCTGGTCTTCCTGAGTCTGGGCGAGCTAACATGCTTTCACTGGGAACTCTGTTTCTTGGTCTTTGGGTCATAGCAGTAGATCTAGCTTTCATCGAAGGTCACCAGAGCATCAATAACTGTGAGATCTGAATTGATCAGCTCGATCATCTTCTTATTGTCATGACAACGTCTTTGTTTCTGATCTCTAGACAGCCCTGAGACAAACTTCGCGCAAATCTTCCGCATCTTCAGTTCCTCACATGTGTACAGTTCCCACACTGACATCAAACTGTACACTTATTGTCTCTATAGACACGCGACGATCCTTATCCATGAAATTCTTTATTTGGCCAATCAACTCTGGTGCTCTGACTTCCTTACTGCTCCTACACCTCACAGACTCCTTGCCTTCCTTATGCGACTAAAAAATAGATACTTGATTCATGCAAGATGATCAAAAAGCAGTCTGAAGCATCTCCTACGTTTCTGTGTCATTTTTTCCAAGTTTAAAACAGAATTTTTTGCATATCGTTATTCTGAAGTGTTCTTACACCCAGATTGCATTTTTAAAATTCACCTGCTGTGACAAACAGGCTTTAGTAGGTTGTATTTCAATTCCTGCTGTAGCTGTTCATTTGAACTTGAAATCATAAAAATTGGTCAGTCATCTGATAAGATGCATAGCAATATCATACTGAATTTTCAAGAGTCTACGGCAATTTTAAATGCCTTTACAAAAATCTCTGGAAACGTATTTAATCCACCTCGTGTATATATATATATATATATATATATATATATATATATATATATATATATATATATATATATATATTTCTACAGCTGAACCAACATCGCAGCCCACGCGAGCCGAGTCCGGATGTGTCTAACTGATAACAAATGAGGGCGAAACTCGAGTCTTGGACTTCCCTTTTAGTTGGCTTTCTTGGCTGTTGTGGGCTGCGACGTTAGTTCGGCTGTGGAAATAATTATATATTCTCTCACACTTTCTGAACATTATATATATATATATCTATATATATATATATATATATATATATATATATATATATATATATATACATATGTATATGAGGTGCCTTAAATAAGTCTCCACAGCCGAACCAACGTCGCAGCCCACAACAGCCAAGAAAGCCAACAAACCGGAAGTCCAAGACTCAAGTTTCGCCCTCATTTGTTATCAGTTAGACACATCCGGACTCGGCTCGCGTGGGCTGCGACGTTGGTTCGGCTGTGGAAATAATTACATATATATATATATATATATATATATATATATATATATCTTCAGAAGTTATTTTTTTTTTTACTTTTTTCTCAAGAAAAGAAAAGCAAGATCTAACTTAAGATTTGACTTTTGATTCTTCCTTCTTGCATTTGTTTTTGTTTTTGTTGTTGTTTTTTTTCTATGTGTTCGGTTCTTTTTATGGATTACGTGTGGGATTTTCAAGAAAACGTATATTCTTTTCTCTTTTTTTTTTTTTTTGTGTTCAAACTAAAACCAGCCGGGTTTTGTTTGCAAATTTTCGCGCGAAAATTCTTTTCGAATTACCGTCAATTGTTATTTTGGATTCGAATTCCCACGTCGCTAGTTTGTTATGGTTTAAATGTTGAAAGAAGAACGAGAAGGCATGAAAACAGTAAACTAAAACATATATTAACAGAAAATACAGAAACATATATAGGGTGACCCCCCAAAAAACGGGCCCCAACTCTAATTAGGACTCGTTTCTTAGTGTTTTGCCCGAATGAAATGAAACTTTGGTCATAACTAGTTTATTATATTCAAAACATCACATCAAAACACTAGGGTCGTTGGCCTTTTTTTTCCATTCTACAGCATATGTTTTAGATAGCCTCCATTTAGCTTTTTTGGGGGGTGGGGGTCACCCTGTATTGGTTGAGTGGGACTCCGTTCAATTCAACTGGAAGGACAAAGTTAGGTTAGGACCCATTCCCACTAAGTTTCAGGTCCAGACTACTCGATAGCAGACACTGGTTACCGGAAGTGACGTCAGGAATAGTCCACGATAAGAATGTGTAGGGGTGCCACTCCAACACTAACCATATGTAAGAAAAGGATATGCTCTTTCCTTTACGTGTCTTCATTGCCTGTCTGGAACGATTTCCATATTTTTTTTTTAAATCTTATTAAAACTAAACACCGGCATCCGAGTAGTTTTGTGCCCAGAAACGATCAATAGCCTGAGTCCGACCATAACACTGGTGTGTATAAAGGCTGTTTATTTCTATCCCACTGAAAGAACTTAGACACCGGGTTCGGAAAATGGGATTGAGAAGTCAGCACCCTCGAGAAGAGGCACGCTGACCTGGAAAAAGTTCGTCGGCATTCCCCGGTCAGAGCGACTAGGGCGAT
Source organism: Euprymna scolopes (assembly GCF_053919585.1). Taxonomy (NCBI): domain Eukaryota; kingdom Metazoa; phylum Mollusca; class Cephalopoda; order Sepiida; family Sepiolidae; genus Euprymna; species Euprymna scolopes. The sequence continues at coordinate 89,857,700 of NC_136502.1, forward strand.
TAGCAATAAACTAATCCCTTCTTAAAGAGAGAAGGTAAAGCCTGATGGATTGGACCCTCTAGAACTACACAGAACTGAACCCCCACCGCAAAATCAACAGTGGTCTGATCATTACAGTCATGGTGTAATCTGTTATACATCCATTGGTAAGATAAAATACAACATTCAAACACAAATTCACGCGGGAACTTTCTCTTTTATGCCAAACACATCCCGTTTAATAAACTTCTCATTGTTTAGATTCTCGTTCTCATATTGTGAATCTTTTAAAATCGACCCGTTCTTCGTTTAAACGTCGGTTCAATGACACTGACGTTAATTAACGTCTATCGAAAATTGCCAGCGGCGCTTGCAAGTCCGGCTGCGGTCATCGGCGCTACGGCAGCGGCCGGTCGGTGCGAGGGTCCGTGGGTGGTTTTACTTGGAGACAATCGACCGCAGTCGACGAAAATAACAGTTCTTCAATGCAAGATAAAAAAAAAAAAAAAATGTAAGACGGAGAGTCAAAAATGAAAAGTGGAAAAAATGAAAAACGGATCAATAGCAAGATTTGCTCGCAGCATTGGAATACATCGTTACTCAATTAAATGTCATACAAACACGCATTCTCACTCTCTCTCTCTCACTCTCTCTCTCACTCTCTCTCTCTCTCTCTCGATACGTATATATATTATATTTTGTAAGTAAAATTTTCCAATTTTGTATTCAAATATAAATAAGTACAGCAAAATTTATTCAGATAGCTCGATAGCGTAATAGTAGAGCTATAAATAGTTTTATATTGCACCACTTCACTTGATGTGATTTTCGTTATCTACACATCTATAAAAGTGAGAATGTGTGTGTAAGAACACTCCTCAACCTATATACTCGACGGATTTTGGATCTACAGAATTGAAATTTGGTCTACAAGGTGTTCAGACAGGTACTACGACTTTTTAATCAGTTTTCATCCATGAAAAGGGCTGCTAAGGAGTCAAAAATGAAAAATTGAAACGTGTGGGGGTCATCAGATTTTTATCTCTTTGTCGACAGATTCCTTATATTAAAAATAAGTAGGTTTGAAAATACCTCTTGAAAATCGTATCAAGCGCTGGCATAATGGCTACACTGAATATTCCGCGTTTCATCCACTCTAGGATTGAAGAATCCTAGAGTGGATGAAACGTGGAATATTCAGTGTAGCTTAATCGCCATATACATTATATAAATTACTAACTAGCTCTACCTACGTATTGAGCACTTTTGAAGTAAATACTTAAAGTTTACGCATAAATCTATACTTTCGTATATAAATTTATGTGAGTAAATTAAGTAGTTTTATATATATATATATATATATATATATATATATATATATATATATATATAATAAGTTTCCGGACTTTTTGTACAGGCATTTAATATTGTCGTAGACTCTTAAAACTTTAGTATGTAATTGATATACATCTTATAAGACGACTGACTAATTTTTAACATTTCAGGTTCAAATAAACAGCTACAACAGTAATTGTAATACACCCTACTAAAGCGTGATTGTCACAGCTGGTGATTTTCAAATATGCAATATGAACGTGAGGCACTTTAGAAGAACGATGTGCCACAAAGTTCTGTTTTTTAATCTTGGGAAAAAAAATGCCACAGGAACGTATGAAATGCTTCAGACTGCTTCAGACTGTTTTGGGGCCGTCTTGCATGAATCGAGAATCAGTTTTGGAATGGCAGAAAGATGAAATGGAAGAAAGAGTCGGTGCCTTCAGAGCTAAATTAAAAACTTTATCCATAACTCTTGAATGTATCCTGTCTTAATTTTGCCAATTTTTGTGTATTAATATATTTTATTTATTTATCTTTGTTCTCTTATTGCAGTCTTACTAATAATTGAAACTCCTTAACCTATCATGTCTTATTACTCGTGTTTCAAACGTTTTTGTTAAATACGTTTGGCATTACCCTAAACTAGCCTTTAAATAAGATGCCCCCAATCTAAAAACATAAGTTGACCTCACAAGTTGCATTATTGAAACGTAATTATAAGTGTAATCTTGAAGGTTCTACTGCGAGGTACCAAAAGCAAAAAAAAAAAAAATGAATAAATAAATAAATAAAATAATGGAAAAAAAACAAACTTCAACGGATTAATATGGGAGGGGAGACTATCTTCAAATTCTATTCTAAACTGGGAATGGGCAAGGGATTTACTAAGTAAGTAGATGGCAGAAGACATTAAAGAGAGGCGGGGATTCTGTAAGGGATTATAAGAAGTGTGGGAGAAGTCTTGTATCTATAGAAGTCTTGTACCTATAGAGACAATAAGTGCACCGTTCGATGTCAGTGTGCATACAGTCATTTTTGAGGAAATGAAGATGCAGAAGATTTGAAGAAAGTTTGTCCCAAGAGTGCTCACAGAAAATCAGAAAGAAAAACGTTGAGCTTATTAATTCAGATTCCGCTGTTTTTGATGCTCTAGTGACCTGTGTTGAAAGCTGAATCTACTGCTATGATCCAGAGACCAAGAAACAAAGTTCCCAATAAAAGTATGCTGGCTTTCTCAAACAAAAGAAGGCCAGACACAGCACCCCCCCCCCAGCAACTTATGGTGATCCCTGTTTTCTCACAGCATGGACATGATCTACATGGACTGGGTTCCTACTGGATAGAGAGTCAATAAGAAATAATATGTTGAGGTTTTAAAGGAGTTCAGGAAGAAGCCAGCACTCCTTGTCACAGACTATTTGACCAAGATGGGCATCAAGACAGTTCCCACCTTACCTATGGTTCAGACCTTGCTTCCTGTGACTTTTGGTTATTCTCTAAGCTCAAGGAAAACATTGGAGGCTGCTGTTATGAAGCTACTGAGGAGATGAAAGAGGCTGTGACGAGGGTCATTGACATGCTCACCCAAGAGGACTTCCATGGTGCCTTTCAGACGTTATTGGAACGGTACAACAAGTCCATTCCGACGAGAGATTACTTTGAAAGGTCTAGAGTTTCATGTGTGTACTATCAAGAAAAGTGCCCACACAAAAACTTATTGAAACCCCTCGTGTATGTATATATACATGTGTGTGTGTGTGCGTGCGCGTGTTTGTGTGTGTGTGTGTGTGTGTGTGTGTGTGTGTGAAGCTCCCCATTTGGGGGTACCAAATTGGTCAAAGGGAAAATTATCCCCAGCTCGCATTTAGGTAAAAATGCTCTTGCATATAAATAATTAAATTCATTCAAAGCGTATCGCAAAAACAAAAGCAAATAAAATAACATTTACGTTAATCGCGATGTGGCCCAGTGGTAAGAGTTTAGTCTTCTTACCGTGATTTCCCGATTTCGAATCTTGCTAGATTGAGCCCACTGATGAGTCGTAGACAACGAAACACGTGTCAGTGGATAATTATATTTTAAAAACAATATATATATATATATATATATATATATATATATATATATATGTACATATATATATATATATATATATGTACATATATATATATATATATATATATATATATATATATATATATATATATATATATATATATATATATATATATATATATAGCCGACGCAGAATTGTTATTACATCCGGGTTTATTTTGCGATTTCTCTAGTAAAAATGTTCTTTTTCTTTTGTACATGAAAAGCAAAATTGAAAAGAGAAGACAAGAGGCCAATAATAGAGTTGTGGCTTTAAATATTCGATCAATACCAAGGACAAATTGAACCGGACGACGATGGGTGCGTTGAAATGGAGAGAGAAAGGGGGGGTATCAGGTTAGAATGAATTACGGATGAGTATATCGGGTGGTGAGTGTAAAAGGCGGGTAGGAAATCGGTTTGAGACCGGTTGCATATGCAACCATCAAACTATTACATTCGGGAAGAAAAATGAAGGAGGGAAAAGCAAGTAGGAAAGACGGGAGGTAAAGAGGTGAGGAGAAATAGAAAAGGAAGTGATGCAAAAGTTAAATATAGAACACCAAAAGATAAAGGGAGAAAGAAAAAGAGAATTAAGGTATAAAGGAAGGGAGGGGGGGAATAATAAAGGAGTGAACGAAAAAGAGAGGGAACGACAGGATAGGAAGAGGTCCAAAACGAAGGACGAAAGTGAGGAAGGGAAAGAGGAAGACGATTGAGATGGAATGATGGAAAGTAAGTTTTAGTTTGCTTTGTTTGTTTCACGACATATCAACCCTTTTTGGGCTCAGTCATATCGGTAAATGTTTTTTTTTTTTTTATGCGCCCAGTTCTCAATACATTCAAAATATTCATTAATGGTATTTGGTATCTTTTTTTCGGTAGGGTTTGGGGACAAAACTTTTTTTTTTTTAGGGAGGTGGGGACTTGCAGAACATGATTGACTTAGACAAAGGAAAAGCAAAAAAAAAAAAAACAGCAATAAGATCAATGTTTGGTGCATTTACGTCAAACAGCTGATATCTCCAGACAACGTGATTTAGCAGCACCAGAGGAAAGTAAGAAAAACAAGGCCGATAGCCATTTGTCGCGTACTCTCGTGTAATAAATGAATGCGTGAATGTAGCCTTGCCATGAAATTCTTAAAGATAAACTAAAATGACTAAAATAAATAAAAAGTAAATGACTTAAAATGACTTTAATGACCTTAAGGATGAATTGAATGACCTTAAGAATGACTGGAGTGCTTAAAAATAATTCGAATCCTTCAAAAACAACTTGAATGATCTGGAGAATGACTTGAATGGCTTTGAGACTGACTGGTTGTAAAGTGGGTGATCATTTTACATTAAATTATTGCAGAAAATTGATCGCCCACTTTATATCACAAAAAGTATTTGATTTAGGGAATTTGAAACGTTATATTAGCTATGTGGCCAAGGAAAAGTTACAAACATAAGTAGAGCATGTAGAAAGAAACGATACTACACTATGATCTTTACCAAAAGGCCAAGAAAAGGGTATTTATTTGCTCCCCCGCCGAGCAAATTGGGCACAAGGCTGATTTTAAATGTGAGGAGTGAAGGAGAAATGAGGACCACCTCCCCGGGGAGTAAGGGGAGCTGAATAGTTACAATTGGTATAAAGGGTTGACCCTACATTGAACAAGGTCTTATATGTGGGTTGCCCCCACATATGGTCTTTGCTTTCAGTATCTGCCGGAACAGATGGTATTTATTTGCTCCCCCACCAAGCAAATTAGGCACAAGGCCGATTTTTAATGTGAGGAGTGAAGGGAGGGGGAAGGGAAAAAGGGGACCAGCTCCCGAGAGGTGGGAAATGGGAGCTGGTTAATGGTCAGGCATGTGGGGTTGCCCCCACATCTGGTCTTTGCTAGTCATAGCTAGTCATAGCCTGATAGATACTACACTTTGATCTTGGCCAAAAGGCCAAGAAGAGGGTATTTATTTGCTCCTCCACGGAGTAAATTAGGCACAAGGCCAATTTTTAATGTGAGGAGTGAAGGGGAAATGAGGACCAACTCCCCAGGTAGTAGGGGAGCTGGAGAGTGACAATTTGTATGAAGGGTGGCCCTTACATTGACCAAGGTCTTATATGTGGTGTCGCCCCTTCATATGGTCTTTGCTTGCAGTATCTGCCGGAACAGATACTACACTTTGATCTTCATATTTAATTTTTTTTTACAAGAAAAAATTACAATTAAAAAAATTGCAATATAAAATTTAAAAACGTTAAATCTCCAAAAGACAAAACAAATTTAGGCACAAGGCCCTAAAAGTTCTGGGGAGGGGAGTGTTGCAGGGTCTTTGTAACTAAAATAAAAATTGGAGTCTTTGGCGACTTACTCTTGACTGACAACATTTATCACAATACCTCATTCACTCTGTGGAATCTAAGGCTAACTCATGAATTCTCAGCGTTTAAGCAAAAAGTATAAATTTACAATGTGTGTGTGTGTGTGTGTGTGTGTGTGTGTGTGTGTGTGTGTGTGTGTGTGTGTGTGTGAAAAAAGTTCAATTCATTGGAAAAATAAAAGTTCTTAATTTGGTAACAAATAGTTCGTGTTGGGGAGTGGGGCAAACAACCTAGAAAAAATGATCAAATAAAATTGCCTAGTGCATTGTTAGTAAGGTCCCTTCCTGAGATAATCTAAGTAGTTAGATCGCCTACTGTTTTCCGGGGCCCCAAAAACAAGCGGAGAGATCCCTAATGGGGATTGGGGTGGATTCTTATCGGGTATTGGGGGAAAAAAATAAATAAAGCATCAAAAAACAGAAAAGGGGGGGTGGAATGGGAATGTGGTAGAAGGCGACCTCTGAGTAAGGGTTGACCAGGGGTGACAAAATAAAAGAGGTGGGGTAATTGTAGGGTAGCCTCGGAAGGTTCTCTAGTGCCAAAACAAACAATCGGGGGGTAGAAGGCGACCTGAGTAAGGGTTGACCAGGGGTGACAAAATAAAAGAGGTGGGGTAATTGTAGGGTAGCCTCGGAAGGTTCTCTAGTGCCAAAACAAACAATCGGGGGGTAGAAGGCGACCTGAGTAAGGGTTGACCAGGGGTGACAAAATAAAAGAGGTGGGGTAATTGTAGGGTAGCCTCGGAAGGTTCTCTAGTGCCAAAACAAACAATCGGGGGGTAGAAGGCGACCTGAGTAAGGGTTGACCAGGGGTGACAAAATAAAAGAGGTGGGGTAATTGTAGGGTAGCCTCGGAAGGTTCTCTAGTGCCAAAACAAACAATCGGGGGGTAGAAGGCGACCTGAGTAAGGGTTGACCAGGGGTGAAAAAATAAAAGAGGTGGGGTAATTGTAGGGTAGCCTCGGAAGGTTCTCTAGTGCCAAAACAAACAATCGGGGGACCGGATCTCATTTGTACTACCAGTACCACGTGTGTCATGTCTATAGTGATGACACAAATTCAAACTTGGCGCCTCGTCGGATGCACAAGCTAGTGTCATGCACCCATCTCCTATCAAATACCATTCGAGGCAACCTCCTCCAATTGCATCTGATCATTACTTTAAGCAGATGTTTAAAGTAAACAATCAGATCCCGGTCCGCTAGGATCGTCAGAAAACCCATTCTTTTCTCCCTAGGCAGCGGCTGATCAATGTTCTCCACAAAATATGACTCGTCGAGTTCAAGCAGGAACGTGGAATCGATGCAAGCCATTATCTCGTTGACGTACCCTAGTTGGGTCTTAAGCCTGCTGCAGCGCAGGCAATAGACCCGGGTCTCTTCTTTGTGCAAGTAGAGTACGTCAAAGGGGGCAGTGCGTTCCGGACAAGTCACCAGGTAAGGGAAAATTCCGAGTTGGTAAGAAAGTCCCATCTCGGCGCCCAACTCCACTGGGAGCGGACCTCTCCGAACGACATACCCATCCACTTAACTAGTGGTTCCTTTTTGCTACGCCCCACTAGCTCCCGATAAAGCCTGTTCCTAGACTGCTCTAAGTGCGGATCGGCATTCGGCGCAGAATTTTTGTTCTCCCTTCGGTCGAAGTTCTGTGGAGACCAAGGGGTCAGATAAGAGATTGGAAAACGAGCTTCCAACCGCAGTGACCCATGGAACGTATACATACAGTGAACGGTTCAGGAAGGCCAACCTCTTTGCGTGCTTGTGACGCAGGAGATTGGGCAGTCCCAAACCTCCCTCGCTTGGATTTCGAACACAGACCTCTCTGCAAACATAATGCTTACCCTTGTTCCACAAGAGTGAGTCGAGGTGCTCCTGTAAGCTGATTCGTGATTAGTAAAGGATGAGCGGAAATACATATGTAGCACACGCCTCTGCCCGACCCTTCAAGGACAATTTCCTTCGAATCTAAGTCTTGACAGAGGATTTGACCTTGGTCTCCACTTCCGACCAGTTTTTCTCCAGCTGGAGACCCGGTCCGAAACACACACCGAGTATCCGGACCGGGCCGTCGTCCAACTGAAGATGCCCGGAAGTGAATTTACTCCAGTCCAGGCACCCAACCGCAGACCCACCGACTTACTGCGATTGAAGACTGCCCCTGTAACTTTTTCATATCAAGCAAGCGCCTCGGTGACCGCTTGAATGTCCGTGGGGCAAGACACGAACACGGTAACATCATCTGCAAATGTGAAAACCATGGCTCGTGTGCCTCCAGGGAGAGCTATCCCATGCAGTACTGGTGTAGTCGCCTCATCCCTTAACTTGCAAAGGAGGGGTTCCAATGCCAGGACATACAAGAGAGGTGACAGCGGACAACCCTGTCGCACTGACCGGGAGACAGCAAATGACTCCGACAGCTTATCGTTGATCTGCACCGCTACTATCGGCCTGTCATACAGTGCAAAGATCCACTTGTGAAAGTCCGGATTAAAACCGGCGGCCTTCAGCACAGATCCCAGGAACCGATGGTCAACCCTATCAAAAGCCTTGGACTGATCCAAACTGATCAGCGTGGCCTCAGCGTCGTCTTCTGTCCCCTCTATGATCGTGCATATCAGATGAAGATTGTCCTGAATCGATCTCCCCTTCACAAGCTCTGGTCTGGTTTGATCAAGTCAGTGATGACAACCTGCAACCGATTCGCAAGAACCTTGGCCAAAATCTTTAACTCTGTGTTTAGCAGAGTCAAGGGCCTGAAATCGTCTAAGTCTTCCTCCCCTCCATGCCGTTGACCTTTCCTTAGCAATGTGATCACTCCCTTGGTCACCTGGCCTGCTATGGGTGAACATATCCTTCAGAATAGGGACCAACATGGGCGACAACCTCAAGTAGAATTCGTAGGCTAGACCATCAAGCCCTGGGGACTTGTTGCAGCTGACCTGCTTCAACGCAGTAATGATCTCATATTCCGTGACAAGACCATCACAGCTAGCCACTCCAGCCGCCGTGAGACGGGGCGAGTCGGCCAAATAGCTGCCAAACTCTGAGTCTGGGTAACTACCCAGACTCAGTGTGAAGCGCTCCGATAGATGCTTCCGAAACCCCTCGCAAATCTCCCGCGTCAACATGAGGGCGTGCCCTTCCAGGTCGTTTGCTTTTCGAATGTACCCGTCCAAGCCATGCCTTAGAGCAGCCTTATGCTCAACAGCGTCTACATTAACAGCCTCGTTTGAGACTTTCATTAACCTAGCCCTAACTATCTGGCCCTCATACCACTCGCTGCTCACTGGATTAACTCTGTAACCTTCAACTGGTAGTCCTCCAGCTCCAATAAGGTTCTGTTGAACTTCCAATATCAGGCCAGTTTAGGCCTAGAGCTCAAGTTCAAACGGGCCATAACAAGTTTATGGTCTGAGTGTTCTAAAAAGTGGAACGTGGGGCAAGATATGAAGTCTACATCGCCTCTTCTGACTAACATTCGATCCAAGTAAGTACTTGAATGGGAAGGCACATTAGGATGCCACGTCCACATCTCCTGTCCCGGGTGATCCATGCGAAATCTGTCAACCAGGTCGCACGAAGCCATCAGGTCAGACAGACTGCTGTCATACCACACCGACCTGCTAGTCCCCCCGACCTTATCTACCTTGAGATCAAGAATGGCATTCCAATCACCCATCATCTATAAAACCCTCCGGATCATCTATAAAACCCTCCACCCATCGAAAGAAGGAAGCCCTCTTCACAGCGGAATTAGGCGTGTAAACTGCGACTATCCGAAACACACTGCTATTAACAGCAACATCGACGACAATCGCCCGCCCATCCTCGTCCGTGTGAACAACATTCACCGATGCTGATAGGGTGCGATTTACTAGCAAGGAGGTTCCACGACTATAGTTATTGCCATATGCTGAATAAACATCGTAATCGTTCACCAGCACCTGACAATCCCCATCACAAATAAAATGGGTCTCCTGTATAGTGGCAATATCTACTTTGAGGGAAACCAGATCTCTCAGCACGCACGTGGCCTTATTTCGACATCTGAGGCCCGTCACATTATAAGTAGCCAAGTTTAAAGCTATGGTCACCTACATTATTCAGTGTCACACACGGGCCTGAAGTTCCCGGGGGTGAGGACGTGGTAGGCCTGTCCAAGGCTTTCTGTCAGTAAGTCTACAGAGGGTACTCCATTCTTGGCCACACCTCCCACGTCCAGGGGAAAATTAATTTTAAAGCCCTGTAGAAGGAGGGGTGAATATATACAGGGACTCTGCTCTCACATTTAAAAACTAAATTGTTTAGCGAAGGATGCACCGTGTCCACCAGTTGCTGGCCTGGGATTGCATCCTTCGTGGCGTCTATCCACGCCCAGAGGGCCTCAGTCCTGGAATCCTTGTTGACCCTAATAAATGTTGTCAACAAGGGAGCGTCCTTGAACTTGGTTGGGTCGGTGACATTATCGCCACCGACATAGAGAAAGTTCTTTAGCTGGTTATAACGAACCTTCTGCTGGCCTTTCAGTTCTGCTGTTGGCTGTAGAGGGCCCGTCTCACATATCTTTCCTCCTGGAAGGAAGGGGACACTCTTTGTCCGCTCCATGCGGATTGGTGGGGTGGGTTTTCCTTGACTGGAGGGGGAGTGGGTGTAGGGGAGTGGGTGTAGGGGAGTAGGAGCGGGGGTGTCGGGCGTTAGGGTGTTTGGTGGCGGGGGAGGTGGTTTTTGGGGTCGTTATTCGACCTTTCTGAGGAAGGATTGCGTGGTAGCTTTCTTGGGGGTTCGAGGAGGGAGGGGGAAATTGCTCTGGCTGTTTGGGGGAGTGGGATTTGGGGTTTCAGCCTCGACTGGTTGGATATTGTCTTTCTGGGTCGGAATTGCCTGCGGCTGGGCTGTGGCTGGGGTTGCGGCTTGTACCTCTGATGGGGGTTTGGCGGGTATTTTCGTGGGGACTTTTCCCTGGTGGTTGGCTAGTTGCCTTTTAGGACAGTCCTTGACCATGTGTCCCCTTAGCTGGCAGTGCCAGCAGTGAGGTTTTCTCCCCTCCACGATCAGCGTCATGGTCTGCTCTCCAAACTTGAACATGGCTGGAACGGTGTCGAAACTGTTCTTGCCCAGGACCATCCAAACTTTGTAGTTCCTGGTCAAAACATTGCGTTGACTGCAGGCTGGGACGACTGCCTCCACCTCACCGTACTGACACAGTATGGCTCTGACTTGTTTTCCGGTCATATAGTATGGGACATTCAGTACTGAGACAGTGGTGTTCCTCCCGCCAAGGTATACTGGCTCGAGTCGAATGTTCCTGCTTCTGTGTTCAGTCCTGGCCAGTCTTTTTGCATCCTCCTGGCTGGGGAGCAGAATGTCCCACATGGCGAAACTGCTCCTGCATATATAGCTATATGTTAAAGTCAATGAGTATTTCCACCATGATGTCTTTGTTGACACCCGTTAAACTCCTGGTCTTGAGCTCGGAGGTGATCAGGGAGAGAACTCTCTTTTCCAATTTTTCGATCTGTCCCGAAAGGGGTATGATGGTTGTTCCCTTCGTGACATCCTTGTAAGTGGAGTTGAAGAGTTCTCTATAATCATATAATCGTATTCTTGTCCTGTTTGGTGTTAGACGGACCAGGGAGGAGATCGGCTGCTGCTACCTTTTCTTTCTGCTGCTGGCTCTGTTGTTGTTGCTGCTGTTGCTGCTGTTGCTGCTGCTTGGACCTTTTGTTTGGAGCTAACCTTGGCCAGTCCTCCTGTGGTGTTGTAGACTGGTTTTGGCCCGTCTTCTGGCCCCTTTCCTTCCTTTTGCCCGAAGATTGAGTCATGAGATTTCTCCCCTCGGGCTTTATTGTCAGTGGGTTGGTTTTGGGGGCTTTCGGTGGTGTCGGAGTGTTTTGGGGGGCTTTGGGCGGTGGAGGTGCCTTATATTCCCCCCACCAGGAACCTTTAGCGATTCCAAAGTGTCCCTGAAAAGCGATTGGGTTCTATGAGCAACCCCGTCTTCATCATCTTCCCCTTCGGGCGTTGGGGAGCTGCCCTCATGGAGAGTAGATGCTGGGTGACCAGATGGGGGCTGGAAGACTGGGGGTGCACGGCTGTGGGCCACCATTATTGCCTTTGACCTCCTCGTCTCCAACTTCTCTCTGTTCATCTGCCGGGAGGCTGTCCTCATGGCGAGCAGGAGTGGTGGGGTCTTCTCCGGCTGACGAGGATTGAGGTGGAGGGTGGTTCATTTGGAGTGGTCCCCCAGAAAGTTGCCTCTTTCCCTCATCAGTCGCTTTCTTGAATCTCTCGTGTGGGGAGTGGCCCTCTTGGGGAGCCGGGGGTTGGATTGGTTGCTCTCCTGTAGCTGGATCTGCCTGGGTCGCCGCGGGCTGCGGCCCTATCCTGCCCTTCTCCTCCTCTTCATTCTTCTTGGTTGGTGCCTCCTCCGATGGGGAGTACGCGAGGGGGGCAATATGGCGCATCTGGAGTGGTATACACCTTTTTCCCAGCATTGTGGAAAGAACTGCACCGGCCGCTGATGTGGACCAAAGTGTAGCGGGAAAAAAATGCAGGAAATTGGGGGTGGTGGAGGGGAGTGTGTGAGGTTAGAAGCAAAAGTGGTTTGACCTCTCCTCACGGGGTTGTCAGGTTAGTCAGCTCAGATCCCCCTTTGCGGGGGGAGAGCAGCAAAGGAAGACACAGTGGGTGCTAGCGGGTCAGAGTGCCGCATCGCAATTAAGAGAGAGAGGGGATAGACATCTCCACTCAGAGAGGGGAGCAGAAACGAAACACCCGCCCTACCCACGTAACCATACCCACAAACAACCCCAAGGAAGCAAGAAAGAGAACCCAGTCCTGCTCAATCCACTGGGAGAGCAGCGAAGGAAGACAAAGTTTGGGCCTGGCAGGTCAGAGTGCTGCACAGGCAATTAAGAGGGGGAGACAGTAGACCATTTCAACCTCAGAGGCGAGGAGGAAACGAAGTACCCAAAAGAAAAAAACGCTAAGCTAATGCGACCAGGTCGCGTCTACCAAAGAAAATGTTGGTCCCGAAAGCAGCAAACTCCCAAAGAAGGGAGCGGGTTTCGGGTCAAGACTACCACACAATGGCGTCAGTGTAGGGGGAGCGAAAAAGGTCCAGCCTCCCCAAAGAGGGGGTCGGTCCCACTAACAAAGGTTAGTAAAGTCACAAAAGTGACCAAAGTGAAAGCCTTAAACTTGACTGGTGGTTCAAGTGGTGGACCTTTTGAAAAAAATCAAAAATGAGGTAGCTGGGAGAACAGATATTACACTTTGATCTTGGTCAAAAGGCCACGAAAAACTTAAAAAACTAAGAACAGCATCTATTAACAACAGACCTTTGATCTTAACCAAAAAGACCAAGCGAAAAAGTATATATACATATATATGTATACATATATATATACATATATATATATACATATATACATATATACATATATATATACATATATATATACATATATATATATATACATATATATATATATATATATATATATATATATATATATATATATATGCTGGATGCTATATATATATATATATATATATATATATATATATATATATATATAGTAAGTTATAAGATATATATGGTAATAAAGCTACATAGAATATTCCACGTTTCACCCACGCTATGATTTGTCAGGTTTATGCATAACAACAATTCTACAAAAAATAAATTTACAGTCTTAAATTGTGTTCTTTTATATATATTTATGTGTGTGTGTGTGTAATTTGTTTTGTTTTTGCGATACTTTTTGAATGAATTATACGAAAATGCATTTTTACGTAAATGCGAGTTAAGCATATTTTTCCCTGTGAACAATTTGGTACCCCTAAATGAAGAGCGGCATATGTTCCGATTTCGAATCTTGCTAGATCCAGTTACTCTGATGAGTCGTAGACGACGAAACACGTGTCAGTAGATCCTTATATATATATATATATATATATATATATATATATATATATATATATATATATATATATATATATAGTAAGTTATAAAATATATATGGTAATAAAGATACATAGAATATTCCACGTTTCACCCACGCTAGGATTTGTCAGGTTTATGCATAAGCCTGAGGAATCCTAGCGTAGATGAAACGCGGAAATTTCTTTGTAGCTTAACTGTCTTATATATTTTTATAACTTACTACCTAGCTCTACCTATGTATTGAGCAGTGTTGAAGTAAATACTTAACGTTCACGTATAAAAATACTACTTTCGTGTATTAATTTATATGATTAAATGAAGCAGTCATATATATGTGTGTGTGTGTGTGTGTGTGTGTGTGTGTGTGTGTGTGTGTGTGTGAGAGAGTTTATACCATTACTTTTATATAAATATTGATTATTATTACCAATAGACACTAGTGTTTATGACTACTCAATCTCCACTGTAAGAAATGATAATTACTGCCGGTCGAAAGTTCCGAATCTGATGGCAAAGTCACGTTTGATTTTGTAGCCTGATATTTAAACCCCAGGCAAATTTCCAATAGCATGGGAAGGAAACGAATTTGAACTGGATATGATGTCGGATCAGGAGGAATATATACAGTTAGAATAGTTACATAGTGTCAGCAACTGCTGCTGGAACATCGCTTCACGCCTAGTGTAATTGCTTATTAGAAATTCTTCTATAAGTCCAATCGTTGTTTTCATATATATTATAAAAGCCAAGTACGTCCAAGGATGGAGTACTGCTGCCACATCTGGGCAGGAGCTGCTAAAAACAGCCTACCCTGCCTTGACAGAGTACAAAATAGGCTTCGTGGTTTAGTGGGGGGTGCCCTTTTCTCTTCCCTGCAACTTCTCTCCCACAGAAGAGACGTTGCGAGCCTGTCTTTGTTTTATCGTTATTTTCATGGCAGGTGCTCGTCTGAGCTCCAATCCCTCGTCCCCCCCTCGCCAATCTTTCATAAGAAACACCCATCTGGCTGAAACTACTGTCAATAATTTTCCCTACTCTTTATCTGTGCCTAAATCAAAACGTAGATTCCATGAGCAAAACTTCTTTCTTAGAACTGCACGCCAGTGGAACTCTCTGCCACTTGCCTGTTTCCCACCTGACTACAACTTGGACGTCTTCAAGTCCAACATAAACAAACTCCTGACAAACCGCCCCCTTAAGTAAGACACTCTATCAAAACCCCCGATACTAATGATTACTACAATACTATCTCATTGATTACTGTACACGCAATAACCCTTATCCCTGAGTGGCCTTCGGGCCTTGATAAGTGGTGACCCTCATGTAAAAAAAAATCAGTATTTTCAGTATTTACTTTAACAGTGCTCTATACGCGAATAGAGCTAGATAGCAAGTCATGCGTAATAAGTTCGTTAGTGGGATGAGACGCGGAAGATCCTGTGTAAATTAATTGCCATATATTTTCATAATTTATTATATTATTGAAACACGGTAGTGTTTCAATACATGGTTAAGTGGCAGTTTTAGTCATTTAGAACTGCTTTAAAGCTTCACCGCTCACTCATTTTTCGACCAAATTTCAAACAATTATCACAGTTTATAGATCACCTTCTCAGCTATATTGTAAAAAAAAAACTGTTTTCAATTTTCGTTCAGTAAAACAAAAGTTATTAAGGTGTTCAAAATCGTAAAAAACGTAAGGTGCGTGACGTTTTTTTCTGACTGGTTTCTATAGCAAGCACATCGCTTCAGCGGCTACTGTTACTACCAATTCACAGCTCTCCCGAAAAGAGATGTGACCAGTGAAACAACGAAAGAATGAAATAATAATTGTGCTGATTTTATTGAAAGCAGACGAGTGCCGTACATTGTTATTACATATGTGTATGCTATGTTTATGGGGGTCAAAAATAATGAGACTGCAATTAAACAAAGAACAAGTGAATTTACTGGAAGGCTGGAAAAATCACGAATTACAATAGAAAAATGCGAGCCTGAGAAGTAATATGGTTAAGCTTAAACATGGAAATGTAACGGACTAGTTGTAATATAATCAATTCTTAACACTGTAATAGTTTAATTTATGAATTTATATTTTTTACTAGAATAAATTGTCCTTTTCTTTTCCAGTTTCAACAACTAGTCCTTTACCTTTCCATGTTTAAGCTTAACCATATTGCTTTTTATGCTCGCATTTTTCTATTGTAATATATACATATATATATATATATAATTATTTCCACAGCCAAACAACGTCGCAGCTCACAAGAGCCATGACAGCCTTTTTGTTTCTTAACATATATAATATACGACGTCATTAGCAGATAATATATATTATATATGTGCAGTGTACGTCATATATCACGCCATAGCAGATGATGTTATATATATAATGACATCATATATGATGACGGCATAGTGATGACGTCATAACAAAAAGAGTTTAAAGGGGCAAAATGAAAGTAGCTGTATATATCCGGCGTTGCGAGAGAATTTATACTTTCATTTTGGCCCGTCTTTTAAAACTCTTCTTGCTATGACGTCGTATATGACATCATCACGATGGCATCATCATCTATGACGTCATTATATATATGACACCATCTGCTATGACGTGATATATGACGTGCACTGCACATATATAATATATATCATCTACTATGACGTCGTATATTGTATATGTTAACAAACAAGCAAACAGGAATACGAATATATATATATATATATATATATATATATAGGTGTGTATATATATATATATATATATATATATATATATATATATATTAAGGGTGTACCGATTAATCGACAGCTAATCGGTAATAAACCTAATCGGTCAATTTGCCGATTAATCTGTAATCGGCAAATTTGATTAATAGGACATTTATTTACTTTTCTCTTTCCTATTAAATTTAAATCATTTAATCATGACCAACTGACTCATAAGATAGCTTTGACACATTACCATATTAACTGCTAATTTAACTTAACACTTGCTAAGTGTCTGGAGCTATTATGGCTTTTTGTCTTTATTAAATAAAATTACAAAATACAATTTCTAACTCTTAAATGAATATAATTAAACAATTAGATAAGAAAAAGAAATTA
>NC_136502.1:89879540-90004540 GCF_053919585.1 Euprymna scolopes
ACGATATTATACAACTAATGATAGCGCAGTCGTTACTTAAGAGTTAGGACTCGTTTACTGTCAGTCGGAAACAGCAGACAGACAAGCTGTCAACCATAACTTGTCAGACAAGAGCAATCCGACAGAAAATGAGCGTGTGCAAGCAAACGTTCCAATTTTCCCAGTAAGAGATAAAAGAAGATGATGGGATGGCGTTCATTGCCCTAGTCAGGAACTAATGCCAATCAGAGAAGGATCTTTGCTGATAAATTTGGGCTTTGTAAATAGACAAAGGCAGAGTTGTGTAAAACCCATGCGATAGAAATTACCTATTTACTCTTGAAATAGTTTTAGTTTTTTGTCTACTAGATGCGTGATTTGACAAGATCTACAAGTTCATCACAAGTAAAAAGGTAATCCCGTACCTGGGTTCTATAAAATGTATTTTTCCATCCCAGCTGGACATATATTCGTTGGGTATCCTCTTCATATTTTCATGAATTGTTGCGAAAAATTCGAATTACATCAAAAAAATGTAGGACGATTAAATCAGTTCCACTCAACTAAATAGCAGACAGAGAGAAATTGGGATGTAAGGTGGGATTGACACTATTAACAGACATCACTCATTGAGACAGTTTGAATATTAACGGAAATCCTTAAGTGTGGAAACTAACCAGGATAATCAGATAAGACCAACGAAGTACAAGTTTGTTGAAACAGAAATAAAACCAAAAATATAAAGCAATCTAAGAGAACCGGAAATTTCATAGTTTGGCATCCGCCTCTCAAATCACACATACACATATTTCAGTCACACGATTCAAAACTGGTATAACACAAAATTGTAGTGCAGGTTTAAGGAAGATGCAAAAGTCAAAGAGAAAGTGTCTAACCAGATCGCCATTGTAATGGTGCAGAAAAGACCAACAGTCGCTGTCAACTGGTAACCGGCTGTTCCTATAACCCCAAACGGCTGTTTTAGATGAGAGTTGATAATTTATATAGCTAGTATTATTCGGAATAATATTCTCATTTTGATTGTCATTCTCACAAGGTTTCTGCCGGTGTAACCTCCGACCTTCTTCGGGTGTATCTTTCTTACATGGCAATTTTTACTCCGCACACGGGGGGATTCATTTCGAATTTTGAACTGTACTTTTTTTTATCCACGTGTAGATTGTTCTTATCCTATCAGACATGATTAGGTGAAGTGGTCAGTCATTATTTTATGTGATTTTAATCGCTTGTTGAAAGAATTAGACCTTCAACATCCAAATGATTGTCATTTAGAACTGATTACAACTCAACACCTTTAGCCACTACGCCAGCGTTTCTGAAGGTTAAAGGTTTAATCGTTGATGCAGGCGATAATGCCTAAGAATAATATCAAAACAATAATTAAGACTCCTATATAGACACAACAGAAGGCACTAGAACTACGTTGCCAAGTTCGGCATAAAAGGTTCCCAAGTGCCAAAAAAGGTTAAAAGTTACATCGGCCGAAACGTTGTAAGAAATAAAAAAAAAACAAGACATAAAATATCTGAATCATTACAGAAAGATCTTGTTCTACTTGTGAAATTAATAATACGAAAACTTCTCTTTGTATAATATCCGTCCTAAAGTTGTTAAAATCAATTCATTTATGTACCGTACAATATCTGTCCAAGGATAGGTAAAATCGATTCATATATGTAGTGTATAATACCCGTCCTAAGATAATTAAAATAAATTCATATATATAGGGTACAATACTCGTTCTAGGACCTGGATCTAACTTAATAACTTGATTTGAGCTCAAAACAATAAATTTTATGGGGTCGTAATAGGAGTCAAAGTTTTTAAAAAATTACCCCTTCTAGGATAGGTAATATTGATTCATATATGCATTGTAAAATACCCGTCCTAGCTGTGTTAAAATCAATTCACATATATACTGCACAATTCTCGTTCTAGGATAGGTAAAATTTATATATATATATATATATATATATATATATATATATATATATATATGCATGTATGTATGTGTGTATACTAGCATTTCATCCCGGCGTTGCCCGGGTGTTTTGAGGTGTATGCTGAGCAAAAACATAAAAAAGAAGGGGTAATTTTTTTTAACTTTGACTCCTATTACGACCTCTTAAAATTTATTGTTTTGGGCTCAAATCAAGTTATTAAGTTAGATCCAGGTCCAATGAACCTATATCTAAAATTTCAAGTGTTTAAACCCAAAATTGTCGGAGGAGTTTGGTAGAGTTTTCAAAGGTCAAATCGTTGAACTTTGACCCCTTAACAGCGAAATTTCTGGCCGAAAACCGTTCACATCGTTTTTTTCCAAATCTTTGTACTCTGTATATCAAATTTCGAGCCTGTAGACTGAAAATTGACAAAGTTATTGCGTAGGGAAATGTACACAGACACACAGACACATTCACTTTTATAGATATATAGATAGATATATATTACATATATATATTAGTTAAAATCATTTCATATATTCACTCTACAATAACTGTCCTAGGGTAGTGAAAATAGTTTTTGGTTATGTTACGTACGAGGGACCGTGCGTCAATGGCGATTAAGTTAGCTCGTGTGAATTTTGACAAGGATCACATTTGGTGCATACAAGAATGAACTAAATCTGCAGAGACAGGTTGCATAAAGTTGAGACAGAGGACAGGGGGCAAACGCCGTAGACAAAACAGGTGAACACTGATGAAAGGCTTCATATTTTCGATTGGAGAGTAAACTAAAGCTTTGAATTCACTCACTCGATGAAAGCTATGCAAAGGAGACAAGACCAATAATGTAGACGTGATCTTATTGGAATGGTGTATCGAATCTTTGTCTGTCTGCATCACTCCTTCTTCCGTTTTTCCACATCTCTCTTCACCACCTTTTTTGCCTTCTCTCTCTCTCTCTCTCTCTCTCTCTCTCTCTCTCTCTCTTCTGTTAATGCGTTGAAGATAATAATGATAATAATGTAATTAATTCATCTCTTCTTTATACAGGGTGACGCCATCTAGAACATATTCTGTAGAACGGAGAAAAAAAAGCCAAAGACCCTAGTGTTTTGATGTGATGTTTTGAATATAATAAACTAGTTATGACCAAAGTTTCATTTCATTCGGACAAAACACTAAGAAACGGGGCCTAATTAGAGTTGGGGCCCGTTTTTTTATCACCCTATATAACAGAGAACACTGAAAATGTTTCAAAAGCCGACCCTCTCACGAAACCTGACCAAGCTGACACCGACGAAAGGATAATTTCTTTTTTAATTTAGATGTTATTCATCGAGAGCAATGTCGATCAAAAATATCCAAACTTTGTGGGTGCTTGTTTTGTATGCTTTTGTTTTAGCAGACATACAATCTTCCTTTAATAAACCAACAAACTAAACTACTATCTCTAAGGAGTACGAGCTTACTTCTCTGTTTTTTTTTTTAACTTGTTCCTATCATCCTTCTTCATAACAATTCTTCTCCGGTTATATATTTGTCTCTTTCCTTCTGTTGCTGCAGCAGCGCTGTTATAGTTGTGCCTCCTTATATTAATAACAACAGCACATATTCGTTTTCATGTGTAATGTTATTTTTTAATTCCTATCATCAATCTATAGATTATATATTTTTTTCTGTATATATAGGGTAATATTGCATTCTTAACCCTGCGTTAGTCCCATGGAGTGTTCTGTCACCCTAAATTTCTTAAGTGCTCATAATATGCAACTTCTTTCTACTCCTTACCTCTCCCAGTACTCTCCTTACTCAGTGAAGGTGTAATCCGTCGCATCTGTCGAAAGTTTTGGAGAGACATACATACATACATACATACATACATACATACATACATACATATACATACATATATTTAAATAGACAGGTTACAGTATAATCACGCTTAGACACTAGTTCTCGCCGGGTCATCGAAGTTAAGCAAAGATGAGCCTAGCTATTACCAGCTTGGTTACTGTTTGGGAATATTAAGCTTTATATAGTACTAGCGAGGGGTACCCAGCGTTGCTCGGGTGTTTGGAGGTGTGTGGGGGGGGATAAAAAAGGTAAGTATGAGGATCGAACCCGAACCTTTGAGGCAAAGTTGTAAATTAAAGTGTGAAAAAAACGCGCGACATTAACCATTGCCCCACCGCGAGATGCTAAACGAAACACGTTTGGATTTATTTAATTACTTGAATTTAGCAGGTGCCTGTTTTAATGAGTTAATGAGGTAAAGTTTAGCTGCGGGTAAGTATTCATTTACTGCTGAACGCTTCCCCTCCCCCAAGATGTTATAGGAAAAAGACTAACCCACATGCGGCGAGCGACAAATATTGAATATTTATCTTCCCGAAATCGAGCAAATTAAATAGGCAGGCGAGCTTCGTTGTTAACTGTGAGATATTACGATTTATATGTGATATAAAAGGTTTTTAAAAGTTGTGAAGCGAGCGACCGCTTCTCTGAAAAAAGTCTTTTGTTAACATACAGAAAAAGTGAACACACACACATATATACATACATAAATACATACATTTTCGCTTAGATGGCGAGGTGGAAGGACCTCCACTAATAGAAGCAGTAGGACGCCTCCGTCTCCCCGATATCCAGTGGGAGACACTAAAGCAAGGTCGAGTACCTAGTTAACCCCCCCCCCCCATCAGCAGGTGATGGATGAATTGTTGAACTACCGAATAGTTTCTATCCGGAATTGGTCAACTCTTCGTTGTGTTCAGCAAATGATACTGATTGGGGTACATTGGCTAAGACTACCCGCTCTGTATGAGCATTGCCTCTATAGCAAGTAATTGCAACCTACTATAGGTACTTTATTGCAAATAACATCATGGTGAAACGGTCCGAATGCAGAGGAGACTGATGAGCCATGATCACCGATGTCTGGTAAAACAGACCATGGAGAAGAAAATGTTAGTAGCCAACCAAAATATTCTTGAATCGGGTGGTGAATCGGTAATAATCGCACACTAACAACACAACGTCATAATAGGAAATGGACAGCCGTGAAATATTGCTCTACAGTCGGGTATCATCATTATAGGAAGGTGCGTGAGAAAAAATCACGAAATATAAACATCTAGTAAGAAACTTGATAAAAGAAGTTAATTTAAGTTTTCTTTTTTAATCTCAAAAAAATACGTTTATAATAAAAACATGTAGTTTATTCCACTGATAAATTTTTGGCATTTTTAATTTTTAAATACAATTTTTGCCATATGACTTTCGGCTCACGTACGTATATGGCGTAAACTAGAACTCCAATTTTTACAAACTCTACGAACTAAACTAGGTTGCATTTCGACAGTAGCACTCGTCGAATTTTGTCTTTAAAGTGGTTTATTGTGTCTAATTTATTAGTGTAGACATGGGACTTTACATATCCCCAAGGAAAATCATCTGATGGTGTTAAATCGCACGAACGAGGTGACCAGTTCACAGATCCGTTTCGTAAATTTATTCATTTATCAAATATTTCTCTCGGTAAATTGATGATATTTGAAATTCGCAAACGCTTCTCGTGTGTCAGTCTCTTTATGATGAATTGACAAACCAAAGTGAACTCAAAATAACCGATGGTTGCCAAATCTGCAATTAAAGAAAATTGCATTGTCAATTTAAAGTTCGTCGGCTTTAAAATAAACACCCTATATATTCTTGGAGATAGTTTTGTTTTTGTTGTTGTTGTTGTTGTTGTTGTTGTTGTTGTTGTTGTTGTTGTTTTATATATATATATATATATATATATATATATATATATATATATATATATATATATATATATAAGGATTTATCGTAGGTGTCTTGTATCAGCTTCTATGCCAGTTTGTAATTAAAAAATCACGGCCAGTGACACTGTGAAATGTACAAAAAAAACTGTCATATCGTATGGATTTCTGTGTAATTATCTATGTAATCAGAAAAGGAATTAACGTTTCGGTCAGTGTTGCGTGCATCATGTCACGCAAAAAAAAATGCGTCAAACGCAAAGCCATCAAAAAATGAGGTTCTGTCTAAACATCACATTTTTCTTTTGTTATTTTTACCCTTTATTTAATAGTTTTTAGTTTCCCTATTTCGTGATTGTCTAGTTAATGCGTGTATAACGTGTTTAACAGGACATATAACAAACACGGACAATGCAGAACGACGAAACATAGTTCGGTGGAATTTTACATCTGGCTAACAGCAAAAAATACCTGGCACATTTTTGGGTTTCGTTTAGACGAATCATGAAAGCTGCAAATGAAGATTAGTCCCAAGGAAATGACTAGAAGTCTCAGATGTAATTCCAGCAATTTTTATTCCCAGAATATTTACCCTAACCGTAAACCCTAACCCGACAGGTCTACATTCTATCGACATTGCCCCGGCAGCTTCCTCAGGATTAAGAGCCATTACGACCAGTAGCCACTCGATTGTCTCTCTCAAATTTTCTACCTTGTCTAAACTCTTCATGTATATAAAAAAACAGCTTCCTTTGTAATTACGTCATCAGTATAGGTAGCCTAAAGATTCAAATCGCCGGATGTTTTGTCACATATTCATTTGTTATTATTTATCAACTGAAATTCCTAACCTGCTCGATTTATGTTAAAAGCAACGCTCTGTCTATCCCCATGAATATAAAGATGTTGAATCCGTGAAAGCTGAAGCTATTCACCCTCTATGTGTGTATATGCGTGTATCTTTTTAATTTTAATAAAAAGAATAGACTGGCCAGAGGACACTTCGTAGAGAATTTTTTTTTTTTTTTTTACTATTGCTTTCTTGGAAATGGACAACCCGATTTTGAACAAAGTCAACATCCTTATACAGCTTAACATCACAAGTGTATTTGAGAAGTTTTATAACCGCACATCCAGA
This sequence comes from Euprymna scolopes, assembly GCF_053919585.1. Lineage (NCBI taxonomy): Eukaryota > Metazoa > Mollusca > Cephalopoda > Sepiida > Sepiolidae > Euprymna > Euprymna scolopes. The sequence continues at coordinate 89,886,407 of NC_136502.1, forward strand.
AAGGCCCCTGCGCATAAAATCAACAGTAGGCCCTTTGATAAAACAGTGGCGCGTTTGAAGGGATTTTTTTCTGTTTAGAGCACAATTGAACCATGATACTTGATTTTTGCATTTTAGCTGTATATTTTTCTCATGAGCTTCGCCACATCCTTGAGAACAGGAAAGTTACTAAGCAAGCGGTTGTATTTTGCGCATCAAAGAGTGAATAAATACCGATCGGAAATGACTCAAATAGGCTATCTCGAAAATTTACTCGTCTATACAGCTTTTATTCACGCGCGCGCGCACACACGCGCGTGCGCACACATAAAAATGTTTTAGGAGGCAGCGAATTTAAAATTAAAATAAATCATCGAAAAATATTTTATGATGCAAATATGAGAGTTATTTCAAAGATGAACTTTTTGGCATTTATTATTGAACTACAATTTCTAGCATATGCCTCCTCCTGCGACTTACGCGTGTATGTTGTAAGTTAGAAGTCCAATTTACACGCATTCTACGCATTAAATTAGGCTGTATGTAGGCAATAAAGCATTAAATGTTCTCCTCCAAGTGGTCGATTGTATCTGGTTTATCAACATAGTGAGGGGACATTACATATCCCGCATAGAAAACTATCTAGTGCGTTGCAGTAGGAAAGGATAAATATGCTACATTTTTGAGTTGCTATGCACCTACATTTGATTCATCTGATGAGCTAAAAGAGAGGTTTTATTTCTCTTTGCGTGAACAGATTAACAAGGTCTGTATACAGGATAAGCTGTTTGTCTTGGGTGACTTCAATGCTCGTATGGGTAGTGGTATACAATTTTGGAGAAATGTCATTGGTTCACACGGAATTGTTAAAGCCAACTCAAATGGTGTTCTCTTATTGTCTCTTTGCAGTGAATTTGATCTTTTGCTCACTAATACAGTGTTTCAGTTGCCTAATTGCAAGAAAGCCAGTTGGAAGCATCTCCAGTCTAATCATGATTATCTCGGAGACTATGTCATTGTACGTCGTTCTGATAGACAAGATATAAATCTTACACGCTTTTACAGCATCGGGGGATGTTGGTCAGACCATAAATTGATTTTCTACAGTCAAGACGAAAATCCAACACCCTGTTCGAAATCAACGTAATTCTTCCATCAAGAGAATTGATGTAGTCAAGTTAAAGGTTAAGGAGACGATGCACTCATTTCAAAAGGCTACTGATGAAAAGCTGTCCTCCAGTGTATGTGGGAATGACATTGATGCATCTTGGAGGAAGTTTACAACTGCAGTGCATGATTCTACCAAAGAGTCATTAGGATATGTTCGAAGGAAAAACCAAGATTGGTTTGATCCAACTATCGTTCCACTGCTCAATAATATGCATCAAACCAATCAAGTATGGATTACTGACAAAAATTCTTCAGTGAAACACAAGGCTTTTAGAATGGACAAAAGGTTGGCACAATCTCGGCTTCGTAATATGCACCAAAACTGGTGGAAACTGAAAGCTAAGACCTTACTAAATGCGACGGATAAGTGTGATTTTAAATCATTCTCCCAAAACCTCAAGGGGGTGTTTGACCCCATTTCAAGGGATGGAGGGATTTCCAATATTTTCGTCGGATGGTATTCTCCCCACTAATAAGAAAGATATTACTAAACGCCGAGCTGAACACTTTTCAAATATTTTAAACAGAGAATCGAAAGTGGATCGGGGAGTGATTAATAATATTCATTAGAGGCCAACCATCGAGGGGTTTGTTGATAGTCCATCCATGTCGGAGATTGAATGGGCTGTAAAGCAGGTGATGACGGTATATTGCGGAAGAATACAAATGTGGAATCCAGCTGCTAATCAGGAAAATAAGTGCCCTGTTTTCATTAATATGGGAACTTGGTACTGTGCCACAATAGTTCAAAAACGTGTCAATTATTCACCTGTTTAAGCACAAAGGAAATAAGTTTGAGTGTGATAACCATAGAGGAATTTCTCTTTTGTCTGTTGCTGGTAAGATTCTAGCTTGTGTAATCTTAAACAGACTCAATGGTTCAATCTGTAAAACTGTGCTCCCAGAAACCCAGTGTGGTTTTAGGGCAGGAAGAGGAACCGTGAACATGATTTTCAGCCTACAGCAATTACATGGGAAAGCGACGGAGCAGAATAAGGCGTTTGATACTGTCTCCAAGGATGCCCTATAGACTGTTTTGGAGAGGCTCGATATTCCAGACAAGATGTTGAATTTGATTGTCTCCCTTCACTGGGAAACGGTGGCGACAGTACGATCTGGCTGTGAACAAAGTAAACTATTTGAAGTGTCAAATGGAACTAAGCAAGGATGTGTCCTTGCTCGATCCTATTTGCTCTTTTCTTTTCGATGATGCTTGAGACAGCTTTCAAGAACACCTCGGAAGGTGTGGGTGCTGAATATCGATCAAGTAGAAGATTATTTAACCAGCAACTGTTCAAGGCCAAAACCAAGACTTCTGTGCAGACTGTTCTTGGTCTCCTTCTTCCAGAGACAAACACGTATATATGAAGAGAGAGATAAACATGTCCCTGTGCTAGAAAATTTCATCCTGAATTCTATGCAATTATGCACAATGTAGAAACTATGCATCAATAGAATAAAGCGTAGTAAGTAATTGAAATCAATCATCTAATAAGGAACCATAAAAAATAAATAATTAATGAACGTTTTTCAAAGAAATATGCAAATTAGTAAACCTCCATGAAGTCGCTCGCATATTCATGACTGGGTATATTAAGAAGTTCGTTTTAATAATTTTGAAATGGAAAAATACACTTTTTTATATCAATGGCAGAGTAAGAAAAACTCAACGTCATAAGTACATAGATAGATAGATAGATAGATAGATAGATAGATAGATAGATAGATACTGCGTGTAGAAAAAAAATATTATTTAAAAACTGCCAGGTTTTTATATACGATTATCAATATTACTCTATATTTACATTAATCACTCTACCCGAATTAACTGCGAAAACTTATCTCTATTCATTCATATATATATATATATATATATATATATATATATATATATATATATATATATATATATATATATATATAGTGTGTCTCACAAAATCCCTTACATTTCTGCAGATATTTAAGTATATCTCTTCATGGGACAACACTGACAAAATGACACTTTCACGCAATAAAAAGTAGATTGTGTGCAGCTTATATAACTGAGTTAATTTAGTTTCCCCTCAAAATATAGCCATTAAAAGCTAAACTCCTGCCAACAAAAGTTAGTACACCCATACAATATGTCAACTGTCAATATTTTGTGTGGTCACCAACATTATCCAGAACTGCCTTTACTCTCCTGGGCATGGAGTTTACCAGACCTTTACATGTAGCCACTAGAATGCTCTTTCACTCTTCAATTACGACGTCGCGAAGCTGGCGGGTATCATAGATTTTGCACACATCTACTTTCTGCTTGAAGACCACCCAAAGATGTTCTATTGGGTTAAAGTCTGGAGACATGCTTGTCCAGTTCATCGGCCTCAGCCTCTTCCGTAAAGCAATGGTCGTCTTGGAGAAGTGTTTGGGGGCATTGTCTTGCTAGAACACTGCCTTCCGGCCAAGTTTTTGGAGGGAGAAGATCATGCTCTGCTGCAGTATTTCACGGTACATGTTTCAGTTAATGTTTCCTCAATTAAAAGTGTAACTCTCCAACACCTGCAGCACTCATGACATACTCGCCACTATGCCAGACTGTCGGTACGACACACTTATCTTTGTACTCCTCACCTGGTCGCCGCTATACATGCTTCAAGCCATCAGAACTAAACAAATTAATCTTCATCTCATCAGACCATAGAACGTGGTTCCAGTAATCTGTGCTTTGTTGACATGTCTTCAGCAAACTGTTTGAGGGCTTTCTTGTGTATCGTCATCAGAAAATGCTTCCTTCTGTGGGTGACAGCCATGTACACCAATTTGATGTAGAGTGCGACCTATAGTCTGAGCACTAACAGGCTGAATTCTCACCTCTTCAATCTCTGCAGCAATGCTGATAGCTATCCTATGCCGATCGTTCAAAGAAAGCAATTGGATGTGACGCTCAGCATGTGTGCTAAGCTTCTTTTGATGACCTTATCCTTGGTCTGTTCTGAGTAGACCATGTTTGTTTGTTTTTTTTAATAGTGGATAATATAAGCCACTGTGCTGCAGCTCAGTTTCAGTGTGTTTTCAATCTGTTTGCAATCTGCTTGCAGCTTTGGCCATCTTCAGGTAGCACGACAATACGTTATTTAAGATCGTCAAAGAGTGTTTTGCCATGTGGTCCAATGTTGGAACATTCAGTGACCAGTATCAGAGTGTAAAAGCTACACCACAAATTTGAACGCACCTGTTCCTATGCACATAGGCCTAGTAGCACTAATGAGTCACGTGATAATTTGGAGGAAAAATGACAAGCAGTACTCAGTTTGGACATTTAGGGGTGTAGTTTCTTTGGGATGTATTCACTTTTGCTGGCAGGGGTTCAGTATTTAATGGTTATACTTTGAGTTATTTTGAGGGGAAAATAAATGAACTCTGTCATATAAGCTGCACATAGATTATTTTTCATTGTTAAAGTGGCATTTTGTTAGAGTTGTCACATGAAGAGATATGCGTGAATATTTGCAGAGATGTGAGGGGTGTACTTACTTTTGTGAGGCACTATATATATATATACTCGCAAAAGTACCCGTCGTTGACTGGGTTCAAAAACAGTCTACAGAAAATTAACTCTAATTTATGAAAGTATGATAGGTTATGAAAAGGAAGGGTTGTAAAGAGATAGCTTCGGATTCGGGGGTATCAAAACCAAAGCAAAATATGATGAAAGTAAAAATAAAATAGGTAAACTCCATAATTTATTATACCATACCTGCTCACACTGAAACACTTACCACAATATTCTGTGGATCTATATTAAAAAACCTTGTTAAATTTTGTAACATATTTCCATTCTATGGAGGTCATGCGCGAACGAACACCCCACAATTTTATTAAACCATATTTCTTCAAACTGAAACATAATTATCAAAGTATACTTATGCAGATAGATATGAAAAGTCTTTATTAAAGTTTGTGTCTATTTCCATTCTATGGAGGCCAGGCGCGAACGCAGACCCCACAATTTTATTATACCATCCTTATTTAAGTTAAAACATACTTATCAAAATAGTATTATGTACATCTATATCAAAAACACTTGTAAACGTTTTTTTTTTTTAATTTTTTATTTCGGTACTTTTTAGACCAGGCGCGAACGCAGACCCCACAATTTTAGTGAACCACCGTTCTGCAGGATCAAACATACCTATTCCTGTGTCTCGATACATATTCTATCATTATATGTAATCAGGTTTTTTAAATAGTCAACCATATAGGAGCCTATTCGTGACCAGACACACACACACATACACACACACATTCAACTTTATATTATATATATATATATATATATATATATATATATATATATATCATTTGATGTGCCCACATTAAATAGTGTCATAAGATATAATATATACGCATGTCTTGACTTTTAGTATTTATTTCAACAGTGCTCAATTGTATATAGCAATTAATCGTGGTCTTATCTAAATACGTGCGTGCTTAGAGTACGCCTAGCAATACTCTAAGCGCGCACCTTTTAAGATGATCTCAATTATAAATTGCAGAAATGTTTACAAAAAATAGTACGTCACTTTATAAAATAGAACAATAGAATAGGAAGTAGATGTCAGCCACCCCTTTATTTGAGTGAAATAAGGCTAATGTCCAATGAGCTTGAACTCACATGCGGGATTTAAAAAAAAAATAATCTGATTGGTAAGCTAGCTAAACTAAATACCACGAGGATAGTTAAAATAACACGTGACACGAATTGCGTGCATTTTAGCCTTACGATTCCCTACCCGAATGAAACGCGAAATATTCTGTGTAGCTTAATTTTCATATGCTTTCATAACTTACTATATATATATATATATATATATATATATATATATATATATATATATATATATATATATATATATATATTACAATAGAAAAATGCGAGTATGAAAAGTAATATGGTTAGGCTTAACCATGAAAAATAAAGGACGAGTTGTTAGAACTGGAAAAGAGAAGGACAAAATATGCTAGTAAAAAATATAGATTTATAACTTAAAATATGTCAGCAGTAGGAATTGATCATATAATGTTATGAATCGAATTTAAAAAATAATTTAATGCTGCAATATTTGAAGTTATAAATTTATTTTTTTTACTAGAATATATTGTCCCTTTTTTCCAGTTTTAACAACTAGTCCTTTACTTTTTCATGTTTAAGTTTAACCATATTAATTTTCATACTCGCATTGTTTTATTGTAATCCATGATTTTCCCAGGCTTCCAGTAAATTCTCTTGTTCTTTGTTTAATTTCCGTCTTATATATTTTCCCCCATAAACATGTCATACACGTATCTACGGCACTCGTCTGCTTTCAGTAACCCCCCCCCCCCGATTATCTCCCTTTCATTCTTTCATTCTCTCTGTTTCACTTGTTACTTCTCTTTTAACGACCTGGTTTCTATGGAAACCAGTCAGAAAAAAAGTCGCTCACCTCTTTAAGTTTTTTTTTTTTTTACGATTTTGAACACCAGTAAATTCATCATAACTTTTTGTTTTACTGAGTAAAAATCGAACCTTTTTTTTTCACAATATAGCTGAGAAGGTGATCTATAAACTGTAATAATTGTTTGAAATTTAGTCAGAAAATTAGTCAGCGGTGATACTTTAAAGCAGTTCTAAATGACTAAAATTGCCACTTAACCATATATTCATGCTTGAATGACATATATATATATATATATATATATATATATATATATATATATATATATATATATATATATATATATATATATATATATAGAGAGAGAGAGAGAGAGAGAGAGAGAGAGAGAGAGAGAGAATGAAAGAGACAATCCCTGGTCCCCCCTCGCCAATCTTTCAGGAAAAACACCCGTCTAGCTGAATCCACTGTGAAAAATTTCCCTCACTCTATATCTGTGCCTAAATCAAAACGCGGATTTCATGAACAAAGCTTCTTTCTTAGAACTGCACGCCTGTGGAACTCTGTTCCGTCTGCCTGCTTCCCACCGGACTACAACTTGGATGTCTTCAAGTCTAATGTTAACAAATTCCTAATGAATCGCCCCCTTAAGTAAACACTTCATCAAATCTCCTCACCAATGTAATGTACTTGCAATAACCCTTATCCCTGAGTGGCTTCCGGGCCTTGATAAGTGGTGATCACTGTGTAAAAAAAAAATATATATATAGATTATATTCATTCGTACAAACATTATTGGCTGCATATGTGCATATATATTTCTGTTGAACTTCCTTCAAAGAAGTGGCATCTGGCCTGAAGACACTGCTTCTTTAAAGGAATTGTTGCAGAAACATGTATGCACATATGTAGCCATTAATGTTTGTATAAGTAAAAATTCTATAATTACACACTACTGGCCACTGACCACTTTTTGATAGGCAGCGTAATTTCTGTGGATTTGCATCTAGGAAATTACAGAGATATAATCACACACACACACACACACTATATATATATATATATATATATATATATATATATATATATATATATATTATTCTCTCTTCCTATTGGTCTTAATAGCTCCCCTAATTCCTTTCCGTCCCTCTTTGTCTCTTTTCAAGTAGTTTCAAAATGCGCAGTAAGGTCGATAGTGCGTCAAACGAGGAAAAATTAGAATAGCTCTAGAAAATGACGCAGTAATGAATACTACGAATGCGCACGCATGATCGCATGCACACACACAAACATTAACACACACACACATTAACACACACACACATTAACACACACATTAACACACACACTAATATACACACTAACACACGCCAGCACTGCCAGCATCATAACCGCTGTTCATGACTGGACAATCGCCATCATCTACCAACTTTCATTCCTTCACCATCTCTCTCTCTCTCTCTCTCTCTCTCTCTCTCTCTCTCTCTCTCTCTCTCTATCTATCTATCTATCTATCTCTATCTCTCTCTCCCTCTCCCTCTCTCTCTAAAATGTCCGGTCAGACATAGAGACCTAAATTGTCTATTGCGTAATAATACGGCTTGGACACTTTGTCCTGGAACAAGTTAACTTTCACTTCTCTTTTGACCATATTGAAATTCAATGTTCAGAAATTGTATTAATAACGTTTGGCTTGTTTTCATCAAAGATAACAAAGAGCTTGTTTCTGGTTAGTTACGTTCAGATGCGTCTATTTTGTTCTTTAGAGGGGCTTTGTCTGTCAACCTATCGATTATTTGGTTAGTTATCGTTCAGTTTGCCGGGATATTTTGTTACAGATCCCCTCCAAGAAATACCCCACCACCCGAAATTGGATCATTTTGCAACTCAAGAATGTATCTTACCCTTGACGCTAGACTCTGGCTATATAAGAATCAAATAGCCCTAAAATGGAGCAATGCGTTTCACATTTGGGGATAAGCTACTCAGAGCACCCTTTCCTGCTTCTACAAAGTACAAAACCGACTTTTCTCTTGCTATTAATTCTTTCTCACAAAAGAGATTTCGCTTGTCTTTCTCCACTCTGTCGTTATGTTGTATAAATCGACGTATAGACGTAAGTTGCATTGAGGGTTTATCACACAGGGATATGTGACATAAAAGGTAGTTATAGAAGAAGAATGACATTTTTTCTCTTCTGTCTTCACTGCTGGGCTATGTGATAAACATGCAACAACCAACACCATAAAACACCTGAATTTTCTTCTTTTGTGAAACCACAGAACAACACTTTATATTTTTAAAATATAAATTTATTTCAGCTGTCTTAATGGTATTCACAGGCGTCTGCTTACGTGTCTACGTCATTGTTCTTTTCTAGCCCCACTTCCCGGACTTAAGAGCTTATCTGTTCACTGTGGTGACCAAACTCAAAACTCTCGACTGACTTAAGTTCTTGTCTCTTGACCTGTTACTTCCGGTGACGTAGTCGATTAAAAGACCCGTCTCCTTAACGTAACCCCCTCTGTCACGTACGCAACTGATCAAGGTCGGTCTGATTATTTTTGTTTATATTTAAGTTAGCTAATTTCTGTAAACATTAATAATTTCCAATATAAACTATTTTAACAACATCACACGATAGATAGATAGATAGATAGATAGATAGATAGATAGATAGATAGATAGTTTAACTTTTAATTCTGCTATTATCTAAATTATTTCCATGGCAGATGGTTGACTGAGCTTCAATCGACAGTCCTCCTCTATAAAATATTCACAAAATGCTCGTCAATAGTTTCCCTCCTCCCTCTCCCTCTCTCCTTCTCTCTCTCCCCCTCTCTCTCTCTCTCTCTCTCTTTCTCTCTCTCTCTCTCTATCTATCTATCTCTACTTACCAACCTCCCTAAAAATAAACGAAACTTTCATCAGTAAAGTTTCCATTCTTAGTACTGCATGTTTGTGGAAAACGATGATATGAGGTTACTTCCCAGCTAACTACTACATGACTGGGTTCATATAAATTAAAATATATACTATATGCACAGGTTGTCTAAAAATTTGTAAACTATTCTAGTTCACTCTATGTTCATAAATAAGACGGACAAATCCTAGCGTGGACGAACCGCGGAATATTTTGTGTAGCTTAATTGCCATATATATATATATATATATATATATATATATATATATATATATATATATATATATAATGTGTTGGGTTACGTTGAAGATAAATCAATACAGTGCCCGATCGCTAAAACACAAGTTATTTAAAAATCATGCTACATATTACGTATGGTGGTTTCATTGACATTACAAATTGCCATTTAAAAGGTGGGCCAGTCGATTCTAATAATCATCGTCTCATGAAAATAGATGTGATGATTTGAATGGATTTTAGCGGTAATTTAAACAGTAAAATGCCAATTCATGTCAATGAAAGCATGGTACGTCTCTGACATGTATAACATATAGTTTTTAAATGCATCGTTTTTATATGTGTGTGTGTATGTGTGTATATCCAGCGTTGCTAGGTTAAAACATATTGCTGGGCGAAGGTTTTAGTTACATACTATTTAGGATACACCAAATATCATAACTTCTTACGATTTTCCTGAAAGTAGATCATATGGTTGATCTATGGAACATAAAACAAAGCCATCTTCGTCTATAAAAATTAAACAGAAAATAATCTTCATAGCTTAACACAATCTCCTTCAGTCTTTGACATCCACGAAGGGGTGCCTACGCGTGAAATGTTTTTTGTAGCAGGGGAGGCGCAACCTCCAACCACACCTCTCCTGAGTCGACGCTGTTAAATACCAGTGGCAAGTGAAGTGTATGTACAGGACGACTGAAAACAAATGCCGAGATAAGCGGAGAGCACATACAACACCTAGAATTCCCAAATGGTCACCCATCTGATACTAACCAGGCTCAACGTTGCTTAAGTTCGGGGATCTGACGAGAACCGGTGTGTTAACGGCATTATGTCGTATGTAGTTTAAAGGGGAAATATCTCTCATAGCTTAAATAAATAATTTTACCTCCATTTTAAAACGCAGCTGGTGCCAGTAATAATAATAATAATAATTAAAAATACATTAAATTAAATATAAATTAAATTAGAAATAAATTAAATAAATAATTTTCGTATAATATTTCTAAAAAGAACACTTAAATCAAATTTATTACAACAAACAATTATAACATGAAGCTAATTATTTAAAAAAATGTTCTTTAATGTAATATGCAAATGATATAACTTCTTGAATGTAGATTTCCTTTGCATAAATAGTACATATACAAATCATGCTAGACTTAATAAAAATAGTTTCTAGAATTTTTAAATGAAAGGGTGAAAATTCTAGAAACTATTTTATTTTATTAAGCCATTGAAACCTTCTCTTTAAAAAGCAGAAAGGAAATCTCTTAGGTCTTAATTTGATTTCTATGTATTTTTTCCTCTACTTATTTTTCGTTTTTTCTTTTTTCTCCCCCACCATATTCATTACTCGATTTGGCTCTGTTGAGCGAGGAATGAAACCTGGTTAGCTAGCCTTTATTTTCATTTTTTTATTTTTTTATGATCATCATGTTAATTGGTCTATATTTAGCCACAATTAAATGTTGTACCTCCAAAAGAAATTTCCTATATATATATATATATATATATATATATATATATATATATATATATATATGTATGTATATATATATATATAACTACTTCATTTACTCACATAAATTTAATATACGAAAGTATAGATTTATGCGTAAACTTTAAGTATTTACTTCAAAAGTGCTCAATACGTAGGTAGAGCTAGTTAGTAATTTATAAAATATATATGGCGATTAAGCTACACTGAATATTCTGCGTTTCATCCACTATAGGATTCGTCAGGCTAATGCCTATATATGGCGATTAAGTCCACTATAGGATTCGTCAGGCTTATGAATATATATGGCGATTAAGCTACACTGAATATTCTGCGTTTCACCCACTAAAGGATTCGTCAGGCTTATGCGCGCATAAGCCTGACGAATCCTATAGTGGATGAAACGCAGAATATTCAGTGTAGCTTAATCGCCATATATATTTTATAAATTACTATATATATATATATACATATATATATATATATATATATGAAATACGTTCATTAAATTATATTTCACTTTTTATTCATGCCAGTCCTTTAATTCATGAAGCTCGATGTAACTAAAGAGCATATACAAACAAAAATTCCAAGATGTTGACTATGTTACCGTTTATTTCTTGAAGTACGTTAAGATGCACGATACTTGACGGCACCTATTTCGTAGCGCAGAATCATTCATGTACTTATTATGCCAATCTTTTAATTCATTCTGCTCTTAAATCATCAAGACAAAAGGAAATCATAAACGTTAAAAGAAAATGAAAGAATATGAACATGATTAGCAAGTTCGAAGCATAGTAAAGAAGTTGCAGTAATTTTTCAATGCGTTACGCCATCTTTTAGTTAATATATATATATATATATATATATATATATATATATATATATATATATATATATATATATATATATATATATATATATATATAACTACTTCATTTACTCACGGCCCTGTCGGTGGGGCATTAGAATACACCGACTGTCCCCCTGCAGAGGGTAAAAATCCCTCAATGGGGGTCCTGGATATGACCTTAAACTATATCCATTGGTGAGGCCCCAGCTTGTGGGCTTTGGGGAGTGTGGAGCCACCCTTTAATTACCATTGCTCCCAGGTCCACTCTAACCCGGAGTGGTAGTATCTGTTAGGGTCCCAACTATGGGTTCAATAAAAACCGACGTGAAAACAACAAATATATTCTATTAAAAAAAATTTTCTTCAAAATCTTTGGATTCGGCATTAAATAACCCGAAAAGGGTTGATATGCCGTAAAACAAAAACAACCAACCAACCAACCAAAAAATCATTTACTCACATAAATTAATATACCAAAGTATAAATTTATGCGTAAACTTTACTCCAACATTTCTCGATACGTAGGTAGAGCTAGTTAGTAAGTTATAAAATGTATATTCCGCGTTTCATCCAGGATAAGCCTAAAGAATCCTAGAGTGGATGAATCGCGGAATATTCAGTGTAGCTTAATCGCGATATATATTTTATAACTTACTATATATATATATATATATATATATATATATATATATATATATATATATATATATAAGGATATATGCAATTTGCATAAATAAATATAAAAGTATATAATATAATAATAAATATAATATAATAATAATGAATATTATATAATAATAAATATACTATTAAATTTACTATATATATATATATATAGTAAATTTAATAGTATATTTATTATTATATAATATTTATTATTATTATATTATATTTATTATTATATTATATACTTTTATATTTATTTATGCAAATTGCATATATCCTTATATATATTTATTATTATATTATATACTTTTATATATATATATGTATATATATATATATATATATATATATATATATATATATATACAGTATTTTTTTGTTGGCGTCTTATAATAAAATATATCTATAGTAGAATTTTCATTTATACAAAGTTTTTTGACAATATATGAGTACAAACTTACAAAAGCTGAAGCTTATAAAAAATGTTAGAAAACAATCCCCTCAACTAGGGATCCCATATCACTAGAATATCGCTCACATCTCAATAATATACACATGTCCAAAGAAAACACAGAAGAGAAACGTCCTTCGATCTCTAGTGTAATGGAACCTTCAATGGATGGTTACATTTAATGCTACTAAGATTAAGCTACTTTCCTTTAATGATTACGAGAAACCTTCTCAGCCACCGATTGATATGGCTAATAGCACCCTACTCGAGGTTTCATTATTACACCTCCCCTGCTTAACGTTCATGGGTAACATTGAGGACATTGACAACGCTGCTGAAAAGAAGGTGGGCTCCCTCTGCCGCGCTTGAAACTTACTCATATCTGAGAGTATTCTATATCTCTACAAAGTCACCATTCGCCCATGCCTAAAAAAATTATTATCACATATGGCCTGGTGCGTCTACCACTAGTTTCTCCCTTTAAGAGAGCCTTCAAAAATGTCTCCAATCTAATAGATTCTGCATAACCGGCCAAGCCATAATTATTGTCCCATAAACGCGATGTTGCATCCCTGAGCCTTTTTTATTAGTACTTGAATATAAAAAATATTTAATTCTCTCCCACTGCAAGAACTTAGACACCAGGGTCAGAAAGTGGAATTCAGAAGTCAGCGCCCTCGAGGACGGTGTCCTCTGACCTGAAAAAGTCTCTGGGCAGCTCCGTCGGCATGTCCAAGTAAGGGCGCCTCGGGCGATTAACAATAAACTAGCTTTTTTTCTCAAAGAGAGAAGGCAAAGCCTGGGAGGCTGGACCTCCTAGGATTGCACAGATTTAGCATCACACTGCAATCAACAAAGACAAGGGCATTACAGAAATGTTCTAAATCTCTGCTGATTTGGGGGGGGGGGCGAGGATAAAAATCACTAGCCGGATTGCACGCGATCTCACTACTAAAGCGCAACTAAGTTAGCTCCTTCTGTCTATTTCTCTTCACCAGCCTCGTCAGCACCACCTCGCCCTTCACACGTGACTCTTCTCCGCCAATCAAAACGTAACGTTTATATCATTGGTTCATACAACTAGGAATGTAAAGTATGTAGAATAATACAATATATATATATATATATATAAAATAATATATATATATATATATATATATATATATATATATATATATATATATATATATATATATAAGTAAACAATGTATTGCGGTAAACGAGAAAGTTATGCTTCTTTTTACACATTCAACACAATAATAAAAAATATGTAAAAAAAAAAAACATAATGTTATTTACGTCATAGGTTAAAATAATAAATATACGTAATTGAAGCAGACTGCATAGAATTATTCAACCTGAAAGTCTAAATAATCCTACGTGTATTATTTATTTATGCATTTGTTTATGTTTTGATTTGCTTTTATCCATATACTGGTCTCTCCAAAAGCTATATCACTTTTTTTTTCATATGATGTTATTTCAGTAAATTTGAAAAGATCAAGGGAGCTAACTCCTCCTGGATTTGATTTCATTACGATTTAAAGTTCTTTTAAGGATAGACGTTGTCGCTTTTTTATAATTGTTGTCTGTGCTTCACTACAACTTGATCTACCGGAGATTTTGTCTAGACATTTCGGCAAAGTTATTATATCACGGAGTTAGTTTATTGGGGGAAAAAAACATTCTGTGTAGCTTATAGTTTGGTGCAAAAATAATATCGTTTTTTGGACGTTCAACTCAACATCAAAAAACGACATTACTTTTGCACCAACCTAATATGAAAAACAAATGTTAAATATTATTATATAAAAGTCTTTTCTGGGATAAAAATCTATTTAACAATACGCATTTTGTATTGGGAAATATTAACTTTAAATACGTAAAAATTTGGTAAGGAATAACTAATTATCCGAAATGGTTGTCCCTTTCGGTCATAACTTGAGCTAATATTTACATAATTAAAGTGTGTATTTCTCAATACAAAATGTGTAGTGCTCAATAGATTTTAACTCAAAGATTCTTCATATAATAATGTTTAGCAAAAATAAAATTTTTTGTCCACACGTTTTTATTTTTATTTGCAATAAACTTACGCCGTAATTTTGTAACTTTGTCAAATATATTATTTATTTATTTATTTATTTATTTATTATTAAGCCAGTTGCCCGGACCGACACCGGTATAATGTTTATATATTTCAGAGACCATGTTTTGAAATCATTCCGGAGCTCCTGATATTTTGTTATCTTTTTTTTTTCTATTAAGGCCATAGTCATTTAGAATGATTACATGAAGAACAAGTGCAGTCCTTTCATGTTTGTTTTATATAACAATGTCTGACTTGATTATCCTTGCTTTTGTGTATTTGCCCGCCTGGATGCCGTTTTCTCATGGAACACGCTCACTTTTCAGTTTGAAGTTTTTGGTGAAGATGCATGTTCCAAGACGTTCACCGATCTGTCAAGCTGCATCTCCCCATCTGTTAGGCTCTCCTCTGTCCTACTCATGTAAACCAAGAACTTGGCATAAATAACTTAAAATAGACATGATTAAATAAGTAAAATAATATTAGGTTTTCAAGGAGGATATGCATGCATGTGATGGGAGCGAATGAAGCTCCTTAGCCGCGGAAAAGGTAGTTCATCTACGAGAAGGAAAACACTGAATAAAAGAAACCCCAGCTCTTGCTGATGATACTGACATCAGTTTTTTTTTTATTACATTTTCACCCAAACAAGGCGCATTGCTACTTTTATGAAAGGGGCTACTATCAGGGACATAAGCTGCAGGGGTACTATGTGGGGAGTTGGGCAGCAACATGTTGGTTCACGTCGTTACACTTGAACTTTTGCATGTCCGTACAGTTGGGGAAGACGGAACCCGGAAGGGAATTCCAAAGTCTAGCGGTTCTGGGGAAGAAACTGCTCGAGTAGAAGGCTCTCTTACATCTAGGGATCTCTACTGTGAAGGGGTGGAATTTAGCTGCTTGTAAGGTTTGTCGGGGTATTTACGTCGAAGGGGTACAAGTGCTTGCAGTTCGTCGGAGCATTCACCGTTAAAGTACTTGTCACCAGTTCAGAGCTAACGAGGCACATAGGGCTTCTGGGTTGTGTAAAGCTTATGTTTGAAGTTTTTCGTCTTTCTATAAAAGATCTCCCCCTTCTCAGACTGAATACGTTATGAGCAAGATATAAGAAAAAGAACAACTGCGAGTCGATGTTAGAGCTATTCTCATTTCTCTATATCTTTTTTTTTTACATAGGCATCACCACATTATCAAGGCCAAGAAGCCACTCAAGGATAAGGGTTAAAGAGTGTACAGTAGAACTGGGCAATATAGTAATCATTAGTAATGAACATTCGGTAAATTTGATAACTTATATGGAACGGCTCATCAAGAACTTATTTACGTTAGACTTGAAGACAATCATATTGTAGTCAGCCGGAAAGCAGGAAAACAGAAGACAATTCCACAGTTCTAAGAAAGAGGCTTTGTTTATGGAATCTACGCTTAGGTTTAGGCACGGATAAAGAGTGGGGGAAATTATTAATAGTGTTTTCTGCTAGACGAGTGTTTCTTGTGAAAGTTTGGCGAGGGGGGACCATAGACTGAAGCTCGGTCGAACACTTTCCATGAAAATAACGATACATCAGAGACAAACTCGCAACATCTCTTCTGTGAGATAGAGGTTGCAGGGAAGAGAAAAGGACATCTCTTACGAGGCTACGAAGTCTATTTTGAACTCTATCAAGGCAGGACAAGTCCTTTCTAGCAGTTCCTGCTCATATATATCTGAAAATCAATTCTTTATGTCACCATGCAATTTGCAGTTACACTATTATTTGTTTCTTTCATTTCAGGATTTTTTGCTCAGTTCGTAATAGCTAGAAATACGCCAAATCCCATAATTCGAATATTTTCTTTGATTTTTTTCCTCCAATCTGTTAATAAATTTATTTTATATTGTTTGAATTGTGTTGTTTTCGTTATTTCTCGCATTCGTTGTATTCGACCATTTTTATTTTATTTTATTTTTTTTTACATCCTGTTTGTTTGCTGTCATCAGTTCAAAGCTAACGAAGTAGATAGGGATTCTGTGACGTGTAAAGGCAACTTATTTGAAAGCCTGACAGTCTGTGTAATAGTAATGTTACAAAATACATCGCCTCAAAGAAGCAAAAGGTGTGCGTTTTTCTGCTGCCAACGCAAGTAAACCATGAAAAGACGCAAGAGGTGTGGCGTGTTTTATGGAGAAAAACGAGATAAGCCTTGTGAAGTGGCGAGAGATGCTGAACATAAATTGCTTAAATTCTAAGGCAGGGGTCGTCAACCTTTTGCAGCGTGAAGGCCAAAATGCTATGCTGATTATCAAAGAAGTGTCGAACAGCCTTGGCTACATTTTCATGGGGAAGATTAATGTCATGTAATATGTCGATAAATTTTCTCTGCGTTTGGAGAAAACAAGTATTAAATATAATATGGTTACATTTGAAAGATATCACTTAAAATATCCAAAAAAAGAAAAGCTACATATTTTACCAAAAAAAAGGTATCTTTATTTTACTGCAGGAATAAAACAAATTACTATTGCAATCACCAACAACAAAGATATTATTTCTACATCGAAACATAATTAGAAATGGTAAATGTTATTATGAGCAACAGTCACTGTGGTTTTGTTCGCTTATATTTATATCTTCTCCTAAGAAAGATGGCGGGCCAAACAAAATTTACACGGGGGTCAAATTTGGCCCGCGGACTAGAGGTTGCCGATATCTACTCTAAGAGAAATACGTTAGTATTTCGCTCGCGCTTGATGAATAAACCTCTGTCAGCATGCGTATGCAACAAAACGGTGAACAATTAAAAATATCCCTGTTGCAAAGAGTTCCGGTGCTGTGAGCCATAATTCTCCAAACTCTACATAACAGTATGTGTAACGTTACACATGTTTACATACGCGCAATCATGTTTACACTTGGGACCCAACACGTTGTAGCAGAGTACGTCGCAAGGTACCCCGGCGAATAACTTGACTCTATTTTTTGTAACGACATTTATTTCCGGGTACTTTTTTGAATGAAAAGTGACCGTGCTCTTTTACTCTCACCCCTGTCAATTCAAACGTCATTTCAAACGTACTCTCGAACGTGCTTTTCTGTTTGTGCACACGTTTTTTTATATCTATTTTTTCTTTGCCGTGATGTAATATTGCACACGGCTCGACATTTGTATACGAGCGACTGCGCTATATGGACCAATGGTCTCAATGTTCCATTGGATCATCAGTACCTCACTAAAAAAAAAAGTGAGTTGGGTATTCCACTGTAAAGAAAGTCATACATACTGTACCTTTCAGAGTACCCGGTATTTTTTTCTCTATATGCTTCTTGTATTGAGGTGGTGTTTATATAATCGCGTATATACCGTACTAAAGAAACATACGTGTTTGCGTTTGTGACGTATTTACGTCGCGGAGGGGTCTATGTGTGTACTGTTTTCATCGTGTTTGAATGTGTATACGTGGCACTTCTAAATGTCTGCTGTTTTTTTATCATAAACGGACTATATGTATGTATGTACTTTGAGTAACGGACTATTGTCTTTATATCCTTAATCTCTATTTTACGGCCAGTGATTCTTCTCATCTAGTGGTGTTGTATGTGTGTGTCAGAACATATAAGAACATATACACAACGACATACCTGTTCTGCTATTGTTTCTTCCGTGAGTTTCTTGAGGAGCCGGGCCTGCTTTAAGGGAGACGCTTCACAAGACAGACTAAGACGATATGTGTTTTTATATATTTTATTTACTCCCACGTATTAGTTATAGCTGAAATGGAGTGACTCACGATCTTTGGCTTGGATTTTTTTACTCTGTTTCTATTTTAAGACTGTCGCTCCCTCATGAAGAGACTTGCTTAACCTATCCTGTCTCTTTGACGTCTCAAAACCCAACTCACCGATGCTTGTGCCGACCGGAACATCTGACATGCGACACGTCACTTCCAGTCACCTTTTCGAGTACTTTCCGGTGCAAATTTTACCGGTCACCGAGTTTGGCAAGGTTTGACATGTTTGACAACCTGTGAAAATATGACTTCAAATCGCTGTTGTTCACTCATAACTAAATAGATAAATATTTATATAGACAGATAGATAGATAGATAAAGGTATAGGTAGCTAGATAAACATATATATATCGATAGATACACAGATAATTAGATCAACAGGTAGATAGACAGAAAACAGATGATTTACTACTTATGCTCGGCCACTCTGTAACATTCTGTCCTTGATACACGGATACTGAAAAAATATTGAAAAGTGGTCAGACTCGAAACCGAATAGACAGCACCATATATGGTTTCCCAAAGTTTATTAAAAAATAGAATCGACGAAGTGATCGATGGTGAGTTTTATGGGAGCTAATAAAAAGCATTTATATACATTACAGTTTCTGCAGGCGAACCAGAGTTTCATTGTTACGAACAGGCTTTTTCTGGGTTAGAAAAGTTCTTTGCGTCCACTCCAATTCTTCAGTATTGCAGCAAACGAATACAGAATAAAAATAAATTTTATGAAAACTAGGGAAACTACAATAATAATAGTTTGTTGGTGAGCGGTATCATTTTAACGTTATCACTTTACCGATGACGTCTAAGAAAGACCTTTTATATTGATGATTTTGTTGTTTTTATTACAACTTGATATCATAAATTACGGAATTCATTAATTTATCTCTTTATTTATGGATTTGAATGCAGGTATATTAGCTTAAATTTATATTTATTTATTTATTACGATTATTATGATTAGAACTGTGACAACAGCATATTCTTTTCATTGTTTTTACTCTCGAGTATATATACTTTGATATCTTGTATGTTTTTATAAAGACTGATGTAATTCCCGGTTGATTTACTGTATCTAACTGAGTCGGATATATACCCGAGAGTCAAAAGAATAAAAAAGAATATGCTGTTATCAAAGCCCTAATTATGATTAACCAGCATTTGGTTTTAATTCTTATTTCGTGAAGTTGGGGAGTATATGTGTTTATGTGGTCGTCTGGTATAAATTGTATATTTAAGATGTCTTAATATTATAAAAAGATTTATACCTTCGTTTTATTTATCTCTGGAGGATGTTTATGATTGGTTTTAAAATGGTTATTATTTATTTATTTTGTTTCTTAATCGTGCGGGAACATTATTTACCGAGAGTCAACGTCACTCAAAGATATTATGCGCAACAAAATAAGAGCATTCAAACAGTTTTTCCACAATATGGAAGAACATTCGGGCAGTTTTACCCGGCGTCTTGTAAAAAAACAGACAGTTCATCAGGTTTACAACGCTAGTGGAAAACCCTGGGACAATATCGCCCCTTGTCTGATGGATTATTACAAGCGGAATTTTAGAGGATGTTTATTGACCCTTAATTACTTGTGGCAGAGTTTTTCCCAAGCAAGTAATCAATTATTTTATTAAATTCTCGCGATTAATACATGAGAAAATGTCAATAAAATGTTTTTCTTGCTGGTCAGAAGAAAAAAAATTGCGCCCTGAACAATAAAGAAGTAGAGGCTATTGAAACCGTCTACGACACATTTGATATTGAGCCTCTCCAAATCACATCAGAGCCACGACATTCAGGCAAGAAAAAGAAAATCACCGAGTCGTTCATGGTCCGTCCAAAAAGGGGGACAATGTTGATACACCGTTCAGAGGGAAGGGGGTGTTGTAGTGGAACTAACCTATGTTAACTATTATTCCAATCTCAATAAATACCGGAAGACTAAGCCGTAAGGTGTCAGTCGATATCCTAGTGGATCAACCGAGGTCGTTCATCGGCTACTACGAACAACGCACTTATTGTATGCTTTGCAATACATGCTGTTACTTCATTTTGGCGTTCTGTTTTTCTTTGCAACCCTTAACAGGGCTGTAACTCGTCCAGGTTTCATAATTATGCAATAGAATGATACGGGCGAGAGCTTCGTATATGCGGAGTTTAGAATAAAGTTTGATTTCAGGTCTGGACCAAAGCCAAGATCGATGACGTGTTTTTATTATTATTATCATCATTATTATTATTATTATTATTATTATTATTATTATTATTATCATTATTATTATTATTATTATTATTATTATTATTATTATTCAATTTTCGCCCCAAACAAGGCACAGCGCGACTTTGAAGTAGGGGGCTACTATCGGGGACATAAGTTGCAGGGATGTTATCAAGGGAGATGAGCAGCAAGACGTCTGTTCACATTACACTTGAACTTCTGCATGTCAGTACGGTTGGGAAAGCAGAATCTCGGAAGTCTAGCAGTTCTGGGGAAGAAACTATTGAAGTAGAACGCTTTCTTACACCTAGGGATTTTTACAGTGTAGGGGTGGGATTTTGCTGCTTGTTGGGGGTATTTACGTCGAGGGGGACAACTACTTGTAATTCGTCAGAGTATTTAGCATTAAAATACTTGTAGAACATGCAGAGGGATGCAACATCTCGTCAATGGGACAGAGGCTGAAGCTTAGATGACAGTTCAAGACCGATCAGTTTAGCGACTCTCTTTTAAACCCTATCCAGGAGTGAGAGACTAGTAGCAGATGCACCAACCCAAATATGACAACAGTACTCCATACATGGGAGAATGGTGGCCTTATAGAGGTACAGGATACTTTCAGGTGTAAGTAGCTTTCTAGCACGTTATAGAGAGCCCACCTTCTTCGCAGCCGCCTTGGCTATGCTCTCAATGTATCTGTTCCAATTCATGTTCCCTGTGAACGTTAGGCCGAGGAGTTTAACTGGAAGTACTTTCAGGTAATGTATTTTTGGCCATTGCTATTGGTGGTAGAGAAGGTTTCTTGTAGTGATTGAAGGAAACAAGTTTAGTCTTGGGAGCATTGAATGTAACCATCCATTTTTGTCTCCATTCCACTACGGATTGGAGGTCATCCTCTAGTGTTTCTGTCATTTCTTTAGATATGTGTTCATTTGTCTTCCCCCCTCGTGCCTGTTACAGAGCGTGGTGTCATTAACAAATATATCAATCTCGGAGACAATTTTATCAGCAAGATGAACATTGCTAATACGATTATTTATTTATTCTTTTTTTTCTCTCTCTCTCTTTTTCACTCCAAACAAGGTATATTGCATCTTGAAACGTAAGGGGATACTATTTGCGATCGTGTTTAAGAGGAGACTGTGAGATATATATGTTCATGATAGGAACAGTGAGATATATATGTTTAAATCTAGTGGTCCTGGGGAAAAAAACTATTAAAGTAGAAGGCTTTGCGACATCTAGGAATCTCTACATTATAGGGATTTTTTGCTGCTTGTAAGTCGAGAAGAACACAATAGTATGAGTTTATTAGAATACATTCCATTAGAGTACTTGTAAAGCAGGCATTACAGAGATGGGACAGAAGTTGAAGCTTAGTTGATAGTGTGAGACATTAAATTTGAGACGATTTTTTTGGAGCCTGTCTAAGAGGAAGAGAACACCATTCCAGATGTTTCAACAATATGTCATGCATGGGTGAAGTGGATACTTTTTGGTGTTAGTAAATTTCTAGCATGATAGAGGAAGCCCTCTTTTTTTGCATCAGCCTTGGCAATATCCTCAGCGTATTAATTCCAATTCATGATGCCTGTGAATTACTGCGTTATGCCTTTTGTTCTCTCCAAACAAGGCGTCTTTCCTCTAAAACATAAAGAGCTGGTTTGATTAGACTGGCACATTTCCAGGAAACATACTAAGTGCGGCGTGAAGCTAGATTGTTTTTCACATTACATTTAAATTTCTGTATGTTGATAGTATCAGAGAAACCAGGAGCAGGTAACGATGTCCAAAGATAAGCGGTCCGAAAGCTGTTAGAATAGAAAGTGTTTAGGGCACTTGAGGAGTGCCCTAAAGTGAGGGTGTGTGAGTTTATAGTCTAGTTAATGTGTTATGATATAACGACGTCCAAAGATAAGCGGTCCGAAAGCTGTTAGAATAGAAATCAACAGGAAGGTGTGCGAGTTTTGCATCTATTTAATGTGTTATGATATAAATGTAAGAGGTACGAGTAAGGTAAGTTCATCGGAGCCCATTCCGTTGAAGTACTTGCTAAACAAGCATAGGTATGCAATATTGCGATGATGGGACAGCGGCTAAAGTTTGGTAGACAGTGATACCTATCAAATTAGAGACTCGTTTTTTGTTGTTGTTCAAGTAGAAGAACTAACTAGTGGTTGGAGCAGCAGCCCATTTGTGGCAACAATGCGCCATGCTTGGACGAATGGTGGCGTTAGAGAGCTATAGGGTATTTGCAGGCGTGAAAAGTAGAAGATTACCTACTTTTCAGTAGATGTGGCAGTATCTTTTATTTTATTTTATTTTCATGAAATAATTGGTAATTGAACCGACTCTCCTTCTTATCCACTCCCCCTTACAGGTATTTAACCGCTCGGCTATCACTATGGATGTTCCAATTATTTTAGTTTTTTGGGGTGTTTACGGTCAAAATGGCGTCCAACAAACGAGACATCGCCAAACAAAAATGTACCCTAATGAGTTGAGTAAACATTGCCGTTGGCAGACGAGCGGGAAAAATGATAATGCACAATTTGAAGCATGAAAAAACAAACAAAAAAAATACGAATTTCATTATTTAGTTAATTAATTTCATTTAATTTTAAATGTTTTCTTTTGCGTTGATAATAGTTTTGTAATTTTTTTTTTTTTTAGATTTAAAATATGTTTTTATTTTTTTGTTAGTTGCTTTTTTGTTTTTGTTTTTTGTTTTTTTTGTTTTTTTTTTTCGTGGAAGAGAAATTGGTGTCGGCAGTTTTTTGAGTCGGAAAAAGTTGAAACTTTGAAAAAGGGTAGCAGAGGTGGGAATGGATGAGACGGACAGGGATGAGAGGGGGGGTTAAGAGGTATGAAAGGAGGGAAGGGTATAGAGACAGACAAAACAAAAACACCCGGAACAATGCGGACATAGAAATACATAAGTTCTCGTCAAGCGAAAGAAAAGACGCACGAGCAGAAAAAAAAAACAAAGGAAAATCAAGAGCATGTATCTGTAACATACGTCCATTCAGTTTGCACGTTTAATAATATAAAAAAAAGGCTGTTCTACATTTAAGCATGGCAGACCAGCAAAAATACTGTTTCACTAGCAGGCCCTGTGAAAATTCCACAACGGACTCTTTCACGTGTAATATGGTATCTAGGCATTCTGTAGATATTCAGTGTAAATGGAGATGCCCTGATATTATTATAGCATTTTAGTTTTTAAAGTATTTATCAAAGCTAACAGAGATGCTAGACGTTGCCCGGTCGTAAAATACGCTTAAATATGATATTTTAATGCATGCAGTTTTCGCATTTTTACTCTATAATATATAGAGTCATTTTTTTATCAATTCTTATATATTATAAAGTTGTGATTTAAAAAAAAAAGCATCCACATGATTTGGGTGCATCAGCTTGAATCGAAACCAAAACTTACGAAGAATATATATATATATATATATATATATATATATATATATATATATAGTCATCCACATACAGAACTGTTTCGCAGCTCATCAGTGCGGCTAGATAAGCAACATCCTCAAGCCAGGATAGAAACCCGACCGCCTATATGACAGTCGGGGCTTCTAATCGTTGCACTAAGCGGCTAGTGAATTAACAGTGTTTTGATATTGTCCAAATACCTAAACTCAATTTGTTTCCACAAAGAGCGTCGCTTCATACGCTAATGGTAATTTGTATATCACTCCCCAATCTCCTTCAGCTGTAAGCGAAACCTAAAACAAAATTTATGAAGAATTCTTGGTAAAGTTATTTTTGACAAGAAATGGAAGTATATAACAATTAAACGACCCGGGTGTACGCGTAACACAGAAAATAACACTAACGCTATCGTGTTAATATGTAGATTCTTAGAGCCTGGCAGAAAGACATACGAAGAGAACTTCCTACTTCGACGAAAGGTGCGTTTCATTGATTCTGCGTATACAGGGGGGGGCTATTCTATATTTAGGCGTGATAGACCAGCGAAAATACAATTGCAAATTTACAACCGTCCTGTGGAGATTCTTGGGCGCAACTATATAACGCGCTGCGTCTATTAAAGTTTCGGGGATAACGTCAAGAATGAGAGTTCATATAGAAACGTTGTTTTAATTTGAATAAAATAAAATACGCATCAAGTGCGCTTGAAACCAAATCACAACGTAATATTAGGAAAATAAACAAACGGATAAAGCGCACGGCTCCTTACAAGTAAAATATTTGTTTATTTTCCTTGAGGGTATTTTCACGTTGCCTACGCACTATTCAAACATTTCAAAATACGACCGCCAGATACAACGCACGGCTCCTTACAAACAGACTTCTTTCTCAAACTTTACAACATGGCAAGGAAGAAGAAAAGGGGAAAAAAGAAACAAAACAACACACTGAAGATGGAGTCTACCTCTGAAATATATTTGTGATAAATTTTAAACAAGTCAAATATTTGTTTATTTTCCTAATATTACGTTGTGATTTGGCTTTCAAGCGCAATAGATGCGTATTTTATTTTACTCAAATCAAAACAACGTTTCTATTGAACTTTCATTCTTGACACACACACACACATATATATATATATGTGTGTGTGTATATATATATATATATATATATATATATATATATAAGCGAAAGTGTTTGTCTGTCTGTCTGTCTATGTACATTTCTCTACGTAATAACTCTGTCAATTTTCAGTTTATAGACTCGAAATTTGATATACAGGGTATGGAGATTTGGGAAAATCTTTGTAATCCGTTTTCGATCAGAAATTTGGCTGTTAAGGTGTCAAAGTTCAACGATTTGACCTTTGATAACTCTACCAAACTCCTCCGACAATTTTGGGTATAAACAATTGAAATTTTAGATATAGGTTCCTTGGACATGGATCTAACTTAATAACTTGATTTCAGCCTAAAACAATAAATGTTAAGGGATCGAAGTTTTTTTTAAAAATTGATCTCTGCGGTCTCTACCGAATTACTAAAGACAACTTCTGGTCTAAACATTTGAAATTTTACATAAAGGGTATACAGAGATAGGACAAGCTTTTTAATCGGTTTGGGTCGAAAATTTGAGCTACAAATATATAAATCTATATATGTATGTTTGCACATCCGGTGGTGCTCCAATGTCTGTTGCGTCTGTAGTCGGTGGAGGGCATCCTCAGTTCGAGATCGGTTTCGGGGGTTGTTGCCCCAAAAAGCACCCATGCGTCGGTCGGTATGATGATGGGAGTCGCCATCCCAAAAGTTTGAAAACGGTTAAGGCGGTTAAGGCGAGGTCGTGTACGGTTGGTTTGAGTTCGGGGGCTGCCGCCCAGAAAGGCACCCCCAAGTGCAGGTGATCCGGCAGGTTCTAGCTTTGCAGAAGTAGCGGTGGTGGAAGGCACCAACTTCCGATCCCTTCACCATGCTAGAAGATGGCAAGTCAACCACAAGGAATACATCGGCAACCATGGCGGCCTCAAGCAGGGAGCAGGTGGTGGAGGCCTGGAAACAGTTATTGGAAGGCACTCCAGACGGTGACCAGCTAGACGAAGAATACAGGAGGGCAGCGGTGAAAAAGAAGAGGCAGCCGGTGAAGCGACGGTGGGTCCTTAATGAGGAAGCTGCAGCATCGACACCACCACCGATGCAATCACAGTCGGCGACAAGCAGCTCCCAAAAAACAGCAGCTGAAGGGTTGCAAAAGTCTAAATCTTTAGACGTAATTGTGGTTGATGGGTGCTCCCTGGGGATGGGGGGTTCAACCAATATAATGTCAGCGAGTGCGGCGGAATGGCCAGCCCTTACAGCCAGTGACTCTCCGATTCCAGTGGCACAAAAGGCCAACGGAACATCTGCCGTCAGCCGGGACCAGCACAAAGATAGAACAAGAAAACGTAACTGCGACCTGGGGCCTCAAGGAAGGGGCCCAAAAAGTCTCCCGAATATTACCGGGATTTGTACAAGACAAAATTCCAGGATTACGTAGCAAGCAACACACTGAGAGTAATTCCTGGGACAATGGACAAAATTAGAGAGAGGCCGGTGTCCCTAGTGACATTTGAGGGGAAGGGCCTCACAGGAGTTCTGATAGAGAGAATAATGGAAATACTGAGCAACTTGAAGATCCCAGACTAGTATGTAGTGAGGCGCAGCTACGCCATGTGGGGTATCCTTTTGCCAACGAAGGAAGAGGCTGAGAGGATAGCAAAGGGGGACCTCACACGGAAAACCATTAGAATGAAACCAGAGTACCAGTCCAAAAGAAGATCGATGGTGACTGTGCTGGACATCCCGTACTTTATCGGGGAAGACCATCTTGGAGCCGCGCTATCGCAATATGGAGAGGTAGAGGGGTAAATCCGGTAAAATGCTCCTGAAACATATTCACAGGCGACTACAAAATCCAAATGCGAGTAAACAGAAAAGGGTTTCAGGACATACCGGCACAATTGAAGTGCGAGGGTTGGCAAATGTCAATTATTGTTGAGGGAAGGAGGCCGCACTGCTGGCACTGCCAGAAGCTCGGACAGAAGAAAACCGGACGAGCTTGCGAAAGAGGTAGAGAAGAAAAAAAGTAGAGGAAAAGACGGCGGCGGAGAGGGGCGAGGTCGACACCTGATGCAAGGTCGTCTCTAAAAAAGGAAAGTAACCAGAAAAGACGGCCCCCCTCCAACACCAGCCAGAGGAATAGGTGCGTCAACCAAGAGAAAGGCGAAGGGAAGCTCCTCAGAATCAGAGGGTGAGGAAGCCGAAGAAAAGACTAAGCCGGTGGAGAAAAAAGAGAGAAAAGAATCCAAAGACGAAGATGCTGAGCCTCCAACATCAATCCCCTATGAGGAGATTCAGCCTACCCCTCCCCTATTCAACACCCCGGAGCAACAAAAACCTCCTTCTGCTATCATGATGGAAGAAGAAGTGGAAGAAAAAGACGAGCAAAAAGCGGCCCCCAGAGTAGAAAAGACCAGAAAATTTCCTTTCTGGCTGGGGGAGCGTCTTTGTGAAGCAGAGTGTGCGGGCGATGACCTCAATGGGAGACAGAGGAAACATCTAAACACCTCGAAAGCCTCTCAAAGGTGGAAGGGAAGGAGGTCACCGATCCCAGGAACTTTCCCGACGTCCCTAATCTAATCACATCCGTTAGACCGAATAGAGGAGGACGAGCTAAGGCACTATGGAGGATGTTGGAGGCTGGGAAAACAGTATTTCCGGGCTTCCGGCTAATAGACGGGGAGCACCCATCGCTAACTCAGATTGCTAAACGATGTGAAGGGAGGGTCCCCATTTATGTTAACCCCTCCTTTTATAGGATGCTAAAAATGATGTTTCCCCTGGACATGCGGAGCCTGGCACGAGACGGATGGCTTACATCCGACCTGCTCACGGACAGTCTCGGTCAGGTCTTTGACGTCCTTAACCCCGAGGATATGAGACCCGTGATTGACGAATACTACTAGTTAGGGACACAATGAACTTGAACCTAGCAAGTTTGAATGCGAGGGGCATGAGATCCCAAAGCAAGGCTGCTCGCGTGCTGAGGGATCTCGTGGCCCTTGAGGTAGACATAGCTGCGATATAAGAGACCCACTTCGTTGGGCCTGGGGATTGTGATGTACTGATGAACGACTTTGACGTTTACTCAGCATATGGCAATTCCCGTAGCCGTGGGGTTTCTGTGCTAGTGAGTCGCGCCCTAGCTGCGACGGTTACTGTAATTCATGCGGACGCTCATGGAAGGCTGGTCGTGGTCGAGGTTTTCGTTAAAAGTGGTAAGTTCCGGATTTTGGCTGTTTACGCGCCCAATATCGCCGGGGAGAGGGTTTCCTTTTATCGACAGGTTAGGGTGTTCCTATCGGCAGGTCAGAGCGGGTAGTTTTAATGGGGGACTGGAATGCCATCCTGGACCCCAAGATAGATAAGGTCGGGGGAGTAGAGGGTCGGAGAGGTATGAAAGCAGCCCGTCTGACCTGATGGCCTCATGCGATCTTGTCGGCAGATTCCGTCTGGATCACCCGGGGAGGGAGATGTGGACGTGGCAAAAAGTGTGGCCTCCTGTTCAAGTACCTACTTGAATAGGATGTTAATTAGAAGAGGCGACATAGATTTCTTATCTTGTCCCACCTTCCACTGTCTAGGACATTCGGATCATAAATTAGTAATGGCCCGTTTGAGAGTAGGTAATAGGACTAGATTGGCAAGCTACTGGAAGTTGAACGCCTCCTTACTGGAGACGAATGACTTCCAGGAACAGTTGACAACACTAATTCAGCGGGAGTTAGTGGGGGCGGTTATCGGGAATAGCTGGTGGGTTAGACTTAAGGCTACCATTAGGCACTTTTGCGTCCAATACAGCCAACGCCTCGTGTTAACTAGGGCTCGGACCAAAAGGCACCTAGATGATAGGCTGACCCGGGCGGTGGCTGGTGGCTGGTGGCTAGAGATAACATTAGTTAATGGGAACCTCCAGCGCTTGGCTAGCAAGCGTTATGAAGGTCAATTAGTTAGAGCTAGGTTAGAAAGAGTCTCTAACGAAGCAGTGAACGTTGACACTGTTGAGCGTAAGGCTGCCTTAAGACGTGGCTTGGATGGGTACATTCGGTAGGTGAAAACCTGGAAGGACATGTCCTCGTATCGACTCCATAAATTTGCAATGGGTTTCGACAACATTTGGAGAAGCGCTTTGCCCAACTACCCAGACTCGTGGGTTAGGATTTTGGCAGCTATTTAGCTGGCTCCCCCCACCTTACTGCGGCCCGAGCAGCTAGCTGTGATTGGATGGTTATGGAGCATGAGGTCATTACTGCATTGAAGCAGGTTGGCCATAACAAATCTCCAGGGCTCGATGGTCTGCTCTACGAACTGTATTTGAGGCTGTCGTCCATGTTTGTTCCTCTTCTGACGGGTGTGTTTAACCACTGGTTTGCTCAGGGATCCATCCCTGGGAAGGTAACCAAAAGAGTGATCACTACTGAAGAAAAGAGAACAGCATGGTGGGAAGGACTTAAATGATTATACTAAACACAGAGTGAAGATTTTGTCCCATGTTTTTACAAACCGACTACAGGTTGTTATCGGCGACTTAGTCTAACCGGATCAGACTTGCTCTGTGAAGGGGAGATCGAGTCAAAACAACTTGCACTTGATGCGCACGATCATAGATGGGTTAGAAGACGACACAGGAGCCGCGCTGATCAATTTAGACAAGTCCAAAGCGTTCGATAGGGTCAAGTATGGTTTCTTGGAATATGTTATGGAGACTGCCGACTTTGGTCTGGACTTCCGCAAGTGGATCTTTGTTCTGTATTGTAATCCTGTGGTAGCGGTACAAGTAAATAGTAGGTCGTCGGAGTCCTTTGGGGTCTCTTGGTTGGTGCGCCAGTGTTGTCCGCTGTCGCCTCTGTTGTATGTCCTGGCGTTGGAGCCCTTCCTTCGCAAGTTAAGGGATGAGGCGGGTGTCCGCGTATGCTGATAATGTCACCGTTTTCGTTGGACGAAAGATCGATATTAAAGCGGTGATGAAGACGGTCGTTGATTATGAAGAAGTCACAGGGCCGTAGTCAATTGCAGCAAGTCCGTTGGCCTGCGGTTGGGCGCCTGGACCAGGGTAAACTCGCTTCCAAGTGAGTTTGGCTGGACGGTAAGGATTCTCGGTGTGTGGTTCGGGCCTGGACTCCAGCTGGACAAAAATTGGTCGGAAGTACAGGCGAAGGTCGAATCGTCAGTAAGGACTTGGATTCGCAGGGGCTTATCCCTGAAGAGTCGTGCAGAGGCGTGTACAACTTACGTCTTTCCGCTGATCCTTTACTGCTTGTCAGTACTTCCCCTGCCACTGTAAGGGTTTAGAGCAACTCTTTTTCAAACTTCTTTGGAAAGGGTGTAGACAGCTCTGTACACAGAAACTCAGTGAGGGAGGCTTGGGAATACCTGACTTATTAAGTCATAAGTTCGCGGAAAAATTAGCGTTCCTGAGTCGGACACTGCTTGAGGAATTGCACTGGGTACCAGCTCTGGAACAAGCTTTTCCACAGCTTATATCCGCCCCTGCCGTCGAAGGTAGCAGAAGACCAGTGGGGTATCGCAGTTCCTCTCCAAATGCCGAGCCGCTCTTAGGGCATTGCTGTGGTCCAGTAACCTTGCATAGCCTAGCAGGAGGCTATATCGGGAGTTAGTGATGGGTACCGCAAAAAATCCGCTGGTTGAGCGGCTGCACATGTCGAGGGAGGAGGTCCCCTCTCAGTGGAATTGGGCGCCAGCCAGAAGCTACATAAATAATTCTGAATTTTCTTTGACATGGAGGCTTGTCCAGAAAGCGCTGCCACTTTTTGGCATGCTTGCCAGGAACTGAAAGAGGATAAATACGCTCCCTTTTTCCCCGCTGAGAGGAGGACGAGGATGAAACAAGGGATTACACCTTTTTTCTTTGCAGCGGAGTTCAGAGGCTCTGGGAGTACGTCAGAGAGGTAATGGCTTGCATCGACCCCAAGCAGTTGGTGTCACTTGATTTGGCGTACGTCGTCAACAACATGGACCCGCCGTTAACTGGGGAGAAACGGTTGGTGTTTCTCGCGATCCTAGCTGTAGCTAGGTTAGTGACGTGGGTTAGACGTCTTAACATTGTCTATGGGGTTGAATTTGTTTCAGATTGGGATCTGTTCGCTTTCTTCAAGCATCAGCTTAAAGTTAAGATCAGATGCGATTGGAAAAGATTACATCACATAGACTTTGATAGGAGATGGTTGCACAACACTAGTCTGTGCATCTGACGAGGTGGTAGGTTTAAGTTTGTTTTCCCACTCTAGTAGTATTGGTCAGGCGGTGCTAAGGTTCTACGGAACACAGTCCCGAGCAAAGGTTTTAGAGTAGGGTTAGTTAAGTTGTAACCACTTCGAGTGGAAAATACTTTATTAGGTGCTAGACGAGGGCAAGTATAATAGTTGATCCTGTCCCCGATTTTATTTTTCATCGGCACTAGGAGAGCTTCGAAAGATGCCCAGTCCACCCTTTCTTTTGTCCCCGGTCTGTTGCCCTTATACGTGCATTTATCTTGGAAGACGCCGTCCATTCCCTATATCATCCATCCCTATCTAATTTGTTTTCGAAATATCGTCCCTATGTCCCCCACTCCCCATTAGGAAACGACCTGCTTGCTTTCGACCTGCGGGACCGAAAGCCAGTGGGCGCTCTATATTCAGAAGTAGGTTGGGAGGATCCCTTACTAACCCGCCCCCATAGGCATTTTGTTTAGTTGTTTTATTTTTCTTTCTTTTTGTGTGTATCTTACTTTGCCCCCCTCCCCATCATCTCATCCCTCATTTATTAAGGAAAAAAAATTGTTTGTATATATAACTTTTTGTTTTGTTAAACCATGTAAATATTCGTTTTGTTTTTCAGTTTGTATATAAAGCCGACGCATACGCCGTGGAGATTTGAAGTAGATAAACTCCATGGTAAGAATGAGGTATCATGGTGATAGTGTCTTAGTGTAGGAAACTTAATAAAGTCTTTAAAAGACCTAGCAAGTAGTTAGAAATTACCCTCGACCCCCACTACCCCCTACTGGCCCTGGTGCCTAAGATTTTTGGACCCCAAATGAGGGCCTGGCAGTAGATAATGCCAGGTCCGGGGCCAAGCACTAAATAACATCTGTTCCGGCAGATACTGCAAGCAAATACCATATGTGGGGGGAAAACCCACATATAAGACCTTGGTCAACGTAGGGGCAACCTTTCATACCAATTGTCACTATCCAGCTCCCCTACTCCCTGAGGAGTTTGTCCCCATTTCCCCTTCACTCCTCACATTAAAAATCGGCCTTGCGCCTAATTTGCTCTGTTGTTCTTGGCCTTCGGGCCAGGATCACAGGGTAGTATCTGTTCTGAAGATGCTGCACTTAAGGTAATTTGTCTCGGTCAATGGAGAGGAAACTCTCTATAGCGAGACAATTATTATTTTTGGTCTCAACCAAAGTGTCCCTTTTGCCTTTTTTGGGGGGAGCTGGTCTAACCCCACTTTAAAAATGACCTCGTGTTACATTTTGCTTTTGTGGGAAAGCAAATAAATACTGATAGAAAAAAGTGGCTTTTAATACCAAGGTAAAAAAAGTAGGATTATAGATATTATTTTATTAAATATTTATTGACGCTTTAAAAAATAATTTTTCGAAAAATAAAATAATTCTTTGTCTTACATTGTTTGTTGCGGACTACGTGTCGCCCTTTTTTCTTTGTTCTTTTTTTTTTTTTTTTTTTTTTTTTGCATCACCTTTAGAGTTATTCCATACACCCACTGCAAGAAGTGTGACACTAGGGTCAGGAAGTGGGATAGAAAAGTCTGGCCTCCAGGCGAGAAACCTTCTGACTCTGCAAAAAATGCTTATGCCGCCCTGTCGGCATTTCAGGCAAAGACGCGTCAAGCGATTGGCAATAAACTAACCCTTTCTCAAAAAGCCTGGGAGGGTGGACCTCCTAGAACTCCACAGAAACAGCATTACACCGCAATCAACAGAGACCAGGTCATTACAGGAATGGTCTAACTTCTGTTAATTTGGGGGCGGGGCGGAAGATAAAAATCCCGAGCCGACTGACCGCCCGACAGAAACGCTGAAAGAAGTTCCCGGATGCATCTAAAATGTTTCCCTTCAATCTATGCGTACAAGTGATGTTTAAAGTGTAAGTGTGACCGACCAACCACCTAAGAGACCGACCGATCGACAAAGCATCCCACAGCGATGCAAGAACGTATCTCTATAACGAATGAAAGAATTACAAAAAAAAGATTTTAAAAAAATCAAAGACAAAAAACAAAAAAAAATAGACAAAACAAAACAAAAAGAAGACAAAACAATCATTAAAACGCTTTTATAATTTCATTAGTTTCGTCTGTGTTTACATGTTAAATAATCATTCACTTTTCGGTGCAGAGTTTTATTGACAAACATTGTTGGCTACTCATTGTTTACGATGAGTAAAAACACATTAAATCCACATCTAATCACGCCCATGTTGCGTACTACTTTGCGGTAATAATCTTTTCGAGATAAATGTAGGCATCCACATTCTTGGACCTTTCTTTATTATTCATGATTGTAGGTGAGGGTCGTCACGTGGTTAACGACGCGGACTGACGATCTAAATGTTCCAATATATATAATTTTTATTGGAATTCATTATTGAGATGAGTATTATTCATATTAATTTATTCATTGCAGACTATTATTCTCATCTTTATTAGTTGTTGTTTCACGACGTTTCGGCCAACTATTCCTCTGGCCTTCGTCACGTGGTAACCGCTACGGATAGAAACTTCGAATCTCCCAACTGCATTCTCAGCAATCACTGCCATCCGTAGTTGTTGTCGCCACCTGACGAATGCCAGAGGAATAGTTGGCCGAAACGTCGTGAAACAAGTAATAAAGATGAGAATAATAGTTCCCAATAAATAAATATAAATGTTCCAAGTTCGAATCCAGTTGTTCCCACAGTACTCACTTTCACTTAGTGTAATGTTCCTATTTACTTGCCTCCCCACGAGGGCAGAGTTAGACACAAGATCGGTTTTTAATGTGGGGAAAGATCCAGCTCCCTAAAATAGGAGCACTCTGGATAGGAACAAAAATAAAAATTGCCTCAGTCATGAATGATTTCTCTTCCACTGACCGAGGGCAGAAAATGTGAAGTGTAGTATCAGAACAGATACTACACTGTGATCTTGCCCCGAAGGCTAAGATAATGGCTAACAATTTAATGATGAGTGTAATGTTGTCCGAGAACCAACACACGTTGTGTGTAGTCGAAATAGCAAAAGAGACTAATGACAAAGAATAGGAAATAACTCCAACCCGCTTATTCTTTGTATCAACACCATTTATTTCCTCATTGGTGCAACCGTGATGACACCCACATGATCTAGAAGGTTTCACAAGATCTCGAAAGTTATTTCGTCTCTCTCGGGATCTATCTCTTTTTATAGCCCTTTTTCTCCAACGCTGACGTCACTTCGCATGCATTTATATATGCGCATTCACACTATTACATTAGGGTGTTGACCATTTTCACATGATCTCTCCCTTAAGTACCCAATGTCTTTCTAGAAAGAATTCTAACTAGAAAAAAATATCGGGGAAACCAATGCTAACAAAAGCATGTTCAAATTCATATTCATATGGTGATGATTATTATTCCCGATTTTCATAAACGACGTCTCTGAATGCAATGGCGATCAAATTGGGTATATTTACTGATGACATCATGCTCTATTCTCGACATGATAACAAATCAAATGCACATATATCTAAGGAAATACGAGGATCGTTCCAAAAACAATGTCTCCTAATTTTTAACTCAAAGAGTAAAACGTTGAAAAGCAACGATGGCGGGCGTAGTACAATTAAAACGAGCGACCTTTTGTGCTTCATAATTAATTTTTCTACATAGTCATCAGTATTATTAATGCACGTTTTCCAGCCTCTTTTGATGCGTCGGTCTTAAAACTCAAAAGCGTGCTTTGTCACTCATATCTCTGTCGCCACTCTGAAATCGACAAACCCATTTCCTAACTGTGCTGACATCAACTGCATCGGCTTCGTAAACGTTCAACAGGCGCTAGTGAATGTTGATCGGTTAATTTTTTTCAGACTGAAAGAATTCAATGACGCATCACTGCTTCTGGCGCACATCAACAACAGGATATGCTTCTTCAGAGTCTGACACCGTCAATATATGCAACAGAGGGGTGAATTTTTCGGGCTATGTATGCATTAGTTAAGTCTGCATAACTCTGTAATTTGCCATTTCTTCTGATCCATTCGGACTGAATAAAAAAAAATAGGAAGCATTACTTATGTGACGTCCTTCGTTAGTGAATGCTTTGAAAATAACGCCGTCTGTGGTTGATTGTAAGTGAATAATTACACTTACTGCTATAAAGAAAAACTTTTTTCCGTGATGATCGGTGATGATGGAACTTAGATAAGGTTTAACTATATTAAGAGGACGGCTCAACAAGAACTTATTTGCATTAGACTTGAAAATTAGACACGACAAGGATCATATTATGATCATATTATGATCATATGATTAAATTGACCAATCAGATCCACTTTGTCAACTGGTGAAGCAAAAAACAAAAATATCTTGAAGACATTAATAAAACTGGTACTTTTACAGTTAACCGAGCGTGCTCTCTTTCGAATATGATTTTCAAATTAAATTTTTTTTTTACGGTATCATTTTTATTAAATTGGTCGATAAAAGTACAGAATAGTTTTAAAAACTACCTCCTCCATGTTAAAAACAGGTTTCTAAATAATAACGTTATTATTCCAACACAGTCTATAAACTGCAGATGTAGCCAATAACTTACTAAACGCATGAGTGGGATTTTCTAAGTTCGCCAATTTCAGAGGCTCCAACTTGCATGCGCCATGTGTACTTTATGCAGTCGGCTCATTCGCATAGAAGGATAAACAAGCGTATGACGGCCAGACAGGCGCAAAAAAAATTGTTTACATTGAACTTGAAAACACTCTTGCTGTAGTCACTTGGGAAGCAGGCCAGCAGAACAGAGTTCTACAGGCTGGCAGTTCTGGGAAAAGAAGATCTGTTCATAGAATTTGCATTCAAGTTTAGGCATAAATAGGGAGTGGTAGAAATTGTTGGTAGTGGTTGTAGAGGACGAGTGGTTTTTGTACAAGTTTGGTAAGAGGAACCATAGAACGAAGCTCAGTCGAGCACTTACAGTGAAAATAATGATAGAGCAGTGACAGGCTCGCAACGTCTCTACTGTGAGAAAGAGGTTGCAAGGAGAAGAAAATGTTATAAACTACTTGGTTTGGAAGCCGGTTTTGAACCTTATCAAGGCAGGAGAGGGTGTTCCGAACGACTCCTGCCTAGATATGGCAACAGTACATTCATTTTAGAACTATCTGGCTAATATACAGGTAAAGGATTGCATCGAAAGTGAGATACTGTCTAGGGTTGCAGAAGGACACAGTCATTTTTTCGGCGATCTTAACAACAAGTTTGATGTAGGTCTTTTATTTCAGATCAGGAATGAATGTCAAACCCTGACGCTTGTCGAAGCTTCTGGGTCTGACCTTCTTTAGTTTTTTATTCTATCATTTAGCTAAGCTTGTGTAAGTCAATGAATGGGCTTTTGGTGATTTATGTATTGCTATACACTGTAAATCTATACAGTATCTATACTGTACTGTTATAGACTGTAAATCCATAGTTCCTATTTACAATGCCTCCCCATGAAGCAGAGTTAGACATCAGGGTCGTTTTTTAATGTGGAGAAAAGGAACAAAAATAAAAATTGTCTCAGTCGTGAAGGATTTCTTATCCACTGACAGAGAACAAGAAATGGAAATGCAGCATCTGAAGAACAGATGCTACACTTTGAGTTTTATTTTTTTTTATTTAATCTAAAAAGTTAACAACAAAACTGTAATAAACAAAGAATTATGCACAAGGCCACTAAAAAATTGGGGACGGGGTGTCTATTGTCATCCTCGTCATTGTACCTGTGCTAATCTATTCTGATCCTAGCTAAAGTTCGCATTCACCAAAATACCTCAAGCACACCGGATGTTGTCCTACCTAAGATTCCCAAATCATATTGTGTGTGTTTTTTTAATAAACAATAAAATAAATTAGTAAACATAAAATTTTATTTAAAAAAATCGTTTGTTTCCAAGTATCGATAACTTTATAATTGTAAATCCTTTTAATTAGTTTTACTGCCTTTTATTTACTGCGCGCCCGGACTCAAGCAATAAATATGAATTGAATCAAATACAAAGAGTGTTTTCTTTCCTCATTCCAACTACTGCTAACGGAGAAGTAATAATAATTTTCCCCTTTTTTCGAGTGTGTCCACTTTCTCATTGTGTCCACCTTCCTTATTGAAATGTCGTCTCTTGTCTCCTTTTTGACTGTTGTCTATTTCTTCCTTTGTAGATTCTTGAATAAAGTTGTTAACATGAGTATGACATGTGAAAAGCCTTTTTTTTTAACTTAAATTGTTTTAACATTTTGACTTGCATGGCTGGCAGATAGTTACAACTTGTGGCACCTTTGCAAGAATTAGTTTGTTTCGGATTCTGAAATATCTTCACAGATAGGTTATAAAAATTAATGGCTGGCATAAAACTGGCTTCATTGCTGATCATTAAACGTTGGTTGGTTGGTTGTTTTGTTTTACGGCATATCAACCCTTTTCATGTTATTTAATGCCGAATCTGGTGATTTTGAAGAACGATTTTTTAATATAGTATTTTGTTTTTTAAGTCGTACTCTATTTAACCCATACTTGGGACCCTAACAGGTACTACCACTCCGGGTCAGAGTGGACCTGGGAGCAATGGCAATTAAACGGTGGCTCCATATTCCCTAAGGCCTGCAAGCTGGGGCCCTCACCATCGGATATAGTTTAAGGTCATATCCAGGACCGATCATTAAACGTGATGTCCATTTGTGTTAATCGTTATAGAATAAAATTCTGTCTAAAAAAAAGAAAAATATCGTTCCAAGGTCACGACGTTACTTTCTTCCTTTTTGTCGATCCGATTTATAAGAGGCACTTGAGAGTTTACTCGAGAGAATCGAACACACATGCCGAGGTTCATATAAGGTAAAGGCAGGTGTATTTCATTCGCCTGTGAATTTAGTCTTTTGTCTTTGATAATTCATTGTTCATTTTGTTGAAATTCAAAAATTCAGACTGCTGCAACTGGGATCTTTTGGGTCAGAAAAAAAAAACACCTATAAATTCTAGAATTTGTATTACTATATACATAGACTCGAAAAAGTTGTCTAAAAACAAATATATAACAAATAAATGTTATCAGAGGCAAGAGAAGTTACTTTTAACTGAATAAGTTTTTACTGTTTTTATTTAATGTGAAATGTTCATTCGGTGCGTAAATCATACAGTGTTTAGATTATCGATATATTTGAAAAAGACAAATGGCGGCGAGGGCTCTGTGGAATACGTTAAGTTTGGGAAAATGAGGTAAAACTAAAAAGATTATACAAAATACTGTTAGAAACTCACTCAGTATATGTTACCGTGACATAGGCTGACATATACGGTGGGTTTCTAACAGTATTTTGTATAATTTTTTAGTTTTAACTCATTTCCCCAAACTTAACGTATTCAACAGCGAGCTAGACGCCATTTTCTTTTTCAAATATACCGATAAACACTGCGTGTTTTTCCAACCGAATAAACATTTTATATTAAATAAAAACACTAAAAACTTATTCAGTTAGGTAGAAAAGTGACTTATCTTGCCTTTGATAACATTTATTTGTTCTATAATTGTTTTTTGACAACTTTTTCGAATCTATGTGTATAGTAAAACAAACCCAAATTCTAATAGCCAGTCTTCAGTTGTCTGATCAGTTGAGTTTAAAGTGAATACGATCGGTGTGGCACAACAGGCGAGAAACCCTTTCGAGGGAGTCCCAGCTTTCCACATTAATCAACCTTGTGCCAGGTAAGTTATGTACTTGCGGGTAGACATGCTGATACAGGCAGAGGCACATATTTGAAAATATCGAGCATAATAGCTTGGCTCAGTTTGACGGGACGTGTGCGGCCTGAGATTGCTTGTGTAATCAGATTGACAGATGTTTATCAAAACTTTCAATTAAGATAGAGAGAAGAATCGGATTAAATTGTATTATAAAATACAGTCGAAACTGGAATTCCGTGCGCGATGGACGCATAGCAGTTTTGCGCTGGCCGTTGGCGACACACGTCGAGTCAGTTAATATGCTCCGTTAGTGTTAACCGTAAAATACATCTATACTCCTATGAATTTGTGTGTGCGCGCGCGTGTGTGTGTGTGAGAGAGAGAGAGAGTGTGTGTGTGTGTGTGCATACATATTCATACTAAAAACACCTTTTTTCTATTTATTTAAAAAGAAAATACAACTTTGTTACATATGGTTCGTGGAATTGCATCCATTTGCAAAAGATCTATCTAATTTGCATATTCTTATAAACATTAATTTTAATTAATCGCCTTTTAGTTGTTTTCGGTTTTCTTTTGGGAGGATCATCTTTAGTTAACTATTACGTGTAATTATATTCATGCAGATATGTATACTTGCGTAATATGTGCGTAAAAAGCTTATAGTAAACACAAAACACTTTCTATATATTTTTATGTACAGGGTGAACAGAAAGTCCTTGGACCATTTTTAGTTTTAAAATTAAATATTGTTAACATCACTTTTTCTCTTTTCGAATAAAGTAAGTATTTAGTCTAACTATTGATCTAATTATTTTCAACAAAAATATTAAAATAATTTTGTTTGAACTTTCAGAAAAATGAGCAAACGAGAGGCCATAATTCAGCTTCATTGCGCGGGAAGGACAAACTCAGAGATTATTAAGCTCTTGAAAGTGGCTTGTTGTGAACAGATTTAAGGAACTTGGTACATCTGAAGACCGTCCTAGGAGTGGAAGACCTCGCACTGCTCGAACAAAGAAGGCGATTAAAGCTGTCCGAGAGAGGGTAAGGAGGAACCCGAAGAGATCTGCAAGACAAATGGCTAAAGACATGAATGTGAGCGTGACCTCGATGAGAACCATCGTAAAAAACGATCTCCAGTTGTCCCCCTACAAGATGAGAAAGAGACAGTACCTCACACCTCCCCAAAAGCACAAGAGACTTGAAAGAGCAAAGCTTCTTCTTGGAGAACTGAAGGCTGGCACGGCAGAGCGAGAGATCGTTTTTTTTTATGAAAAACTCTTCACAATTGAAGCGACTGTTAACAATCAGAACGACAGAGTTCACGCAAAATCTTCAGCAGACATTGATGACTCCGTGAGAATAGTTTTCTGCCGACAAAAGCCGTCTTCCCTCATGGTGTGGGCTGCAGTCTCGAAATCTTGGAAGTTGCCTCTGATTTTCGTGGAGCAGGGAGTTAAGATCAACACAGATAGCTACATTAACGATATTTTGGTTCCAGCATTTGAAGAGATGAAGAAACACTTCAAATATCAGCCTTTCACCTTCCAACAAGATGGGGCACCATCTCACACCTCCAGAAAAACTCAGGACTGGTGCCAACGTCATTTTCCAAGATTCTGGAGTAAGGAGATGTGGCCTCCTGCATCGCCTGATTTAAATCCCATGGATTTTTCGGTGTGGTCTTTGTTGGAGGCAAAGGTCTGTTCTGTTGCTCATCCAAGTGTTGATGCTTTGAAGACATCTTTTCTGAGTGAATGGGCTAAAATACCTCAGGAAACGCTGCGTGCCTCGGTTGGTAACTTCAGACAGAGAATTGAACGTCTAATCGAAAGGAAGAGACATTACATTGAAAATAAATAATTTGAATTTATTCTTGGTTTCCTAACTTATAATTTTCATTCATGTTTAATTTATATTTTTGTAATTTTCTATTAATAAACCATCTTTGAATTGGTCCAAGGACTTTCTGTTCACCCTGTATGCGTAAATATATTTCTTCAAAATATTTTGCCTACCAAACTTCTCTATCAGTTTTTGGTCTACAAACATGAAACTTAATATATAGGGTATTCGAACCCATGCGAAACATTATATTTTGTGTTTTAGCCGGGGAAAATCGGTGCAAAAGTGTGAAAATTAAAAAGTGAAATTTGCCAGGTGAAGATCGAACCACGATATTACGAATATACATGCGTACCATAATAGCTATTGGTTCATGTTTATCTTTGTAGACTTGCAACAAACATGTCTTCATAGCTTAGGCATTAACATCAAAGGAAAAAGTAAATCGTAAGCAAAACGTTTTGTTTTCGATTCTCGGTGGTAGTGCACGAGTCATTTTTTTTTTCTTTTTAAAGCATTACTATATATTGGGTCCAATATAATATAATATTAAATACGAAATCTGCATTAATCAAAATATCATATTAAGCGTATTTTATGACTTTGCAATGACGGGTGGCCTGCTAGTATATATATATATATATATATATATATATATATATATATATATATATATATATATATATATATATATATATATATATATATATAAAGATGCCTCGTTCACTTATTCTATGCAGCGTTCAATTTCAGCAGTTTAATGCCGACGGTAGATACGCTGTCCATAATGACGCAACGAAGGCTCGACGATCAGACCTATGCCAGCCGGTTATAGCCGACGCCATACCGACCCCTTGATTTCACTGTTTAACATCCGGGGATCTGATTTACGTTCTAGGACGAAACAATCGTACCAAAAACGTCTCCACGAGACGGACACACTAAGTAACTCTCCTCGGCAAACGATCGTGTTACATTAGAAACCAGAATGTTTGTATATAAGCAGGGCGGGATGTTCCATTGTGCTTAAATGAGCACATCAAGTGTTTGGGTTCTGATTGATTTCAGATTCCTAATTCATAAGTTGACATTCCATTATATAAATATTGTTTTATTCCCGCAAGAATTTAGCGACTGGGTCTCAGTTGTGTCAATTATGTCGATAAACGTTATGTTGGCTCTATTACGCTAATATTCGATATACACATAAAAGTCTCTGTCAATTGAAAAAATTAGAACTCTACTTATCTGTTTAAAACAGAATTACTGATGGATTTCATAGATTTTTTTTTATCCTAGCTCATCCTGAAACAGACTGTGGCTTGTGTTGTGCTTGGAGACATTTCGGACAGGGCACACAGCGGCGATAATACGAGTGACAAGGGCGTCCGAATTCAATCAGTTTTTTTTTTTTTTTTTGCTATCTTCATTTCTAACAGAATGCCAACCCCTGTGCAACGAAAAAGACAATAAAAAGCGCGTGTGCACAGACTGACTATGACGTTGAGCACGTTCGAGAACACGTTCGAAACGACGTTCGAGAGGACAGACGTCAGAGAAGACGGTCATGTTAGAGACATGTGTGACGTCATAGACGTAACGTGAAATCACGCGGGCGGGAAAATGAAGAAATAAAAGTCGTTGTTACAAGAAAAAGTGAGTTCTAGTTATTCTTTGTTTTGGTCTCCTTTGCGGTGGACATTGCATACAACGTGTGGGTTTCGTGTGTAAACGCCACGCATCGATGTGTGTACATATCGATGCGTGTCACTTTGGACTTTCTGTCACTCACGTTATATCCTGATATAGCATCTTCTTGTGATGGTGTACCCACCTTAAGCATGATAATGAACTCTTCCACTTACTATAAAGACCAGGAAAATATATCTAAACGTTAGTATTTGTGGCAGTCGGACTGACATGTAACCGCACTCTTTATTTCGTTGTATTTACTTTTCAGTTTAATATATTTTGTTTCTATTAAATACCGAGTTAGGTTTTTTTTTTATGAGACCACAACAAATCGTAATTTTAATCTTTGGGCTTCTAATGGAATTCTCCACTTTTCTGCTTAATCTAACCTTACGTGGGAAAATACCGTTTATAACATAAATTTTACACAACCTCGCTATCCAAGCCACACTTGTTTTCCATACAATAAGATCTATTTTCTCTATCTATATAATATGACCCGTTTTCAAGATAATGAAAGCTAAACGAAACATTGTCCTATTCATTGTATTATTAGTATAGGTGGCTCCATTTATAAATAATTACAAAACCTTCCAGGGCATATTGTATGATTTCATTATTATAGTTAATCTAAATAAGAAACAAAAAAGGTTACGTGGATGTCACAAATGAAATGAAGCGTGGAGGCAGCTGTTTATTCAGCATTAATATTAATGTGTTAAAATAATAGAAAATGGCGAACAATGATATGACGTTGGTGGCTTCAAAGAGCAAAGCG
This sequence comes from Euprymna scolopes, assembly GCF_053919585.1. Taxonomy (NCBI): domain Eukaryota; kingdom Metazoa; phylum Mollusca; class Cephalopoda; order Sepiida; family Sepiolidae; genus Euprymna; species Euprymna scolopes. The sequence goes on from NC_136502.1 coordinate 89,930,482, forward strand.
ACTGCAGAAAACATTGATATTAACAATTAGTAACAATGGAAATGAATTTACAGCAGATGAGGGATTTCAACCGCTTGCTTCTTCCAAATGCGAACACTATACGAAAGTATTGTTGCACATAAATTCCTTTTTAAAAAGTAACCCGTCAACTACGCTGCATAGGACAATGTGTGAACATATTTTTGTAGAAAATCAGGATCCATAAAAGAGTCTCCAATCTAATAAATTCCGCACCCTCAGTCAAGCTCCAACCTCTGTCCCATCGCCACATTGTTGCATCCCTTTGCCTTACGTTTCTGAATTTTTTAGATGAGGATTGGTTATTCGTATTATTTGGATTCTTAAGACTACTATTCTCATCTTGCATTTTCACAGCGTTTCCGTCCCTTTTCGGGTGTATCTTGTCGAAGTCGGGAATTTGGACGGAATTTCGAAGGAAGCACTTTTTTTACTTCACGGGAGTAGCTTTCTCTCGTTCTATCAGTCGTAGCTTGATAGTGGTCCAATTTAATTCGCAATTGTATTTTCGGTTCCTCACACCGAGGATTAAACCTGCATGCTTCAGAAAAATATCATTTTTACAATTGATTTTTCCAAGTACTCTAACCACTACACTATGGGTCCTTAAAATGATACTCAAAATGAGAACAGTAGTCCGAAGAGTCCAAATATAACGGATCCCTGTACCGGTTTTACAGTTACTTTAATGAACCCTATAAAACGGCTTTCAGGCTGTAGTGGAATCTACTAAGATTAAACTGTTTTCCTTTAACTACGAAAAACCTGAATTAATGATTTCCATGACAAATAACACGCCACATAAGAGCATATTTTTCAAGCATTTTGCACCAGCATTCACAGGAAACATGCGATGCCTCCGTTCAGTCTCGAAAGACAATGGATACCCCCTGTAAGTGTAGCTGCGCATGCAATTGTGAGGCAAGGAGTGCGCAATCTCCAATTGCACTTCTGAATCGGCACTGCTTGAGTCCAGTGGTAAGGGGAAGTCCAGGACGACTGGCAACAATGCTGAGATAAGCGGAGAGTACATACAGTCCCTGGAATTCTCAAATGGTCACTCACTTTAGTGATCAAACGGGAACCGGTCTGTCAATGCGATTATCTCGTACAGGAAACATGACTTGGAACAAATATGTAGAGGACATTGCGAAGGATGTTGGATTCTCTCTCTCTCTCTCTCTCTCTCTCTCTCTCTCTCTCTCTCTCTCTCTCTGTCACGCTAGAAAATTAAGAATACCAAAGAGTATCCTGTATCATTATTAGGGCTGTGACAATAGAATATTCTTTTCATTCTTTTGACTGTCAAGTATATATCCGACACAGTAAGACACAGTCAATGAACCGAGTCTATATAAAAACGTATAAGATATTAACAGATATATACCCAAGAGTCAAAACAATGAAAAGAATATGCTGTTGTCACAGCCATAATCATTACAAAGCCACGGTTCGCCCATGGATGAAGTATTATTGCCACATCGGGGCTGGTGCATTTACCACTACTCCCTTCCTCTTAGATGAGGTCCAAAAAATAGTCTTACTTCAAATAGGTTCTGCACTGTCGTTCAAGCTCCAACCTCTGTCTCATTCCAGCAATGTTAGATCACGCTGTCTCTTTTGCAAGTATTTAATGTTCACTGATGAACTCATAACAGTTGTGCCACCTCGATGTACAAACTTCCAACTGACTCTACAAGCAACAAATATACAACCCCATCCTTCACTGTGGAGGTCACTAGAGGTAAGAAAGCCTTCTACTCTAAAAGTTTTTTCCCCCCCTTGGACCACTAAATTTTGGAATTCCTTCCTTTTTTTCTGCTTCCCTGACTGTACTTACCTGTAGAAGTTTAAATGTAATGTAAACAGACATCTCCCTGCTCAACTCCCCACAGGCTTTTCTGTATGTATCTACTTTATAATATACTTTTATCATCATCATCATCATCATCATCATCATCATCATCATCTATGTATTAAAACGATCGCGTGTGTGTTATTTTCTGTGTCATGCTTACATCCGGGTCGTTTAATTGTTATGTACTTCCATTTCTTGTAATAAATTTTTTTACCAAGAATTCTTCATGAGTTTTGGTTTCGGTTTCAATTATAGCTGATGGCACTCAAATCATTTAATTTCTTTATAAATAATTTTACTAAGAATTCCTCATAAGTTTATGTTTCGGTTTTGGGTATAGCTAATGGCACTCCAATAATCTATTTTTTAAAATAATTTTATCAAGACTTTTTCATAAGTCTTGATGTCGGTTTCGATTTTAGCTGATGGCCTCTAAGTAATCTATTTTTTTATAAATAATTTTATCAAAAATTTTTCAGAAGTTTTGGTTTCGGTTTCAATGATAGCTGAAGGAACTAAAGTTTTATATATATATATATATAAGTTTGAGATTCGGTTTCGATTCAAGCTGATGAATCCAAGTCATATAGATATATATTTTTATTTTTTAAATCGTAACTTTATAATATATATTTAAAAAAAAACGATAAAACATTAACTCTATGCTAATGTATACGAAATTTGCAAGAATTAATATATCATATTTAAGCATATTTTACGACCTGGCTACCCGGACGTTCCTGCTAGCTTGGATAAATACTTTTACAGTTTTAACAAAAGAGCTACAATAATACCAGAGCGTCTCCATTTACGCTGAACATCTACAGAATGCCAACATCAATATATTACATATGAATCAGTCCCCTGTGGAACTTCCACAGGTCCCGCTAGTTATTATTATTATTATTATTATTATTATTATTATTATTATTATTATTATTATTATTATTGGAAACGAGACTAGCATAAGAGTAATGGCGTCAAATCATTTTGACGTAGAACTCAAACAAACAAATATTATTTCTTTAGCATTCTAATTATATAAAGGCTGTTTACTGTAAAATAAATGTGGTGCTTTTCTAGAATTGACATATATTAAAAATTAAAATTAAGAAAAAATATATATTATGTACATACCATGTGACCGAAAGAAAATATCGAATTCCAAAATCCACTTAAATTGATAATGTAGGTTTATTTTTATGAAAAAAAAAAATGATTTAAACGAATTTGAGTATTTCCAATGTCCTCGTGTTAAGTATGAATTATTTGGAGTTATTTCCTTTGTTTTTCAAGATGGCGTCGCAATAACGTCACGTTTCGTTTGGCCACAGAATTTGGTTTTCTTATTCAAAAACGTCTATAATATTGCTTTATTCATGTAGGATTTTGCCTGTCAAGTGGAAACCAGTTAGAGTCGTTACGTAAATATCATGTGACCTCTATCCGGTGTTACTTATAGATAATATGATATATAAATCTTAATAATTATAAAACTCAGTGAACTGTCTGGCCATCCTTGCTTGCTCACTTCAATCTTGTCTCTGTATATATACGTGCATATATGTATGTGAGGGTGCGTGTGTGCGGGCGGATTTTATATATATATATATATATATATATATATATATATATATATATATATATATATATATTGCAAAATCTAATACAACAAGGAAACAGATTACATCATATTTGTATTTTTTTCAAATGTTACAATTGTTTCGATATCAACTAGACAATTTCAAACTTTATATTGTTCAAATATTTTCGAGGTTGGCATCTCATCAGACTTAAGCTTCTTTCCTTTAACAACTTGGAAAAACCTCAACTAATGATTGCCATGACAAATAGCACTTCACATAAGCGCATATATTTTAAAGTTCAAACTAAGTCTGATGAAATGCCAATCTCGAAAAATGTCTAAAATAGAAAGTTTCAAATTGTCTAGTTGATGTCGTTGATATAACATTCGAAAAATAGAAATCCTTTTCCTTGTTTGTTTCTTTTGGGTTTTGGTTTTTTTTTTTTTCAAGTATATATGAATGCCCGATTACAGAAATGTTAATCACGTTGCTTAATGTGTGAGTCAATTTACCTGGCTTAATTTTTATTGATATATGTACTAATAGATTTTAATATATTAAACCTTTGAGAAAATTTTTCTAATATATATATATATATATATATATATATATATATATATATATATATATATATATATATATATGTATATATATATATGGCTTGGGTCCTATCAGTTAGAATCGAATATATGTGTGTATATACATATATATATATATATATATATATATATATATATATATATATATATATATATATACATATATATATGTATATATAGAGAGATCCATTTATGCATGTATATACACATATATACATTATATACATGCATTTATATAGACATATATAAGTAGACATATGTATATATATATATACATACATGTATATATATTCATATATATTCATATATGTATATATATATATGCGTATATATAACTACTTAATTTACTCACATAAAATTAATATACAAAAGTATAAATGTATGCGTAAACTTTAAGTATTTACTTCAAAGTACTTAATACGTAGGTAGAGCTAGTTATTAATTTATAAAATATATATGGCGATTAAGCTACACTGAATATTCCGCGTTTCATCTACTCTAGGATTCTTCAGGCTTATGCGCATAAACCTGAAGAATCCTACTGGATGAAACGCGGAATATTCAATGTAGCTTAATCGCCATACATATTTTATAAATTAATAACTATATATATATATATATATATATATATATATATATATATATATATATATATATATATAAGTATAGACAAATATATATATGACACCCAAGTCATATGATGGTACCCAGGTCATTTTTTTGCTTTTACTTTTGAAACCGCTACTATATATATATTGGGTACAATATAATATATAATAATCGATAGAAAATATACACCATAATAATATATATGAAATCTGCATAAATTAAAATATTATAACTAAGCTTTTTATTACCGGGGAAATCTGGCCCCTTTTGCTAGTATATATATATATATATATATATATATATATATATATATATATATATATATAAAAGTGAACGTGTCTGTCTGTCTGTCTGTCTGTCATTTCCCTACACAATAACTCTGTCAATTTTTAGTCTATAGACTCGAAATTTGAAATACCGGGTACTGAGATTTGGGAAAATCGATGTGACGGGTGTCAGCCAGAAATTTGGCTGTTAAGGGGTCAAATTTCAACGATTTGACCTTTAAGAACTCTACCAAACACCTCCGACAATTTTGGGTCTAGACACTTGAAATTTTAGATTTAGGTTCCTTGAACCTGGATCTAACTTAATAAAGTGATTTGAGCCCGAAACAATAAATTTTCAGGGGTCATAATAGGGGTCAAAGTTTTAAAAAATTAACCATTTCTTTTTTGTTTTTTTTTGCTTTTTTTGCACAGCATACACCTCCAAACACCCGAGCAACGCCGGGCACCCTTGCTAGTATATATATATATATATATATATATATATATATATATATATATATATATATATATATGGGGCTCCCTCAGTCTTTAACAGACTATGGTTACCCACGAATGGGTGCCTGCGCATGAAAGTCTTTGGCAGGAGGTGCGCAATCTCCAACCACACCTCTCCTGAGTCGACATTGTTAAATACGAGTGGCAAGTGAAGTGTACAGGACGACTAAAAACAAATGCCGAGATAAGTGGTGATCACATACAGAGCCTAGCATTCCCAAATAGCATAGGTATATATATATATATATATATATATATATATATATATATATATATAGAGAGAGAGAGAGAGAGAGAGAGAGAGAGAGAGAGAGAGAGAGAGGGGGGGAGGTAGGTAGATAGATAGAAATAAGGAAACTCGGAATCAATTTTTGTTCAATTAAATTCCTTTATTTAAATAATTCTATTTAACATAATAGCAATAAATATACAAATAAAAATTTAAATTCCTAAAATGCTGGAATTTTCTTTATGTATTTGTAATATTATTAAACCCTCGTCATCATATTGGTTGCTGCTGATATTACAACGCTTAAGCGTTTTCGTCTCCGGCGTTCTTCAAATTATAACACGAGTGTAGGTGTCATCCGGCTACTGACAACCGGGTCTTGTTCCAACGTCGCAGGAACAAACAAACAAAAATATTAGGCTGAGAAGAAAGTTCGTGTGGAATTTTTGATTTTGATTTTTAAATGATGTATTTTTAAATACGTTTTTGGTATAATTCATTTACTTTATACATCATTTTAAAGAGCGTTTTTCGCTCTATCTATTCGTTTAAATCACAATTGTTTTAAAACAATTATCTCTTCTTTTAAGAAAATCAGGTGGAAAAAATGCAAATTCGCAATTTTTTTTATATTTTCAATTCACGCTATTGAAACAGATGCGTTTGGTCCAGAAACCACTTCTGAAGGCACAGCACAATGGTGGTTTTAGAAATTTCGTGGCAGCGAGGAAACCCTTGAAGATGATGAGCGTAATGCTTGGCCATCGGATGTTGACAACGATCAATAAATAGCTTTAATTGAAACCAATCCACGCACAACTGTTCGAGAACTTGTTTCTAAGTTAGACGTACCGTATACGACTTCCAACCACTTGAGAGAGATTGTATAGACAAAAAAAAACTTGATAAATGGGTGCCTCGTGAATTGAACGACAACCCAAAGAAACGCCGTTATGAAGTGTCATCTTCCCTTCTTTTATGCAACAACGTTTCTCGACATGAGACTTGCGATGAAAAATGGGTTCTTTACAACAATCAGCGACTCCCAGCTCAGTGGTTGGACGCCGACGAAGCTCCACGACACTTCTCGAAGCCAAAGTTGCATTAAAAGGTCATTCTGATTGTTTGGTTGTCTGCGACCGGTCTCATCCATTACAGGTTTTTGAGTGCAGGCGAAACCATTACAGCGCAGAAGTGCTGTCAACAAATGGTTTGGATGCATCAGAAACTTCGACAACAACACCCAGCATTAGTCAACGAAAAATGCCCAATTCTCCTCCACGACAATGCTCAACCGCATGTTGCCAAACCGATCCTGCAAAAGTTGAATAAATTAGACTACGAATCTATGCCTCATCCGCTATTCTCTCAACTACCGACTACAACCTTTTCAACTATCTCGACAACTTTCTGCGTGAAAAATGCTTCAAAAACCTACGCAATATCTAAAACGCCTTTAGCGACTTCATCTCCACCAGAACGCAAGATTTTTTACGTTACTGGCATAAATACGCTTATTTTGCGTTGGAAAAAGTGCGTTGATTCCGATGGTGCTTTTTTTCGAGCAATAAATTTTTATTATAGCCGAGATATGTTCATGTGAATTTAAAAGTTAAAACCCGCGGGAACTTTCTTGTCAATCTGATAAATAGAAAAGAAATAAAAAAAAATCCTACTCGATATTTTTTGCTAAGTACTAATGAAATGCGTTATTCGTGGTTCTTCCAAAACAACGCATTTCATTATGTTTTCAAGAGTCTTTTTGCACACACATGTGCTTTTTAAAAGTCTCTATCGCTGCCCTCGATTTTCACACGTCCATCCTGCTTCTGTTCTCAACTATGTGGTGTAATTTTTCTCCTTTTAATTGTGACGCAAGCCGCGCACACTTGCTAATTTGCATACGTTATTTAACGGTTGCCTCTGCTGCTATAAATTTTAATAGCCAGCTATCCTACAGCTGCTGCTGATTTTTTAATATTGTTTTTACAAACTATTAAACTAATTTAGACGTTGTTAGTGTGTTAGATGGCGAGCCCATGGAATGTTTTTTTTAATGTATTTTTTATTGTATAGCAGATTATTTTAAGACAAAAGCAAAAAGGAAGAGTGGACTGAAACGCATATATAAGACTTGAGTGATGTGAGTTGGATAATTTGCTTGTTTTGTTTTACGGCATATCAGCCTTTTTGATTATTTAATGCTGAATCCAGTAATGCTGGTAAAAGTTTTATGCATCAAGTTCTTTATATCTTCAAATATTTATTCGTGGGAAGTGTCGGTTGTTCAATGGTAAACGACATGCACTGACAACATAAGGGTCCTAAGTTCGAATCCAGTTTGTTCCACAAAGGCACTTTCACTTACGATGTTGACAACCCTCATGTTTACCTCCCGGAAGTACCTGATGTCTTTCTAGAAATAACCCTGTCTCGAACAACATTTGGATTGGTTCGTTGGTTGTTTTTGTTTTACGACATATCAACCCTTTTCAGGTTATTTAATACCGAATCCAGTGATTTTGAAGAAATTTTTTTTTTAATAGAATATATTTGTTTGTTTTTTTAAGTCGGTTTCTATTAAACCCATTGTTGGGACCTTAACAGGTACTACCACTTTGGGTCAGAGTGGACCTGGGAGTAACGGCAATTAAAAAAAATTTCTTCAAAATCACTGGATTCGGCATTAAATAACCTGAAAAGGGTTGATATCTCGTAAAGCAAAAACAACTAACCAACCAATCCACACTCCCAAAAGCCCGCAAGCTGGGGCCTTACCATCTGATATTTTTTAAGGTCATATCCAGAATCAAAACATTTGATATGATGATGCATTCCTAGGGTTTGGTTTGGTTTATTTGGTTTTTATGGCATATCAACCCTTTTCGAGCTATTTAATGCCAAATCCGGTCATCTTCATAAAATATCTTATACTTTAATTTCTTTGTATCTTCAAATATTTATTTATGGTGTTTTAGTAGACGACTCTTTATTTTTGTTTTTGTTTTAGTTTGGTTTGTTTCTTGGGGGGGGGGGGCTTGCAGAATATAACTGAGTTTTGAAAACGGAAATGGAAAAATAATAATATCAATGTTTCGTGCATTTAAGCCAGAAAGCCAAACTAGTAGCACCAGTAAGCGATTTGAGGTTCTGAACCTCATCTTATGAACCAAATATAATAAAGTGTCTATATACCAGCAGGCCACCCGGCATTACCCGGTCGTAAAATATGCTTAAATATGATATTTTGATTAATGCAGATTTCGTATTTATTATAATATTATATTGGACCCAATATATAGTGATGATTTAAAAAGTTTATGACTCGTGCGTCACCACCGACAATCGAAACCAAAACATTTAACTTGCGATTTATATTTTCCTTTGACACTAAATGTACGTTATGATTATGGATACCCACGAAGGGGTATCTGTGCGTGAAATTTGTGTGGCAGGAGGTGCGCAATCTCCGATCACACCTCTCCTGAGTCGACATTGTTAAATACATATGCAAGTAAAGTGTTTGTACTGGACCACTGGAAACAAATGCTGAGATAAGCGGAAAGAACTCCCAAGTGGTCACCCATCTGGTACTAACCAGGCTCAACTTCGGTGATCTGACGAGAACCGGTGTGTCTACGCGGTTATGTCATATATATATATATATATATATATATATATATATATATATATATAGACAGAGAGAGAGAGAGAGAGAGAGAGAGAGATGGATAGATATTTTAATCCCAACCAAATAAAAAAGCTCAATACAGAAATACTAGAGAGTAGAGCATATTATAAGAAAAAGAAATTAAAACAGGAAGTTGAAATTTACAATCAAAATTTATTGTTCGGCTGAATACTCCAAAAAACAATTTACAAAGTCCTTATTTCGTGGAGTTTCAAAGAATGCTATACTTGCTATTCTTCTTATCAGAGGACAGAAAGAAATCAGCAAATTATGTTTGTAGCAATGCTAGAATTTGCTGATTACGGCATTAAATGAAACTGCAATTCATTATAGTCATAAATTGCAAAAATGTACATGTCCTTTAAAAAAAAACAACGAGTGAAAAAATGTAGGAGATATAAAAAGAAAAATAAAAACCGAACCGGGATAAAATTGCATGAAGACTCTTTCAAAGGTGACCCAACGGCGAAAATAAATAACTCTTTACAAAGAATCAAGTCCAAATTTAAATCCAATTGATTAGAATTAATCCGGTGGGAAACTTTTCAACGCAGCTGAAATTATGAAAAGTGTTTTGGCAGATAGTGCAGTAGTCCAAGGTAGGTTGATCTCCAGTTGAATGGATTCGAGAAATTAGATAGAAAAACCAACATGTCACTCCCATGATTGGCTTAATAAATTGTAATAGTAAATTTCAACTTACAGTTTTAATTTCTTTTCTCTTATACATACATACATATATATATATATATACAAGTAATGTAGTGTAATTCTTTGAATTGCAACTAGTACAACATTTAAATATTATTATGATATTACTAATATTATGATATCAGTAAGATGACGTACATTTTTCTCTATACACTGAGTTCATCGAACGCTGAAGTTTCGGTCAACACTTTCCAGCATATCGATGGGTATGTTGGCGACAGCTCGATGCTCGTTGTTTTTCAGGTGAGTCAAGGCTCTATGACGATCGTTGTAAACAATTGATTTGAGATATCCGCATGAAAAGCAGTCAAAGGGTGATAAATCAGTGGACCATGTTGGCCAATGCAGATTGCCCCTCAAGGAGATAAGGTTTCCTGGGAAGTTCTGCCGAAAACAGTCCATCTCCATCTCGTTCAGTGTTGGCAGGAAACACTCATTGATCATGTTGACATAACAGCCAGATGTAACTGATACTGCCTGTTCGTTTTCTTCAAAAAAAACATGGACCAATTATGCGAACCCGCGATAGTGAACACCAAACGGTTAAAACTAGTGCATATAGAGGACCTTGATGAAGTTCTCTGTGGGTTTTCAGGACTCCAACAGCGCATGTGTTGCTTATTTACAGATCCCGAAAGATAGAAGTGAACCTCATCACTGAAAAATCAAGTATGTCACCAGACAAGCCCGAAAGCGGCTCCTATGCATTTTCACGAGCAATAAAATCGCGTGGACTAACTTCCTGCACCAAAAACCCATATTTAGGGATGAAATTTTAATTCTTAACGGAGGATTAGTCACACAAAAACGAGCAGACAACCCAAGAGCAGATGCGTGTTTGCAGGCAGGCCGTCGGGGAGATCTCGAAACAGATTGTCTCACCGTGTCAATGTTTTGGGAGTGAACTTGTGTTCGTGGGATGCCAGGTTTCTTTTTCTTTACATCGCCCGTTTCCCTGTTGTTTTCCCATGAAACAATCGACTTCCGGCCAGGAACACGACCATGGGGTGGGATGGGGGGCATATTGAAATGTCTATGGAATGCGCATTGCGTTGCGACGATCAAACGAAAGCACCTTCCAACTTCGTCCACTCAACGATGCTCACTGGGGTTCCTGAAAAATAAATAAATAACGCAGTTAAGAAACAAGTTCTAAGCCCAACCGTCTCAAATAAGATCGTCCCTATTATCCTTGGAGCAACCATCGCTTTAAGGCGCCAAATTTAAATGACCCACCCTATTATATATATATATATATATATATATATATATATATATATATATATATATATAACCTTTATTTTCGAAAACGGAATTCTAAAAAATTTTTATTTTTGCATGCTAATGACTGTGTAACAACAAACTACTGCTTATGTAAATACAAATTTAAAATGTAACTTGCTCTACTGCTGTATTGAGCACTCTTGTATAAACCTCGTTATATTTCTTAGGTCACCCTACCTTTGAAAAATAGCAACCTCAAATTATATATGTATATATATGTGTATCTATATATATGTGTATGTATATATATATATATGTATATATGTATATATATACATATATATGTGTATGTATGTATGTATGTATGTATGTTTATGTCAGGTCTTGTCATGTGCTACTGGTAACATGTAACCCAGTACTACCTGCCTCATGGTCGGGTCACCGGCGACTAAACTGGTTCCCCCACCAAACTTGTTTGGTGAGGAGGGCGGCTAGTCTCCCTGAAGGATTAAAAACAAGACCTTCCAAAGGGCGAATGAACTCTTTTTCTGGGTCAACGGCCAACTAGCACCGTGTGTATTTGTGTGTGTGTATATGTGTATTGGGTTGGAGAGGGCTCCCGTAAGCCGTGGTGAAGGCAACCTTTCTAGGAGAAGCACATCTCTGATTTAAAAAACCATAACGCGGAAGACCATTACCCGCATTAAGCTGGTCTGCAGTTTAATTTGTTGCTGGCTATCTTGCTCTTGCTTGTTGCTGGATCTCAACATTTTGAACCGAGAGAGAGACTTAGCTGTCGTACAAAGCTAAGACTCTGTAACATCATATTTGTATAGATACTCTCTCAGGCATTTGGGCTCATGGATTTTAAATGTCTGAGGGAGTGGCACTCGTCTGACAAGACGTTGCAATCATCATCATCATGTATATATGTATGCATATATATGTGTAAAAAAAACTCCAGCCGTTTGAAAAGCTGTTCTATTCATTTGGATTTTTCGTCTGATTATGTATTTTTTTTTTTTGTCAAGCTCATTGAATTGTACCTATCACCTTCATGCTGATCATTGAGGATATATGACTTTTGGAACGCTCCTTCATGTGTATTTTACATGTATGTGCATGAGTACGTGTGTGTATTCATATGTAAGTACATGCTTAGAATGTGTGCCTCTATGTCTGTATGTTTGCATGTGTGTGTACGTGCATATGTATGTTTGCGCGCATTCTGTGTGTATGCGTGTATGTGTGCATACATGTGTTTATTTCCATGTGTATGTGGGGTGGACAGGGCTCCCGTAAGCCGTGGTGAAGGCAACCCCTCTATGAGAAGCAAATCTCAGATTTAGAAAACCATAAAGCGGGAGACCAGTACTCGCATTAAGCTGGTCTGCAGTTCAACTTGTTGCTGGCTATCTTGCTCTTGCTTGTTGCTGGACCTCAACATTTTGAACCGAGAGAGAGATTTAGCTGTCGTACAAAGCTAAATCTCTGTAACGTCATCTTTGTATAGATACTCCCTCTGGAATTTGTCAATAAAATAGTCCTATAGCAATGGAAACGTTGCGACGCGTGTAGGCTTAAAATGCTCGAAGCATGTAATAATTGATCTGCCATCATTATATGTATCCGTGTGTGTATGTACGTATATGTGTACGCATGTTTATATATGTACTTGTGTATGTATATGTATATATGTATCTATTTGTATATGTATGTATATATGTATATATGTATATATGTCTGTGTGTATTTGTATGTATATATGTATATATATATGTTTGTTTGTGTATGTATATGTATGTGTATGTGTATCTATGCATATCTGTATATTTGTGTATAAATGCATAGATATGTATGCATATGTATATGTATTTAAATGTATGTGTATGTTTCTGTGCATATATGTGTACGTATTTGCATGTGTATATGCATGTATATGTGTGTTTTTATTTGTATATGTGTGTATATATGCGTATGTATTTGAGTATGCATGCATGTGTGTATGTATATGTATTAAGTATTGTGTATGTATGTATATATGTATATATGTGTGTATGTTTATGGATATATGTGTATGTGTGTATATGAGTGTACGTATATATATATATATATATATATATATATATATATATATATATATATATATATATATATATAAATTGCAATGGTCGTCTTCAGTGTCATGTCTGCTTGAGTGTGTGAATTCGCCGGTACCACTAAAAAAAATTTTTTTAATTTTAAAAATAAAATAAAAAGTTATGTTAGGGCTCATGGACTTTAAGTGTCTGAAGGAGTGGCACTCGTCTGACAAGACGTTGCAATCAATCATCATATATATATATATATATATATATATATATATATATATATATATATATATATATCTTTAATCGTTTTAGCCGGAATCATACACAAATGACAAATACTCATTATTAATTACTTCCGGGGATGACCGATCATATTGATCAAACTAATTGTGTGAATAGAATAATACAATATTGCGTTTGACTCAAACACTATTACTTCTCTTATTAACCTTTTTCGTTTCTACAAACTTCTCATTAAAACTTAATTCTCCACGATGACGTGTCAGGCGGGAAGTTAATTTAGCATTTTCTGAAATCAAATATAAGTAGGATTGGCCGGCCGATCGATGACATGTGGGAAGTCTCATTTACTTGACGTCATCCTTGCGATATAATAGGGGTTTTTAAATGGTATAGATAGAGGATACAAATTAGTTGCTGGCCGGATCCAAGAGGACAACACACGTGTGTATGACCATAGAGAAGGAATCTACTCCTAATTTGGAACTTGATACCAATCCAACATCCATAACTATGACGCATACTGTGATAAATAATACTTTAAAAATAACAAGTGAAGCATGCACGGTCCCCCGTGAGTACACAGTGAACAAGGCATAAAAAATGACTAAGTTCAGCATTTGCCTCCCCCCCCATTTAAACCCAAAAGTCCCCAGTGGGCGTCAAATCCTAGTGAAAATGAACAAACGGTGCAGTTTTATGTCTTAACATATTGTAAATTTGAGTTCTGCACTATGCAAAAAACGAAATGATAAAGTCCATCATTTGCTCTTCGACCCCCCTCTCCATTTAGCCCCAAAAGTCCCCAAGGCCTTAAAATATTTAAATTTGAGTTCAGCATCATGCAAAACTGCTAAATAGACATACACAAAAAATATAATAAAATAGTCCCAAAAATGGAGTGTTTTCATTAGCCCTAAAATAGCCCGTGGGACACACCCAAGAGTTATCGCGAAGTATAGACAAACAAAATTATATAGAAATCAGTTAGTTACAACTTTTCAGAAAGTTTTATAAAAATGCAAGGCATAAGTTTGTTTTTTTTTTCTTTAATAAACACAAAATGTCAATTTTAGCCATTTTAATCCGAAAGGCACTCCATAGGGGGGGGGGCAACTAGATTTTTCCAAAACAATCATTTCTGTTACTTTTTTACTCATATCATGTTTAATGTTTGTGCAAAATTAAAAAATAAATCCAATGCGTAGTTATTGAGAAAAGTGCGGATGGACCAACGGACGAACGGATGCACGGGCAAGGGTGAATTTACAGGTCCACCCTCCTTTTGTCGGGGGACCAAAAAGAACTTTATTGGCAAGTTCAGGGCCATTCGAAAATAAAATTATTTACGAAAAGTACACGTAATGTTCAAGTGCTTCCGTTATCAGAGCATTTAATTCAACTAAATACGGTATAATAACGTTAACACACCGATTCTTGTTAGATAACTTAAATTAAACAACGCTAAGCCTGGTCATTACCAGATGGGTAGCTATTTGGGAATATAGGGCGCCGTTTGTAGGAGGACGTCGACACCTTCTTGAAAGTATTCCAAAAAACATAACGTAATTATCTCCCCTAACCAGAATATACATGCGACTGGAAACCGCTTATAGATTCGATATTCCCTAGACACTTCCTTCTTCGGAAGAACCCTGTTCACCCCGCCTCGGGTGAATGCCACTGGAGAAATAAATTTACGTTGTTTGATTGAACAATATTTAAAAGATTAGAAGACCTGCAATAAAGCGATGGATAGAGGAATCGAAAAAATTGGTACCTGTTTTCCGATGCCAAAACGATTCTTTTGATTATCTTTTTATTTGATTCTGTTTAAAGCAAAATCCTCTATTGCTGGTAATAATGATAAAATAATAAATATTTCTTGATTTTAAAATAGCAGTAAAGCTACAATCATCCTCCACAAGTGTAATTTTACGTTTAAGAAAATATCTTCATATTTAACTTTTTTTTTTCAGAAATCAGGGAAAATAACAATCTTATAGTTAAATATTTAGAGATTTATAAAGAATCGGAATCGGTAATTGTATCGGAATCGATAAAAATATTAAAATCGTCCCATCACTAATATATATATATATATATATATATATATATACACATATACACATACATACATATATATATATATATATATATATATATATATATAGTAAGTTATAAAATATATATGACGATTAAGCTACACTGAATATTCCGCGTTTCATCATCTCTAGGTATCTTCAGGTTTATGTAGCTTAATCGCCATATATATTTTATAACTTACTAACTAGCTCTACCTACGTATTGAGCACTTTTGAAGTAAATACTTAAAGTTTACGCATAAATTTATACTTTCGTATATTAATTTTATGTGAGTAAATTAAGTATTGCAATCTTAATATAGTCGTGACGCAAGCAAATCTGACTATGAATAGAAAAAGCTAAATCTAGTTCAAATTATATCGAAATATATTATTTATTAGAGAGTCACCGTTTATATATATATATATATATATATATATATATATATATAAACGGTGACTCTCTAATAAATAATATATTTCGATATAATTTGAACTAGATTTAGCTTTTTCTATTCATAGTCAGATTTGCTTGCGTCACGACTATATTAAGATTGCAAATCAATTAATATTCATTGCGAAAAAGTACCTTTGATAGAGACCGATATATATATATATATATATATATATATATATATATATATATATATATATATATATAGGGGGGTATTAAAAAGTGTTTATTTACTTAAAGGTCTGTAGAAACGGGTATTTCAAATATAAATGATTCAATGTAAAAAAAAAGACCGTTTGCAAGTCGCCACTCTTGCTTACTGACGAGACCGGATATTCTTGAACGAGCGGAAGTGACTTTTACTTTTATTTCTGGGCCGTCCATGTTTTCTATTAAATACATAATTTCCTACATCAAAGCAACCCGCCGTGAACACGCTTTGAAAACTAATAAAAACTTCAGCATATAAATTATGTCAGAAAACTTTGTTAGTTGAGAATTGCTACGATTTGGGTTATATAACTTCCGAGCTTTTTCAGGTGTGTCTTTTGCGAACTCTTCCTATCGGTTATCTGGACCGAACTTCGAACAGAGTTCTTTATTAAATCCATGGACCAAAAGAAGTAAAATAAGAAAATATAAAAAAAAGCGAATGAGAAAACATGAAAATATAAATGAAGAAAAATTGGGAAGAATAATTAAAGGTGAAAATATTAACAAAAGAGAAAAGTGTCCAAGAAGATATAGAATTAGGAAGGGAAGTGTAATGAACACTATTAAAGTGACAAAAAAACGAAAATGTAATAGAATGAAGAGAGAGCTAAATAATTAAAGCAAATACGGCACCATCACGTTTAACCCTAACCCGACCCATCGGTTCTTGCCAGATCACCGAAGTTAAACAGCGTCGAGCCTGGCCATTACCAGATGGGTGACCATTTGGGAAGGCGAGGCGCTGTATGTACCACGAGGTAGAATAACAGGATGGGAAACAAGAGCGGTCTATCCTTCTCTCGAGGATAGATGGGCCTCTCTTAAGCCGTAGTAGGAAAACCATCTCCTGATAGCGTCACGATAAAAAAAATAGCCTTGATTGCCCTAGTGAAGCATCAAGTATTCAGCTACAGACAATTTGCTTGGCCTTTTGGCCAAGATCAATCTGTAGTATCTGTTCTTCAGATGCGGCACTTCCATTTCTCGCTCTCTTTCAGTGGAGGAGAAATCCTTCACGACTGCGACAATTTTTATTTTTGTACCTTTTCTCCGCGTTAAAAAACGACCCTGGTGTCTAACTCTGCCCCGTGGGGAGGCATTGTAAATAGGTACAGAAAAGATTTGTAATTACACTACACACTCGTGTAGCGAGTTCAATCTCGGTTGCGGCCGCATGTTACATTACGTTAAAGCAAAGGAAAATAAGAATAAAGAAAGAAAACCATAAAACATGTAATATATATATATATATATATATATATATATATATATATATATATATATATATTATAAAGCCCCCCTCTTGGGTTGAGCACTATCGTAAATAATCTTACTCGCTACTTAATTTAGCTGAAAAAATGCGAAGCTCGCGGTTTGTTTACAAACAAACGTTTGAGCCCTTTATGAGTGGCGGACGGATTTTTATTTAAATAGACATTCGGACAGATTAATTACGGCCACCGCTTCCGTAGTCAGGGGGTAGAACTGCCGACTGTCATTACGACGGTTCTAGGTTCGATCCTCGGCTTGGGATAGGTGTTAGTCTAGCGGCACTGATGAGTTGTGAAACAACGAAACAGGACTATATGCCGATGACTAAAATATATTTTATATATATATATATATATATATATCAAATGAAAACATTAAAATTAAAAAGTGAAGAATAGAAATCTAAAAAAGAGCAATTAAAGAAATATAAAAACAAAAATTATCAAATAAAAATATTAAAAAGAACAAGTAAAAAAAACAAATATAAAATTAAAGAAAAACAATGATGTTTACTATAGAAAAGAAGTGATGTAGAATTCAGTAAAAGGAAACCATAAAGATTGATTCCTCTTCATTTTTTATTTTTAATGAAATCGTTTCAGAAACATCCTGGCCCTAATGAAAAACATTCAACCGTCCGAGAAATACGACGATCCAAAATTATTATGAACAGATTGGAGTACAAAACTGACCCAACCATTTGCGATTGTGTAGAGGAGAACGATACGATACAACACTGCCTTGTCTTCCCTTTACTGACTCCCCTTCCATTGCAGCTTGCAGATTACAACAAAAATGCTAATGTTTGTGTGTAAAAAAGTGGTGAATTATTGCATTACTACATGCGTCAAAAAGACACAAAGAAGAAGAGTGAAAACTTTTTTTTACTGATGAGACACCGCCTATCAAGACCTGGGATCCACTCGAGGATAAGGATAAAAGAAATTGCCAGTTGGATAATAATTACCAGTATGAAAGCCATGTTTTATTTCAAAACAGTTTCTGATGGGTAGCTATTCTATAGAAGTCCTGAAAATTAAGATTTTTTCAGTAGGTAGCTGTTCTGTACAAGTCCTGGAGATGAAGACTGTTCTGTATACATCTCGGAATTCATAATTTTGCAGCAACGAGCAAAGGATCTTTCTTATGTTGACACGAAAAATTTATGTGTTGGAATGCTAAAAGATTCAATATTTTTATTGAGTAATTCTGGTTTCTGATTGGTTGCTTGCAGAACGTGGTACCATTTGATTGGTCAGTTCCTATTGTCAGTGTCTATAAGTAGAACCTCCCATTTTTCTCTTAATATATCAAAAATATTGCAACAAGATGGGCAGATGATTATTTAAGATCAATCGATTATCCAAGAGCTCAACAAGTATTTACTTACTTTAGACTTAAAGACGACCATGCTGTAGTTGGTTGGGAAGCAGACTCGGTCTATTTTGTTCCAAAAATGAGATGTTTGGGGGAAAGAAACTTTATTCATTGAAGTTTCGTTTTTTTTTTTTTTTTGCTTCGTTCTTGTATTGGCAGAGACAAAAGTAAGAAAGTGGGCTCCCTCTACCATACTAGAAAATTATTCACACCTGAGAATATCCGATATCTCTACAAAGCAACAATTCGCCCATGCATGGAGTATTGTTGCTATATCGTGGCTGGTGTATCTATCACTAGTCTCTCACTCGTAGACAGGATACAAAAAAGTGTCTCTTATCTAATAGGTTATATATAAGTTTACTGGTTAAAGTTAAAGCTGAAAATATATGAAAATATACATATATTCATATATATATATTCATATATATATATATATATGAAAATATATTCATATATATATATATATTCATATATATATATATATATATATATATATATATATATATATATATATATATATATATAAAGTTTAATGGTTAAAGTCAAAGCTGAAAATCAAAATATAGGAATTAAGAATTTATTGTTTGACACAAGGAATATATATAGAGGGGGGGTATGTTGACACTATAATAACATATTTCGCTACAGATTATTTTCTTAATTATGTAGTCCCGCTCGGAGAATTAGTAAAATGGAAACAGTTTCAAAGTTTGATAAAAATCTAAATCAGCAAGGAGAATAACTTATTGAAGAATAACAAGGTTGTCTTCCTTACATAAACATAAAGATAATTCTTCTTCATTCTTTACTTTTAAAGAATGAAACAATTTTTTTAAATCACGAAAAAAAATGAAGTAGAAAATTTAAAGAGACTAAAAAAAAATATGGCAATTATGACCAAAAAATCAAAATCAGTATCAATATTTTTTCCTCTTGTATCTAAGCTCCGCCTTCATGTCGATAACTTATTACCGTTATTAAAAAATATAAAGAGTTGCCTCCTTTGCCACAAAAAAAAACGGATCTCGTTTACTGTATAGGTTTAGAATGTGTGCAAACGAATTAAAAGATAAAAGCTCAATTGACTTCCCTGCATCCTGGGCAACGGCGAGTAGGGACGGTTAGTGTGGAATGAATAGGGATGCGTAAATTTTAAAATAAAATAGAAACAGAAGAAGAAGCAGCAGAAGAGAGAGGAGGAGGAAGAGGAGGAGAAGGAGGAGGAGGAAGGGGGTATGGAAAAAAGTAAAGAAAATAAAGCAGACCATAGGTTGGTTAGTTGGTTGGTTGTTTTTTGTTTTACGGCATACCAACCCTTTTCGGGTTATTTAATGCCGAATCCAAAGATTTTGAAGAACAATTTTTTAATAGAATATATTTGTTGTTTTCAAGTCGGTTCCTATTTAACCCATAGTTGGGACCCTAACAGGTACTACCACTCCGGGTCAGAGTGGACCTGGGAGCAATGGTAATTAAAGGGTGGCTCCACACTCCCCAAAGCCCACAAGCTGAGGCCTCACCACTGGATATAGTTTAAGGTCATATCCAGGACCGCAGACCATAGGAAAGGCCAGACAAGACGAAAAAGAATAATGTAGCATCTGGATGTAGAAGAAAATCATAATGGAAGAAGAAGAAGGGGGGAAAGGAGAAAATTAATAAAAGAGTAGTAGTAGTAGTAGTAGTAGTAGTAGTAGTAGTAGTAGTAGGGGGAGAAGAAGAAGAAGAAGAAGAAGAAGAAGAAGAAGAAGAAGAAGAAGGTAGATTGTACAGATTTCTTTTAGAATTCAAATAATACAAGATAAAATATACAAAGAAGATAAAGAATAATGAAACGACGAAGAGGGGGAGAAAACAGAAGGTTAACGAAAGAGTAGTAGTAGTAGTAGTAGTAGTAGTAGTAGTAGTAGTAGAGATTGTACAGATTGGGGGGGTTCAAATAATACAATATGAAATATACAAAGAAAATAAATGAGGAAACGAAGGAGAATAAGAAGGAGAAAAGAAATGGAAAAAGGAGAAGGTTAATAAAAGAGTAGTAGTAGTAGTAGTAGTAGTAGTAGTAGTAGTACAAGAAAAAGAAAAAGAAAAGAGACTGTACCGATTTCTTGAAATCCAAATAATACAAGATGAAATATAGAAAGAAAAGAAAGAATGATAAAAGGAACAGAAAAAAGAAGGAGGGGGAGGAGAAGAAGAATAAGGAGGCGGAGGAGGGAGAGGAGTAAATGATGATTAGGCAGATTCTAAGTTTGGAATCCAAATAATACAAGATGAGAGACAGGAAGCAAAAGAAAGAAACGTTTGCGAAAAAATGTTAAAAAGGCAAAAGGGCGCATATCTGAATAAAAAGGGGTAAACGAACGAGAGTCGAGTGTGCAACGCTTGACTGCCGGTTGCAGTCGAGCATTGTAACCAACGGCGAATAGCGGCCCGGAATGGCGGACAGTGCGTTACCGTTTTTTCGGTTACACGGACGGCGCCGTTCCGTCTGGAGTTTCTCAGCTCCAATCTTTATGGCTTTCAAATGAATCTCTTCCCACGATTCGATCTTCCCCTCTCTATCTCCGAACCCCACATCTCTCTCTCTCTCTCTCTCTCTCTCTCTCTCTCTCTCTCTCTCTCTCTCTCTCTCTCTCTCTCTTATCTATCTATACTTTGATTTTATATGCAAGCATTTTTTCTATCTGGCTTTCTCTAACTTCTTCTGGTCCGCTTTTTGCATCTAACGTTGTGTTTATCTTATGTAGGAGATTGCCAAATTTGGCTATGATGAACATAGTACATTGTGCTCAATACTCTTACTAGAGCAGCGATAATTACAACAAAAGCAATATATATATATATATATATATATATATATATATATATATATATATATATATATATATATTATCGTGAAACGATAAAGTTGTCGCCTTAAGGAAAACAATGCTACAGCTATATTTCAAAACTTTTATAGAAGAAAATCAATTTAGATAACTTGATTATGTAGTGGAGCTTACATCTATTCAATCTAGCCGCCTTCATCCTCAATCATATGATACGGGTCCGAAACTGAGAGCACGCCTTTTTTACAAGCGCCAGCGGGAGCTCGGCGATTACTCGTCGAATGGTGACAATCAGGCTGGCTTTGGTATTGTGAGAGGTCATGTTGGTGATGTTCTCCACGTATGATCAAGCGAGGTAGTCTATCAGGTTCAATTCGGAGGAGAAAAGGGCCAGTGAGAGAAGGGTACAAATATATAGCACTCCTTCTAAAGCGAGGTCCTGGATATGACCTAAAACTATATCCGATGGTGATGCGGGCTTTGGGGAGTGTGAAGCCACCCTTTAATTGCCATTGCTCCCAGGTCCACTCTGACCCGGAGTGGTAGTACCTGCTAGGGTCCCAACTATGGGTTAAATAGAATCTGACTTTAAAAAAATATACTCCATTAAAAATCATTCCTCAAAATAACTAGATTCGGCATTGAATAACCTGAAAAAGGTTGATATGCCGTAAAACAAAAACAACCAACCAACAACCAACCTTCTAAAGCCAATCGTGGGTCTCTTTGGAGCTGTGGGCCGACGCCGAGTCCTGCTACCACACCTAGGGTTTGCTAGCGGCCATTTGATATTACTATTCAGGATATCCAGGTACTCTTTCGTGTTAACTTTCAAGCCGACTTCGAAGATGCGAGGTGGCATGATAGGGCTCTTACTTAAAACCACCACCAAAGATTATAACCGTGGCCGGAAACTTTGTTTTTATCACTCTAGGCACGTCCCTGATTTTCGTAGCAATCCAGTGATGCATTTTGAAGGCGCTAGCAATGGTCTTGTTGTCATAGATTGGATCGGTAGAGAGTATGAGTTGTACAGCGATCTCCCCCGTTGAACATTGTATCATTTTCAAATATAATAGAAGGTTCCGGTCGCTCTTGGGATTTGTACACAACTGGCCAACTAGTAGATGGTCTGCAACAAAAAAAAAAAAAAAAAAGAAAACTGGTTTTCATCAAAAGGAAATTAAATAATGTCGTCGTTTTTAGTGCTACAATTTTATCTTTTCACTTTGTATATATATATATATATATATATATATATATATATATATATATATATAATACGTATTATATACGTTTGAAACCAAAAACATCGCATTATTACAAAATAAACATAAATTTATTTGTTTGAAAATAATGCTGAAATTCATAAAAATATTTCGAGGCAAAGCCTCATCATCAGTATGTCTTTCTTTCTTTTTTGCCGTGTTGTTTCATATATATGTGTGTGTGTGTGTGTGTGTGTGTGTGTGTGTGTGTGTGTGTGTGTGCATATATATATATATATATATTATATATATATATATATATATATATATATATATATAATGGACTCTCCGTCGTGTTCGACGCATGAGGGCAAAAAATTCGCTCTGTTTCACTCTGCCTTCAATGCTTGTGCCGCATGTGTAACATGAGGCAAGCTCTGCTCCCACAAACCAAGCCGCACGACTCGCAGGACACGTGCTGGTAAAGTGCTGTTCCCACTCTTGCTCTACGAAGATTTGTTTGATTCGATAGCCGTGTGTCAATGTATGTGTTAATGCCCGCAATTTTCTATCCGCAGCATCTTCTTCAAAGGTTTTTGGGTTCAGGCCTGCGTGCTTAAGATTGTCTTTCAGCTTATCCCTGTACCTCAGAAATGGACGACCCACATTTCGATTACCCTCTTTCAGCTGACTGTATGCTAGTTGCTTAGGAAGACGGGTTTCATCCATGCAAACAAGGTGACCAGCCCACCGAAGCTGAGACTTCATCAGGAAGGACTCAATACTTAAAATGTCGCACCTAGCAAACAATCCCGAGTTAGGGGCCTTGTCTTTCCATGTTAATCCACATATACTGCGAAGGCAACGCTTATGGAATGTATCTAGTTGCTCAATCTGCCTACGGTATGGGGTCCAGGCTTCCGATCCATACAGGAGTATCGAAACAATCAATGCACGATAAACTGAGATTTTGGTCTTTAGAGTCAAACCTCTTTCATTTTATACTCTTGACCGCAGTTTGCCGAAGGCATCAGTCGCCTTTGAAATTCTGCTCAATATATCATCATCAAGTGATGCTGACGAATTCACCTTACTTCCGAGATATGCAAAGGATTTAACATACTTTAGAGGCTGTCTATTCACTAAGATTTTCTGAGGCGGTTCCATATATTCTGGTCTCGGAATATTGACACCACCTTGCTGCAACGGGGTGGGCTTTGGTTGGTAGATAACTTCTGTCTTTTTAATACTAATTGTCAAACCAAATGCCTTTGCGGCATTGGAAAACTTGTCAACTAATTCTTGTGCTTCTTCAAATGAAGTGGCCACAAGTGCAGCATCGTCTGCAAAAAGAAAATCACGAACCATTTTGCTTCTTGTTAGTGTTTTAGCTTTGAATATTTGATGATTAAAATGACCCCGGGTAGTTCTAAACTCAAAATGGACACCTTGCGTGTAATCTTTAAAAACATGCTCGAGCATGATTGAAAAGAAGATGGCAAAGAGCACAGATGCCATAACACAACCCTGTTTTGTACCGGTACCGGTTTTTACCTTGAATGACTCAGAGAACTTTCCGTTTGCTCTTACACGTGCCTCCATATTCTCGTGAAAGGATATTATTACATTTAACATTTTTTCAGGGATTTCAACTTTATTCAAAACCTTCCAAAGTTCGACTCTATTGACAGAGTCAAACGCCTTGGTTAGGTCGATAAAAACGACAAACTGACCCTGATTTTTCTCTCGTGCCTTCTCTGCAACTTGGCGTAAACAGTAGATCATGTCGATAGTTCCCCTTCCAGATCTAAAACCACACTTCGTCTCAGGATAAATTTTGTCTGCTAGATGAATGATTATCTTGTTCAAAATTACCCTGGCTAGTACTTTTCCAGCCACAGAGAGCAGTGATATTCCACTGTAGTTATCACAATCAATGCGCTTTCCTTTATTCTTGAAGAGATGGATTATTGACGAGTTCCTGAAATCTTGAGGTACAGAACCCCTTTCCCAGATCCTGATGAATAACTCCAAAAGTATTTTCAAAAGTGTGTTCCCTACAAACGTGAATATTTCAGCCGGTATACCATCATCACCTGCACACTTTCTCAGTAGCATTTGTTTTACAGTTGCGAGAACTTCAGAAAAAATTATATATATATATATTGACCAGTACCCGCATTAAGCTGGTTTGCAGTTTAACTTGTTGCTGGCTATTTTGCTCTTGCGTGTTGCTGGATATCAACATTTTGAACCGAGAGAGAGATTTAACTGTCGTAACAAGCTAAGACTCTTTAACATCATCTTTGTATAGATACTCCCTCGGGCATATGGGCTCATGGGCTTTAAGTGTCTGAGGGAGTGGCACTCGTCTGACAAGACGTTGCAATCACACATATATATATATACACTGCTGATCAAAAATTTAAGACCACTTGAAAATATTTAAAAAGAAACCAATTTTAAGGATAGATTTTAAACTCCTTCCACTTAAGGTTACCAATACTACAACCTAAAAGGTTATCGAGAAAAACAAAGCTACATTCAAAACATTTAATTCATAAATTTACATTTTTATAAAATGAGGGATTTTATACTCGATCAAAATCATAAGTTCTACGAAATTGTACGAAAAGTGTGTGAAAACATTCAACAACCAAATTCATTAATAAATTCTAGCTTCACTGGTTTTAATGACTTCAAAAAATTCTTTGGGTATGCTAAAAAGAAGCGTTTCTATTAAAATGTGAGGAATGTTGATTAAGTTTCTTAAGATGGCTTCAAGAAGTCCATTTTTTGTTGGATTTGTTCGCTATTTTGATAATCATTTCTTGTTATTCGTCCCCAAACATTTTCAATTGGGTTTAAATTCAGAAGGCATGCAGGGTGTTTCAAGAGATGGGACGTATTTCTTGTAGAAATGTCAAGATCCGTCGTGCAGCGTGAATTGCACCACTATCCTGTTGGAAGAACCATCACACGATGGCTCTCCGTCATCAACGATGCTTTTTATAGCATGCTAACATAACCAGCCGCTGTCTGACGACCCTGCACCACCTGGAGCTACATCGTCCCTCTGTAAGAAAAGGCATACATACCATTAAGGATCCTCCACCACTAGACGTCTAGAGAAAATTTCAGGCGGCATGTTCTCGTTATGGCAATATCGTTGGAAGCTGTCAGGACCATCTAGATTGAATTTTTTCTCATCAGAAAATATTACTTTCTTTCACTCCTCAACGTGCCATGTTTGGTATTCACGACCAAACCATAAGCAGTTCACCTTGTGACGTGGAAGCAGACAATGAATTTGTTTACGCGTTGTATTTACCTTGCCTTTTTGTCGTAAGTGTCGTCTGATGATTACTGAACTGCAATCAGAATCTGTTTGCTTAAATTTGACTAGAAGAACGCACGTCTATTTCTCCTACTCAACTCGCAGGAGAAATTGGCGGGGGGGGGCTATCAGTGGATTTGCTTTTCCATAATTCTCACTGTTTTTTGTTTTTAGAAAGTTGCAAATCATAGTTTTACTGCGATTTACATTAGCTGTGATCGCCCGCTGTGACAAACCTTGCTGATGGAAATCTAGAATTCGAGCACGCTCAACTTCGGTAAATTTGCTTGCTTTATACATGGTGACGCCTTTATGCAGTGCTTGCTAATCTGTAACTGAACTAAAGAAAACAATATATACAACTGGTCTTTTAATTTTGATTAAGTGCAAAATGCCTGATTTTATAAAAATGTAAATTTCTGAATTGAATGTTTGGAATGTAACTTTTTTTTCTATAACTTTTTAAGTTGTATTATTGGTAACCTTAATTGGTAGGAGTTTAAAATCTACCCTTAAAAAAGGTTTCTGTCAAAAGATTTTCAAACGGTCTTAAATTTTGGATCAGAAGTATATGTATAATTATTTCAGTCGCTTTAAGAAACTCGTTTCTTATAGTTGCGCACTTTCAGTTGAATTAAAGTCGGTCAATTTAGCTCTTATGTGCAGATTATCATATAATGATTAGATAACTCTGACAGGGACGTTAAAACGCATTTAAAAAATAAATATTTAAATTCAACAGCATTTCTAGCGGTTAACGGTAGCCGAATGGATTAGGTCCTTGCTAGCCAGGGATAGCTTCTGTCGCCGGGCTCGAATCTATCGACTAGTGACACCCTGCACTGATGATTCCCGAAAGGATGAAACACTAGTAGGTATTTAATAATTATTATTGTAAATAATTTATATATATATATATATATATATATATATATATATATGTGTGTGTGTGTGTGTGTGTGTGTGTGTGTGTGTGTGTGTGTGTGTTGTTTTGAAAAAAGAAAAACCGAATGAATTTATGAAATGATCAACGTTTCGTCCCTATTGCAGAGGACATCTTCAGGATATTAAAAGGGAAAATGCAAAAAAAAGAAAACGACCATAGGAAAAGGAAAAGGAAACAGTGTTAGAATCCTACCCATATCGGGAAGGAAACTATGTGTGTGTATGAGAAGATTGGGTTTTGTTCAATGTCTATATATACACTTTTAAAAACACGTTAAATAAATATGTACACTTTTTATGCATATATATATATATATATATATATATATATATATATATATATATATATATATATAAGTGAGCATGTGTGCTTGAGGACAACTCTCAGCCTATATACTCAACGAATGTTTGATTTACAATTTTGATGTATAGGCATTAAGACATGTGGAAAATTCTTTATTAATAACAGTGCTGCTGCCAACAACAACAACAACAACAACAATAATAATAATAATAATAATAATAATAATAATAATAATAATAATAATAATAACTAAATATCCTTTGGGACCTGTATGTACAAACAGATAAACCTATCCAAGCAAAGAGACCGGACTTCATAATAATTAATAAGAAGGAAAGAAACTGTACATTTGCAGGTTTTGCCGTTCCATCAACCATAGGGTGAAGATTAAAATAAACGGATAAGCAAAACGAATACGCGGAACTTGCCAGAGAAGCGAAAGGAATATGGAACGCGAAGCAAATCAAAACAATACTACTAACTGTATGAGCACTAGGAATAGTTCTAAAAACTCGGAAAAAAGTCTAGAAAAAGTCGGAATCAATAGAGAGGGCTGGTAAAAACAGCTGAAGTGATAAGGAAAGACTTCGAAAGCAGAAACTAACCGACAAATGGAAACTGTAACGAAAGTAAAAGAAAAAAGATAGAGGACCACAACATGGAACCAAGAAAACTGAAAATACAAAATTGTAAATCAACCCAGTTATCCTAAAAAAAAAAAATGGCACAGCAAATAGTCATGAGGGGCCAAGGAGTATTGAAAGACTAGATGAGTGCGAAGATGACTCAGACTTTGCTTATTGTTACCTAAATCCCAGTGAAGACCACTGATCGCTGCCCGCGAAAAATAAATGGCAAGCGGCTATTGCTATAATCTATATATTAATACGATAGCGTATGTGGTATTTGCTGTGTCCTGTTTACATCCGGGTCGTTTAATTGTTATGTACTTCCATTTCTTGTAATAAATAATTTTATCGAGAATTCTTCAAGTTTTTGTTTCGGTTTTGATTATGGCTGATGTCACTTAAGTCATTTATTTTTTTTTATATAAATAATTTTACCAAGAATTCCTCATAAGTTTTGGTTTCGGTTTCGATTATAGCTAATGGCACTCCAATAATCTATTTTTTTAAACAATCTTATCAAGAATTCTTCGTAAGTCTTGATTTTGGTTTCGATTTTAACTGATGGCACCTTAGTAATCTATTTTTTTTATAAATAATTTTATTAAAAATTTTTCATAAGTTTTGGTTTCAGTTTTAATTATAGCTGAAGGAACTAAAGTTTTATATTTATATATATATATATATATATATATATATATATATATATATATATACGTTTTATTACCGTATCTTTCTGTTAAGTTACATTATTGTTTCAGCTGCTCAGCCGTTTTTTTTGGGGGGGGCGTCTGTAGCTTCCTCAGACTTTTACATATTTTATATAAAGTTTGGGATTCGGTTTCGATTCCAGCTGAGAAACCGAAGTCATAGATATATTTCTTTTTTTTTTTTTTTTTTGAAATTGCAACTTTATAATATAAAAAAAAAAACGATAGAACATTAACTCTATAATAATATATACGAAATCTGCAAGAATTAAAATATCATATTTAACCGTATTTCACGACCTGGCTACGCCGGGCGTCCCTGCTAATTTGAAAAATACTTTTGCAGTTTTGAAAAAATAGCTACAATAACATCAGAGCGTTTCCATTTACGATGAATATCAGCGTAAATGCTAACATCAATATATTACATATGAATCAGTCCCCTGTGCAATTTCCACAGGTACCGGCAATACAAAGTTATTTGTGAGGCTTAGGGAAAGAAATGAGCGTACTGGAAAACTTTGGAGACTTGGTGTCAATCAGAATCCAAGGAACACCACGATTACTATCAGTGAGTAATCTTTGTCAAGACAAGAAGAATGGACGATGATCCTGACTAGTACCAGATGAGTGACCATTTGGGAATACTACGTGCTGTATTGGGTGGCGGGTGAGCACTACTGGGAAAGGAGAAAGTTAGGCGCCTCCTTCTCTCCACTAGTCTGTGGGGGACCCCTGTGCATGGTCAAGAACTCACTTCAGCTTCCCCTGATCAGGGTAGCATGATGTCATGGAAAGCAGGTGACTGATGTAATACGGAAGCCATCAGGAATAATTCTGTTCATGGTTTCGTATCTCGTTGTGCTGGACAGAAGATCCCTTTGGATACAATGGTCAGGACAATTACCCAGTATAGGCACTGCTTGGACAGAAACTGCAATCTGTTGTCTGTACTACTGCAAAGAAAGCTGTAACAATACATCAAAACACTTTCAAGAAAATTGCATGAATGAGGTTGTAAATAATGAGCAACAATGAATTCATGAATGTCTCGAGGGAGAGAGATAGATGGAGTCATACCGTCAATGCCTGAACCAGGCAGGAGACTATTTGAATGAATGAATCTCTGATAAAGAACCCAACGAAATGTGAGTTATGTCCATTCTATTTTTAAAAAAAAAGGTAAATATTACTTCGAATTCATTTCAGAAAATAGTCTTTGTTTCGATATAAACGTATAATTCTGTTTGTCAATTCCAACTTAATGCAAATCCTCTAAAAATTGATGCAAAAATACCCAGACGGGCGACAGGCGAATTATCTAGTTAAATGTTTGTCCGGACTTATAACAGAAACCAGACTTGTTTCCGATATCGACGTAGAAATTTTCCCCGCCTTTGAACGAGGGAATTAAATACTACCAAAGTGGCGGGGAAAATTGCCCTCCTCCTCTTTTCGCATACATTTCCAGCGCCTAAACCGTATGGTGTAAGGTAGACCTATCTTCAAACGCCCTCTTTCAGAGCATGACTTTCGACTTTTACTAAGTTTTTTTTTTTTTTTTTTTTTTTTTTTTTTTTACAAAGGCATCACCACATTATCAAGGCCCAGAGGCCACTCAAGGATAAGGGTTAAAGAGTGTACAGTAGAAGTTGGTCAATATAGTAATCATTAGTAATGAAAATTTGGTAAATTTAATAACTTATATGGAACGGCTCATCAAGAACTTATTTACTTTAGACTTGAACAAAACCATATTGTAGTCAGCCGGAAAGCAGGAAAACGGAAGACAATTCCACAGGCGTGCAGTTCTAAGAAAGAAGCTTTGTTCATGGAATCTACGTTTAGGTTTAGGCACAGATAAAGAGTGGGGGAAATTATTGATAGTGTTTACAGCTAGACGAGTGTTTCTTGTGAAAGTTTGGCGAGGGGGGACCATAGATTGAAGCTCAGTTGAACACTTTCCATGAAAATAACGATACATCAGAGACAAACTCGCAACATCTCTTCTGTGAGATAGAGGTTGCAAGGAGGAGAAAAGGACATCTCCTACGAGGCTACGAAGTCTATTTTGAACTCTATCAAGGCAGGACAAGTTCTTTCTAGCAGCTCCTGCCCAGATGTGGCAACAGTATTCCATCCTTGGACGTACCTGGCTCTTATATAGATAGAGAATAGCATCAGCAGTGAGATATCTACTGGATCGATAGAAAGATCCCACCATTTTTCCAGCGGCCTTGGCAACAGATTTGATATACGTGTTCCATTTAAGATCAGGAGTAATGGTCAAGCCCAGAAGCTTGTCAAAACTTGAGGCCTCCTGAAGACGAGAGCCATTCATTTCAATTGATGACAAATGTGGATTAGAATGTTGATGATGTAAAGAGAGAAGCTTGGTTTTAGATGCATTAAAAGTAACCAGCCACTCCTTTCCCCATTGTACTACGTGCTCAAGATCAGAGGAGAGAGAATTGGAGAGAACTTGCTCGTTTACTGTCTTAGATGTGGTACCATAAATGGTAGTGTCGTCAGCATAAATGTCTACAAATGATGTAAGGATATGATTTGGAAGATCATTAATGTAGATCAGGAAAAGAGTTGGGCCCAGGATGGATCCCTGAGGGACACCGGCATTAATATTGTGAGCTTCTGATTTTTGCCCCTCAACTACTACTCTTATGAATCTATCAGAAAGAAATGATTTAATAATTGAGAAGACTTTTCCAGCTATACCATAGCTAGCGATCTTATGAAGTAAACCTTTATGCCATACCCTATCAAAGGCTTTAGATATGTCAAGAGCAATTGCCCTAGAAAGATTGCCACCGTCGAGAGATTTGCTAATCCTATGCGATATAACTGTAAGGACATCTGCTGTAGATCTAGCAGAACGGAAACCATATTGAGTGTCACTAAGAAGGTTATTTTTGTTGAGATGTTTGATTACTTCTGTATTTAATACAGATTCTAGCAACTTACTCATGACGCACAGGAGACTTATTGGCCTGTACTGAGAGGGGGATGAGCGATCACCTGAATTCTTAAATACAGGGCATACTGATGAGATTTTCCAGGGAGATGGGAAACTATTCTCCTTAAGACAACGTTTAAACAGTTTTGTAAGTATGGGCGCTAGTTCAGGTTGAAGTTTTTTGAGTACTATAATTGGAATACCATCAGGGCCAGTTGCTTTACTGGAATCAAGGTTTTTGATTAGTTTGGCAACATCACGTACAGATATACGTATATCACATAGCGTGTTTTCTGATACAAGAGGAAATATTGGGGGTTGGCGGTCTTGGTCGCAAAGGGTAGAATTAGCTGCAAAGTTCTTGACAAAGAGTTTGGCTTTGTCTGATGCTGACGAGATTACCTCAGATCCATTGATAATAGTTGGGATGGAGCACACGCTTCTGTTCAGGATTCTGTTTGCTATTTGCCAAAACTGGTGGGAACCAAGCCGCTGCTCAGCTACTTTGGACTTAACAGATTGAGCATACAACTCTCTTGCGTTCCTTATTACTTTCTTACAATGGTTGCTGGCAGTCCTGAAAACGGCTTTAGTTTCCATACATCTATTACGTTTGAAGCAGTGGAAAAAGTGATTTCTGTGCGCAATGGCAGCAGCACATTCTGGAGAGAACCATGGCTGGCTGTTAGGTTTTTGCTGAAACTTTTTAGAGGGTATGAAATGGTCAATACCTACAATCAACCATTCAGTTAGGTCTAATACTATAGAGGACACATCCTTTTTAAACATGGAATGCAGAGGTAGATCAGATATAAATGTACGGAAGCTATCCCAGTCAGCCTTAGTGTATCGATATACTGTACGATGAAGAGGTACGTCTGGGGACTTATTACATTTCATTTTTATCTTAATTGATACAACAGAGTGGTCGGAAGATCCAAGAGGCGACAGAACAGAAACTGAACATAGTTCAGGGCAAGTTGTGAGAAAAAGGTCTAGTAGGCTCGCATACTGGCCGTCATTATCGGGCACACGGGTAGGTTCCTGAACAATCTGAGTGAGGTCATAGGCAATGGAGAAATCATGACAGAACCTCCCCTCATCATCGGTCTTGTTTGAGTGGGTCAACCATTCGACGTTGTGAACATTGAAGTCTCCACATACGTGAATGTTAGCTGAAGGATAAGTAGAAAGGACTTGGTCAATTTTCTCAGATATGCTTTGAAAGATAGTAACTCCGCTGTTGTGGGGGCGATAGAGAGTAAATATAAATGCAGTAGTGTGAGCTAAAGCAACCCGGAAGCACATATAAGGTAAGTTAGGATCTTCCCTGGAGATGTCCCTCCCACATGGAAAGCTATCTTTAATATAGGCACATATTCCATGCCCATGGCGATCTTGGGGGTCAGATTTAGAAGTTAAGTTAGAGTATCCTGTAATTGCAAACTCATCAAGGGAAATAGCCTGTCCAATGCCAGTTTCACTTAAAAATAAAAGGTCTGGTTTAGTCTCCTGTAATTGGGTTTCAACCTCTGGAAGGTTAGAACGTAGACCCCTGATGTTGGAGAAGGAGACATGGTAGTAGGGGTCTACGTTGGAAGTTGGAGAACCGGGTTTAATCGTGTATTTTTTCTTGAAACTTGTCATGATGAAATTTTGGAATTTGTGGACTAGGTCGACAGATTTACTTAGAGCAGGACAGAGAGGGGAAACTAAGAGAGAAAAAGAAAAGAAGAATTTTTTTTTTTTTATAAGTAGAATACTTAGTTATTTATTTATTTTATCCATCTATTGTTTTTATTTTTATTTATTTATTTTATTTTTTATTTTCTTATTTATTTACTTTTTTTGTCCCATATGTTTGTGTGATAGTGCACGATACCTCTTGGATACACAGGAGCTTTACACTATCCCTGCATCAGAACCACAGGTAAAACAATTCTGGGGTCGGTGTTGCCACAAACACCAAATCATGAAAAATGTCAATTACAAATAATCGAAACCATAGGACCCAAAAGAAAGATCTGGGTTTCGTCATCCTGCGAATGTTGGCCAACTTTCTAGTTTCAGAAACTCAAATGACATGGACGCTGAACAGGTAAGTATAACCTCTAATTTCAGGGAACAAAATAATACCGAGCAAACACAACACAACCATGATAACCATCAAAAGGAAAACAACCGACGAAAGAAATGGACAACAAAAGAGAACAGACTCGTAATGGAATGCTACTATAAAAGCAATCCTAAATATAGATATGGAGGTTACCGGAAACGATGAAAGAACTATGGGACCTATCCAGTGACTACCATGCGACAGAACAAAGAATTGCAGACCAAGCAAGACTGATACTCAAGAAAGTTCTAGTTTAGAGAGCCAACCTAACAGAAATCCAGCGAAAAATAAATGATGAAACTGAACAAGAAGCATCCCCCAACGGAACCGCACGTAGAGCAACCCCACATCGAAGCCTCACAAGTAAAAACACCAAAGGCCGAGGACCAACAAATAACGAAGTCTACAAACGTGGAAACCGAGAACAATGAAACAGAACTAACAGAGAATGAAGCAAAATAAATAAATATAATAATACAGCTGATGAACGAAGAAAAAACAAAGCTCCCGTCGTTAAAGAACCAAGAGCAGAAGAAATTAAAAACTGAAACAGAGAATGTTAACAAGCTCCTCCCACATATCCCAACAAATACAATCACAGAATTAAACAACCTGATTTACGCAGGCGCCAAAATGGTAAGTATGAAACTCAAATCAGAAAAACAACCAGGGAAAAGCGGACCGACAAAACCTGGATGGGAAATAAGATTAGAAACCCAAATACACAAACATAAAAAAGAAACCAAAATGATCAACAGGAAGAAAGCAATGTGAAGAAAACAGAATATTGGAAATGTAACTGACAGGGAGAAGCTAAACAAGAAACATGAAGTACTGGACCAAAATATAAAAGCAAAAGAAGCGAGATTGAGACGTTATAGATATAAATCTGAACAATGCAAACAAAACAGAACATTTGAAACTAATGAAAGCCAATTCTACAAAAATGTGAACGGAGGAAAAACAACAGAACAACCAAATCCGACAGACACAAAACTCTACTGGAGTAAAATATGGGAAGAGCGACGAGATCAAAATAGAAATGCCGAGTGGCTGAAAGACATAAAAGTATTTCGATATTATACCGACAGTAAAGTAAGCAATGAAAAAAAAATTCTTTATCTTTTTAGGCTTCATTTGTCAAAGTTCAGAAGTACTTCACAAAATACTAGAGAAAATGTTACTTTCTAATCTTATGTAACACAGATGATTGAAGATATTGGATTCATGACACAAAATCATATGAAGCAACGTCATGCAAAATCAGCTACTGAACTTCACAAATTTTTGTATATACTACCTCCCCACACACCGCGTAGCAAAGATCAACAGTGGTCAAATACATTACATATTGTACTATCTATTAATATTTTTTTTTTATATTTGTTAGCTTCTTTACTTTAACAAGTACAAGAAGCGTTCTAAACGACCGATAGCCACGAAAAATAACACCCTACCTGGAGGCTCATCCTTCAAACTCGTAGGCTTAACATTCACAGGCAACATGAACTGGAACAAATTCATTGATGACACTAAAGAGGTTGCTGTAAAAGCAGGTGAGTTCCCTCTATTGTGCTAGAAAATTACCACACCATGAGAATATCGCGTACATCTACAAAACCACCATTCGCCCATGCATGGAGTATTTTCATCATATTTGGGATAGTGCAACTACCACTAATTTCTCAATCTTAGATAAAGTACAAAAAGATTCTCAAATCTAATAGGTCGCGAAGTATCAGGCAAGATCAAACCTCTCCCCCATTGCCATATTTATGTACTCCTGTGTCTGTTTTACAAGCACTGTAATCAAATGTGTTTTGATGGAGTCATAGTACCTGAGGCTCATTGAGGTATATACTTCCGACTAACCCGACTAGCAGCAAAATCACATTCCTTCACTGCTGAGGTCCGTAGATGTCAGAAAGCTTGTTTTACTCTAATAGTTTCTTCTATCGGACTCCTAGATTTTTTGGAAATTGCTCTCTGTTTCCTGCTTCCTTGAT
Organism: Euprymna scolopes; assembly: GCF_053919585.1. Taxonomy (NCBI): domain Eukaryota; kingdom Metazoa; phylum Mollusca; class Cephalopoda; order Sepiida; family Sepiolidae; genus Euprymna; species Euprymna scolopes. The sequence continues at coordinate 89,966,579 of NC_136502.1, forward strand.
GCTACTAATCCGCAGAATTTTAAATGGGATGTGAACAGGCATCTAGCTGCTTAACTCCCCATGGTCCCCTGTTAGATACGGTCCCAAATGGTGACGGCTTACGTTCCAGGTGGTCAATATGGTTTGTTTAAGGTGAGAAAGTAAAACAAAAATAACACATTGTATTGTCTATTAATAAGTTTCACATTTGCGGGGTAGTATGATGATAAGTACTCCTTTACAGTATCAAAATACATAAGCCATCATTAGGTCTATGACAAGAGAATATTCTTTCCATTGTTTTCACTCTCAAGTATATATCCGACACAGTTAGACACAGTTAATCAATCGAGAACCACATTACTCTATCTAAAAACATATAAGATATTAACTTATATATACTCGAGTCAAAATAATGAAAAAAATATTCTGTTGTCACAGCCCTAGCCATCATCTTACTAAAAAAAAACACTGCATACTTGAATATCTTCGGCCTGTATAATCCGAGTAATTTGTATTGAAGCGGTTAACCAAGCTTTCATCTTGAAAGGAAATTATAAAGGTTAATCTGAAAGTGATTCCCTGAAATGTTGACCCTTATCAGCTTGTGGCCTTGCACCTGCATTCATTTTTTATTGAAATCGCTCTAGACAAAGCATGAAGCCACTTGATGAAAGGGGCTAATAAAAACAAAAGGTCAAACACTAACCAACAATAAGTATTAGATGGACAGAAAACGGCAGTTCTTCCCCCCCCCCTTTTTTCAGAAACATCGTTCATGGAATATGAGGAGTAAAGGATAAAATAAGGAAAGCGAAAGTTACGAACCTGCTGGAAGTAAACACAGGGTTCACAAAAACATCCTGTGGATGTTTTGACCATCAGTATGGACCAAACCGAAACTAAAGCAGATGGATTTCGCTATCTGCTGCGAAAAAAAAAAGACATCTCTCATGCAAAACCGTACGGCGATTGTCATCTCCCTTTTTTGGTCTGCCGTATATCGTGCAGTGGAGAGAATTGGATTATTTCCTTAAACACATCTGAAACAAATCTCCTTCCATGTCCGACTTTTTTTCTGATAATGATCAATAATTCGTATTATCTGGATTCTTCGGATTACTGTTCTCATCTCTGAGTGTTATTCTCACAACGTTCCAGCCGAGGTAACCTCCGATCTTCTTCCGGTGTATATTATCGAACTTCGAGATCTTTCTGCACCGAATTTCTAACGGAGCCCTTTATTTAATCGACGAGAGTAGCATGTTCTTGTTCTGTCAGTCATAATCGAGAATATTAAGTAATTTGCAATTGTGTTCTTAGTAGCACCAGCACTGAGGATTAAACCTTCGCCGCCCAGAAGAGTGTCATTTAGAACTCAATTATCCGTTACGCCATGGGTTAATAATAAAAAGAAATAGAAATTCCCTGCAGAATTCCCAGTTCGACGGAAATATTCCCGAGTTCAAGAAGATACAAATGAAGAAGGTTGGGTAATATATCGATTGAAACGTTATGAGAATAACACTCAACATGAGAACAATAGTAATGATAATAATAATCTAAAAACTATGTCTTTCTCTGTCTGTCTCCATTTTGTCAAGGTACATCTCCTTCGAGATGCAAGGTAGCAGAGCGACGCGAAACGATTCAAACGGTTGCATTTTTTGTGCACAATTGTTTTATGAGCTTTATCCGGTAAAAATAGTTGCTAAGTTTTCAAAATTGGAAAAAAGTTGGAAATTGGCAGGTGTAAGTCGATTTAAAGTGCTCTTGTACGCATGCGCAAATATTCGCTAATACGTTAAAGGCGGTCCATTTTTAACTATTCCTTATTCGTCTAAATAGTCTTATTAGTCCAATAGTTGGGTTTCAATTCTAGTTGATGACACCCAAGTAATTTTTTTCACTTCTAAAATCACTACTATATATTGGGTACAAAGTAATAATCAGTTTAGAATTGACTCTAAAATAATAAATACGAAATCTGCAAAAATTAAAATATCATATTTAAGCGTATTTTACAATCGGACAACGCCGGGCATCCTACTAATAACGCAAATAATATAAATTATCAATCCTCATCTAAAAAATTCAGAAACATGATATCCTATCTATTGGTAAAGTTACCGAAGGTTGATAGTTGGATCATTCTATCAGAATCCTTATGCAGTCCTTTATTCATGTAAGAGCCATGTACATCCAAAGATAAAGTACTTGTGTGACATCTGGAGGAGGTGCCGCTTGCAAAAAAATATTTTTGTCCTGTCAGAGTACAAAATCAGCTTTGCAGTTTTAGTGTGGGGGGATTTTTGTACTATGCATCTTTTTTTTTTTTTTTTTACAAAAGAGACTTCGCTAATCTTTATCTATCGTTATTTCCATTGAAGGTGCTCGACTAAGCTCCAATCTCTGGTTCTTCCTAACACAAACCTTCACAGCAAGAACTCGTCACAAAACCGAAGAGAATTTTTCTTCCGCCATCAAACAATTTGCAATAACTTCCAAAATATAAGACATAGTACCATAAGATAGCTTCCCTGCTGGCTACAACACGGCCATCTTTTAAACACCGTCAGAATATTTTATTCCTTCCAATTATTATTTGAAATCCTCCCATTATATTTATCATCGTTGAATTCTCTCATAATATCTATTACCATTCGATTGGCAATCTATTCTCATTAAGCGTCATTCTCGAGTGGCTTTAGCCTTGGTAAGTGGTGACAGATTAGCATAAAAAATAAAAAGATCGGTAGTTAAGATTTTTGAACGAGCTGACCTGAGAATCTGTCCGCCCCTAGCTCAGATTAAATTCTGTATGCCACCTCTTCACATTTGCACACGAAAGCGGAAGTCCTTGGCAAGTATCTATACCATATCATGGTAGACTTTCTTGCGTGTCATACGTTTCCTTGTGGATAATTTACGACCGCTCCGACCTCTGTTTTGTCCATTTCAAAATTTGCCACACACCTCTCCATCTTTGAATGGACAGAACGTGCGCAAAAACCAAATCAGTTTTTTTTTTTTTTCATGAGAAGTGATTATGGTTTGCTGAGGATTTTATTTCTTGGCGAGATTCAGAATTTGTTAACAAAACAAACACACACACATACACACACACACACGCATACATACATACATACATACATACATATTTTTATATATATATATATATATATATATATATATATATATATATATATATATATGTATATATATATATATGACTATCAATGCGATGCTTGTAGGGAAAGGTGCTAGTCTAGTCGCACTGATGGTTTGTGATACAGCGAAACAGTACTGTATGTGGATTAGATCACTATGACAGACGTTAAAAACATGTAAAAATAAATATTTAAATTTAAACAATATTTCTCGCGGTTAACTGTGGCCAAATTGATTAGGTCCAGTCATTGCTTCTGTTACCGGGTTCGAATCTATCAACCGGTGTTTATCGTGACGCCCTGCACTGATGATTCCCGAAAGGATGAAACACTAGTGTCTGTACGTATTTAATAATTATTATAGTGAATAATTATATATAAGCGGCACTTATCCTAGGCGGGTTGAACCGGCTTCCTCCAAAAGAGGAAGCTTCAGGGAAGTATGAAATTTACAATTTGTCCCCAGTCGCACACATGTATATGTCGACGTTAGGCTTCTTTTTTTTTTTTTTTTTTTGCAGTTCTTAAAGGGAGATGCCGACGTCCTCCTTAATTCAGCGCCTAGTATTCCCAAGCTGATTCTGACTAGCCTCAACGTTGATTAGTTTCGGTGATCTAACCATGTCACCATGATTATGTCGTGTATACATACATATATATATATATATATATATATATATATATATATATATATATATATATATAATGTACTAGCGGGAGGGACAGGCGTCCGGCCTTGCCTGGGCATAAAATACGCTTAAATATGTTATTTTAATTTGTCCAGATTTCGTATATAGTATTATCGAGTCGTGATTTCAAAAGTAAAAAAAGAAATTATTTAGATGCCATCAGCTAAAATCGAAACCGAAAATGTACCATTCAAAGCTGGTGACGTTACCACTTTACCCACGTGATACAGATCTAAACCGATTAAAAGTTTAAAATAAACTACGGTGAATGTACAAAACGTTTAAGGATTTGTTTCCAGTTTGATCCATTTTGGACCACTAAAAAACAATTTTAACCGACTAAAAGCTCCTAAAAAATGGCTCGTAAAATCCAATCATTTGAGGCACCTAGCGCTGCTCTGCGATTTTTCGTTTTGGAGGAGATAGAGTTTGAAAATATATATATATATATATATATATATATATATATATATATATATAAGCGAGGTAAGTCACAGATTAAAAGTCAAGTGAAATATCCTGTTAGATATTACACTGTGGTAATACTTTCAGGGTGATCCTAGCCAAAAAGGTAAAGCTCAATATTTAAAAATAGAGCAATATATAAGTTTAGTTGTTAATGTTAAATTCTGAAAATCAAAATATAAACACATATATTCGAATTAAGAATTTATTGTTTGACACAAGGAATATATAGAGGGGAGTTATGTTAATTTCCTTAATCCATGGATTTTCAATACTGGAATATATCATCAGAGGAAATCAAATGAAATGCGGTTAACAAAATGTTCAGCTGTGAATAGACACATATTTTGCTTTTCAGCACATATATTGAAAAAAGTTTTTTGGGTGGTGAATAATAGTTATAGGAAAATAATATATAGGAGAATTATAGGAGAAGGAATTTCATACAACCTGGGCAGTCTATTATCGGAAGGAGTACGATATCTTCCGGGGTATTATTGCCAGGTCGGAGGAATAGTGGTCCAGGGGAGAAGCCAGCAATCCTATATAACAAGAATGTTTGGTAGCTCCATACTGTTATTCCGAAGGGTATACGAAGCGGCCGTCTTCGTCATTCAATATAAAGATGTGTTGGTAGATGAAATCCAAAATCCTTGTGGGAATGGAGAGAGTGTATCAGATATTGAATCACCGTTCCATTCCGTAGCATATATTTTCGTCGGTTATGAATTCGTACGTTGAGTCATATATGCATATCTCGGGTGCGAGAGTCTTCAAAAATTAGAAGCCCTGGGTTGATAAATGTTCGGAAAGATGCTTATTCGATCTGATGTGTTAGACGGTTAGCCTCTAATATGGGTTGAATTTCTGGTTTTCTGAGGGTCGGCATGCTTGTTGAGAACGAGTGAAGAACACCGTCCACTATGACTATGCAATTCCTACAGCTACGTACTTAGAAAACATAGCTGTTTAATCATGACACAGTGATATGGGATAATGAGGAAAAAGAAGCAACATTAGCAAAATTAGTGCCCCCCCGATGATGCTGGGTTAAATAGAGTTTTATGTATGACATGAAAAGAAATTGGAATCATAGGAAGATATCTATCATTCCATAATCATAGGAACAACTGAATAAATTATCTGGCAAATATATCCGGTGAATCAAATGCAAGAAAGATTCATATAATTGCATTTAAAGGGACGGCCAAAATCTTAAAATGATCTCTCGGTTGGAATATATAAGATAGTAGGTGAATGTTTTGCATACGGTGTGATGTTCTATCCCCTACTAGAACAAACTTATAAGAAAATTTATTATATATATATATATATATATATATTAACTTCCTACCTAACTCTACCTATGTATTGAGCACTGTTGAAGTAAATACTGAAAATTTACACATAAAATTATACCTTCGTATATTAATTTATGTGGTTAAATGAAGTAATCACACACACACACACACAAACACACATATATATATACATATATATATATATATATATATATATATAGTAAAAAGAATAATTATATATATATAATTATGTTTTTACTATAATAATTAAATACCTACAGACACTAGTGTTTCATCCTTTCCGGAATCTTCAATGCGGGGTGTCACTATTAACAGCAGTCGACAGATTCAAACTCACCAACACGAGCAATCTCTGGCTCGATTAGCAAAGACCGTATCCATTCGGCTACCATTAACCGCGTGAAATAACGTTGAATTTAAACATTTTTAATTTCTAAATGTTCTTTACGTCAGTCAGACAGTAATCTAATCGTTATACGATAACGTATATATATATATATATATATATATATATATATATATATATATATATATATATATATATATATATATATCAATCGATACCTCCGTTCAGTCTCAAAAGACAATGGACACCATCTTGTGAGGCAACAGTTGTGCAATACCAGACCACGCCAGTTTTGAATCGGCACTGTTTGGTCCAGTGACAAAAGAAGTTCAGGACGACTGGAAACAATGCTGAGATAAGGAGAGAGCACATGTTGTACCTGGAACCGACAAATGGTCACCCATTATAGTAATGACCAGGCTCAACGTTGCTTAACTTCGGTGATCTGACGTGGACCATATAACATATAAAAAGATTTGCTCATAGATTGTCCCAAGGGTATGATTAAAACTTAGTACAAACCTGAGGTTTTTGTGCAACATGCAGCGTTCGCGCCAAGCAAGGAGAATGAAAAAAAAAATGGCCGCTATGTTTACTTATTGGCTGGCGATCTCATGAGGGAACGAAACTTCAGGGCATCTAATATGCATATGAAAGGCAGACGGTTTCAATAAAAAGCCTGTTGATCAGAGAGGTGCATTTCTCTTGGCAGAAGTGAGTTTTGTCAGATGTGTATTGACTTTTGAGACTGGGAATTGTGAGGAAAAGAATCAGCTTTGTATTGAAATTTCAATACCGAGAATTCTGAAGAAGGAGAAGAATAATATACTGCATCCTAGTCACAGACTATTTGACCAAGATGGGCATCAACAGTTCCTCGTCCTACCTATAGTATAGACCTTGCTCCTGTAACCTTTTGTTATTCCCTTAAGCGCCAGAAAAACCTTATGAGACATTGAGAAGATGAAAGAGGCCGTGACGAGGGTTATTGGCATACTCACACACGAGGACTTCAATGTCGCTTTTTAGAAGTCGTTGGAACAGTACAGCAAGTGCATTGCAGCCGGAGGAGATTACTTCTAAGGGAACTAAGGTTTCATGTGTGTATTATCAATAAAAATGCTCGTACGAAAAACGTCTGGAAACACATTAAAGGCACCTTGTATATGATATGACGACACCTCATTCATAACAAAACGGGCGTGACATCACATAGCTTAAAGAGAGACAGACCGAGGGAAGGAATCCTCAGTTTGCTTGTAAGCATGCGCTTGCGGTTTTAGATAAAACCACTGTTTAATTGTTTGGAACAAAAAAGCTAATAAATCACTTTAACCGTTTGTCTCATCTTGGTCCTAATGTTTGCAGACGGTGTATCCTTAGTTGGACAAGATCACTTTAAAAAACGGGTGTCAGAAAGAACAGCTATTAGGGAATAATAGGAATGCTCATCTTCTTTGACTGTGACTTTACCTGACTTTAGCATTATTTCGGTGTTTCTGTAGTTGCATAGTTGAGGTTTAACAGTCTACTTTACCCTACGAGTTAATCTATAGTTGAATAAAAGAAGGTGTTAATTCATACTTTTTCTAAGTGAAATTGGTGCAGTAATCTTGATAGCACTCGAACGCAAAATGCCGAAGCTAAAGCCGGCTGTCTATAATCATATAATCTCCACGTCAAGCATATCTATATATCTATAAAAGTGAACATTTCTGTGTATCTGTGTATCTGTGTGTCTGTGTACATTTCCCTACGCAATAACTCTGTCAATTTTCAGTCTACAGACTCGAAATTTAATATACAGGTTACTGAGATTTGGGAAAATCGATGTGATCGGTTTTTGGCCAGAAATTTGGCGATTAAGGGGCCAAAGTTCAACGATTTGACCTTTGAGAACTCTACCTAACTCCTCCGACAATTTTGGGTCTAAACACTTGAAATTTTAGATATAGGTTTCTTGGACATGGATCTAACTTAATAACTTGATTTTAGCCCAAAACAATAAATGTTAAGGGGTCATATATGGGGTCAAAGTTTAAAAAAATTGACCTCTGCGGTCTCTTCCAAATTACGCAAACAATTTCTGGTCTAAATATTTGAAAGTTTACATAAAAGGTATTCAGAGATAGGGCAAGCTTTTTCATCAGTTTGGGTCGAAAATTTTTCGTTACCAGTATATAAAAGTATGCATGTATATTTATGTTTGCATGTCTGCCTTAAACTTTCAATAGAGGCGACGGATTTTACCAAGATCAGTATCGTTTTAAAGTTCGACCTTTCATACGACAAATATCGAAAAATTGGCTAAAAACGTTAATATCTTCCCCTTCAACTAGGCACTTTTCTACAGGTGGGGGTCACTTTTTTCGCCGATATTTTTGAAAGTTATCCTCTCCATTAGATTTCTAGCCTTACTTTTAAAAACTGTCGCTTCCGGTTTGGCGATGGTCGTAACAGCATAAAAGGTAGTTTTTACCCCGTACTTTTCCTCCTTTGTGGTATGGGTTCGAGCCTGCCTTCCTACTACCACTTTTATTTTGCACAACATACACATCCAAACACCCGAGCAACGCCGGGCTGAAATGCTAGTATATCTATAAAAGTGAACGTGTCGGCGTATCTGTGTGTCTGTGTGTCTGTGTACATTTCCCTACGCAATAACTCTGTCAATTTTTAGTCTACAGACTCGAAATTTGATATACAGGTTACTGAGATTTGGGAAAATCGATATGATCGGTTTTCGGACAAAAAATTGGCGATTAAGGGGCCAAAGTTCAACGATTTGATCTTTCAGAACTCTATCAAACTCCTCCGACAATTTGAGGTCAAAACACTTGAAATTTTAGATATAGGTTCCTTGGACATGGATCTAACTTAATAACTTGATTTGAGCCCAAAACAATAAATGTTAACGGGTCGTAATATGGGGCAAATTAAAACAAAAAATTGACCCTTTTTTTGGGGGGGGGCTCAGCATACACCTCCAAACACCCGGGCAACGCCAGGCACCCATGCTAGTCTATATATATATATATATATATATATATATATATAATTATGTTTTTACTATAATAATTAAATACCTACAGACACTAGTGTTTCATCCTTTCCGGAATCTTCAGTGTGGGGTGTCACTATTAACAGCAGTCGACGGATTCAAACTCGGCAACACGAGCAATCTCTGGCTCGATTAGCAAAGATCGTATCCATTCGGCTACCATTAACCGCGTGAAATAACGTTGAATTTAAACATTTTTAATTTTTAAATGTTCTTTACGTCAGTCAGACAGTGATCTAATCGTTATACGATATAATATATATAATATATATATATAACATATAATATATATAATATAATATATAATATATATATAATATGTATATTATATATGTAATACATATAATATATAATATATATAATATATATATAACATATAATATATATAACATATATATATATATATATATAATATATATATATATATATATATATATATATATATATATATATATATATATATATATATATATATAAACCTCTGACCTTGATGGAGGGGAGACAAAACCTTGTTGTTATAGTTTCAAATAATCTGAAATAACAAAAAGAGGAGACTTGATCAAATATTTCTCTCATATATTATATCTCCCCTCTTTTGGAAATAGGGTACGATTATGAATATCTCCAGTATCAAATAATCCTTATACACTGTGGACTTTATCTTATGTATGAAAACCAAAGAGGAGAGATATAACATATGAGAAATAGTTGGAATCAAGTCTTTCCCTGCTGTTATTGCAGATTATTTGAAATCCTAGCAGCAAGTTTTTGTCTCCCCCTCCATCAAAGCCAAATGTTTTGAGGAAATATCAGATATTTAGTAAAATGACGGAAACAAAGGCCAGAGTTTTGGGGGAAATATCAAGTATTTTACAAAACTAGGAAAAAAAATGACTATGATTGAAGTATTGGCAAAGAAGCAGTATCTTCCCGCCCACAAAAAATCCTTTAAAATTACCACTTTGTAAGTTTTTAGCGGTGCCGAAAATGAAAATAACTGTAAAAATCTCAGGAAACGGGTAATTTCCAAGATATGAAGAAATTATAAAGTAGGGGTGGTCACTTTTCTACATTAATTTGACGTAAAATAAACATCTACTTAATAGCCAATGTGACCATAAAGTGGGTGCTCATTTTACGTCAAATTAATATAGAAAAGTGATTCCCTACTTCTTGAAACAGTAATGTGCGACCTTAAGAGCAAATGTCACATAGCCCACTATACAATTCAGGTCATTAGCTTTCCAACGAGCTTTCATTTGTTAAATTCTGATCAGTAGTTGCCAAGATTTCGAACTATTAAAATTGCTTAAAAAAGTGGTATATTTATGTATGCATATTTCTATACTTGTCGCCAAACTGAATGTTGAAATGCTTATATCTTTGGTTCTCTCCGAAACTACACGAAAATTTGAAGGATTTTAGAAGATTAGAATACTATTTTATGGTTAAAAGTTTATGGCAATTGATTAAAAAGAGCCTATATTTTTACACCAGTAAAATATGCCCAAATTAGCATAATGTCCTAGAAAGCCAACTTTAGTTTTGCCTCTTTGGGATGAATTTCGCTTCGGATTTTCTTTTCTTTTTTTTTTTGCTTGGTTGTCTCCCCTGACGCCTTGCCAGGCCACTAATATATATATATATATATATATATATATATATATATATATATATATATATATATATATACACACACAAACGGGCCACAACTCCAATTAATAAAATGTACATGGGGCCCGTTTTTGGGGGGGTCACCCTGTATCTGTTGAAATATATTTTCTTAAAATAAATACCAATCCTTATTTAAAAAGCTCAGTGTAATTTCAGAGCAATATAGTGAATAAATGACAAAAGACTATATTTCAAAATTAATGATGTTGACCATCTTATAATTTATTCCTTTAATTCAGTTGACATTTACAATTCTTGACATATATATATATATATATATATATATATATATATAGAGAGAGAGAGAGAGAAAGAAAGAAAGAAAGAAAGAAAGAAAGGAAGAAAATGGGGTATAGAGAGAAAGAGAGATAGATATAGATAATACTCAAAATTTATTTAGACTATATACCTTTAGATTGGCATCGCTAGCTCTCCTTCCTCGTATCTTCCCTTGTACCAAAAGAATATATTTCTTTTATTCTTATGCTTCTTTATTACTATATAATTTTTTATGTTAACTACGATATCAAAGAATAGTAAGGGAAAGTGCTGTTTAAATAGTATTGTTATTTATTTAGTTCATACTATCAGAGAGACCCGACGTTGCCCGAGATTGAATGTTTCACTCTACCATATTTTATTGTCATTGAAATCGCCAATTTTTCAATCAAATCGATTGATTGTCTGCTTTAATTGGAGACACACCACGGTGCATCGAAAGGAAGCTTTACATAACGCTGCCTTAAATTATGGTTTCAAATGCAAAAGTCAAGTATCATAGTTCACTTGTGCTCTAAACAGAAACATACATATCAAAGAACCTACTATTCATTCTATATGCCATACAGTTCTGCTTCCCAATTGCACTCATGGATAAGAGGGAGGAGAGCTAGCGTTAACAAAATCGCCTGTTCTTTCTTTCAACGGATTATTCTGATTATCGATAATGCATACTTTATTTAAGACATTCTGATACAAAATCTGTTGAAAGAACAATGCAAGACACATAAAGTACATTTGTGCGAAATTTTAAAAAGATCGACTCAACCGTTTTTGAGACCATAGGGAACAAACACAAATACACACACACATACACACAGACAAAGTTATTTTCATATAATAGTATTATATTTTCATATAATAGATAGATATATAGATAGATAGATAATCATTTTAATGTAGATATAAAAGAGTAACTGGATTGTGTTTACATTTTATTATTGAGTAAGGTGGAGAGTCATAAATGTAATTGATGTCCTGGTATTAAGTCTACAAATCTTTCCGTCCTCCTTGACCCTCTGTTTTATTTGGTGCAGCACCAGGAGAGGGGCTAAATTACAATTATGTAATCATCCAGTTTTCAAGTGATGTTTCCTTGTGTTTTACCTCTTTGATAGTTTCTGTATACCCAGCTGGCGCCCGCCGGTCATATATATTAGTCCCCGCACTCAAGGGTGTTCCTTAATATTTCAGCCGTTTTCATCATTGTTATTCTCTGTATATTCTCAGCCATCTCTTTGATTTTAATATCACTAATTCTTTTTTTTTTAAGTTTTTCGGTATTGTTCCTAGTATTCTCACTATTATTGGTGTCATCTTAACTTTTTTCATCTTTCAGATTCCTTTCAGCTCCCTGTGTTGTGTAGTTATCTAATGAAGGGGATCGTGTGTGATATATCTAATCAGAGTTAACGTTGTGTAGTCGTCTAGTTGTTCTGTCTATTTGTTCATATGCCGTTGTGTGTGTGGGTGTGTGTGTGGTACGTGTATTTTAGACATACCTTCCTGCGCCGTGGATGTTGGTCTACCTGGAATCATCTCGTGTCTTGGAGAAAGACTGGTACCTATTTTGGACGAAGATTCATTTCACTCCAAGATAAGGAACTGGTTTTATAGTTTTTATTTCACTTTCCAGATGTCTCGGAGAAGGATGGAAAGTGAACCTCTGGCTTGCATTGTACACGTCAGCGTCCTCCCCCAATGAAGGGGAGGAGACGTCTGTGAAGCCGTCCGTCGCCTTCTAAGTCCAAACCAAATCTCAACGATTCAGCTAACCTGATCACGCAATCCGATCAGCTGACCCTGACTTCCAGTCAACGTGTCTACAATATAATTTGCACATATCTCTCTCTCTCTCTCTCTCTCTCTCTCTCTCTCTCTCTCTCTCTCTCTCTCTCTCTCCATTCTATAACACCTGGCCAGTTCTGTGTATTTTCTGCGCTTCAGTGTCCTTGATCTTCAATCTATGGTCTGCAGTGACGGCAAAATCTACCATCTGGCAGAACTTTTCCTTCTTATGAAATCCGGTCTTCTTGCTTGGATGGATTTGTCTGTTTGTATATCGATGTCATGGGATTTTTTACTATCATTTTCAAGCACTGTTGCCTATTTGTGCGTATCCCATTTCTCAGTGTTTTCGAAATGCACTTTTGTCTGCATAATTCCCAGTGCACAGCTTTCCTCACTTGATCATGTCTATTCTTATATTCTTTGGAGCTACTTTTCTACGTTCGCTTATTGTGTGGTTTATTGTTTCGTCTCTTTGTCCACAGTGTCTGCATTTACTGCTTTCTTGTGTCTTCTCGATCCTTGATTTGATGTAGTTTGTTTTGATAGCGTTAACTTGTGCAGCTGTTATGAGGGATTTAGTTTCTCTGTTTAGGTTTCCTTTTTTAGCCGTGTCCAAATGTTTTCAATAGTCTTGTCTTTTGTTATACTCATGAACCGTACGTGTAGCCGTTTCTCATCCCATTTTTTTCTTTTCTCGTCTTATCCTTTGTCTTTTCTTTTTCTGTCTTGTTCTTTCTTTCAGTATATCTTGCTGTGGTAATTATTTTTTCTTGGTATTATGTATTTTTCTAATTCCCTTTTTCGTGTCATTTATAGTCTTCTATGCAAACTAGTCCTCTTTCTCCGTCTTTCCTTTTTTATGTAAAGTTGGTCAGTATCATCCTTTGGGTGTAGTGCAGTGTATAATCATGAGTTTCCTGGACTTCTGGTCAAGTTGCCTCAGTTCTTTTTGGTCCACCCAATAAACGTCCGGAATATCTTACTAGTAACACTACTCATGTGTTTATAGGTTTTTACTATGTTTCTACTATGTAGATTAATTTATAGAAGCGTTCTTGTCCTTCTTAGGTACTCCTTTCTAATTTTCTCTTCCATTTTTGTTGATTAAACGGTGTCCGCTTCTAGGGCCCCCAGATATTTTTAGCTGCCATGTTCACCTAGTGCCCTCATCTCCATTTGGTTGGGCAGTTTCATGCCATCTGTTGCCTCCAGTTGATTCTGGCTGTGTTAATTAGCGTCTCTTATTCCTTCTTGATTTTTTAAAACAGTTTCAGATCATCCATGTACACTAAGTGGTACATTCTTTCATCTGTACTAGCATAAGTGCCCGGCGTTGCCCGGGTGTTTGGAGGTTTGTGTTGAGCAAAAAAACAGTGGTAAGAGGCAGGATCCAACACGTACCGCGAAAGAGGAAAAGAACGGGGAAAAAACCTAACGTCTTTGCTGTTACGACCATCGCCAAACCGGAAGTGATATAGGTTGTAATTAAGGCTAGAAAATTGAAAAGAGGGATGACTTTCGAAAATATCGTCGAAGAAAGCGACTCCTCCCTGTAAAAAAATTCCCAGTTGAAGTAACGAAATTAATGTTTTTAGCAAACGTTTTGGTATTTGTCGTATGAAGGGTCGCGCTTCAAAACGATACTGATCTTGTGAAAATCCGTCGCTACTGTCGGAAGTTTTAGGCAGATATGCAAGCATACATACATTTATTTATATATTGGTAGCTCAATTTTTCGACCAAAACCGATTAAAAAGCTTGGCCTATCTTTGAATACCCTTTATATAAAATGTCAAATGTTTAGACCAGAAACTGTCTGAGTAATTTGGTAGACACCGCAGAGGTCAATTTTTTTTAAACTTTGACCCCTATTATGACCATTTAACATTTACTGTTTTGATCTCAAATTAAGTTATTAAGTTAGATCAATGTCAAAAGAACATATCTCTACAATTTGAAGTGTTTAGACCCAAAATTGTCGGAGGAGTTAGGTAGAGTTCTCAAAGATCATATCGTTGAACTTTGACCCCTTAACAGCCAAATTTCTGGCCGAAAACTTATCACAAAGATTTTCCCATATCTTAGTACCCTGTATATCAAATTTCGAGTCTGTGGACTTAAAATTGACAGAGTTATTGCGTAGGGAAATGTACACAGACAGACACACCCACACAGACAGACACTTTCACTTTTATAGATATATATATTAGTATATTAGTATATTAGTAATTTATATACAGCTTGGCACTTAGTATATTATTAAGGGGCATCATGATGCATAGTAATAGTGGTAGGGAATCACGTTGGAAGATACGTCTTTAGATTTTAATCTTGGTTATGTACTGGCAATCAGTTGTCAGTTCAAGTTTCTATGTTCTTATTGCATTTCCAATCGAATAATGGTCTTGCTTGGTATTTTGTACATTCTCAGACACCCTGCCATACGTTTTTTGTAGTCTATTCATGCCATAGCCATGTTCTTTTTTTCTACTTTTTACTTCCTTCAGGATCTTTTGGTTTATGTATAGCAAGTCTTTTTCTTATTTTAGCATCCTTTCTGTTTCTCGAATAATAGCCAACGATTATGAAGAGAGTGGTAAATTTGTTCCCTAAAAAGTTGCGCGGTTAGCATTTTCCACATTGTAGGTAAACATGTTATAGCCCTGTAGTTGCTGGAGATGGTTTCTTTTGCTGTATTTTTATTTATTTATTTATTTATTTGTTTTTGCGTCAGTGTGATTATCTATTCTGGCAAATCTGCTTCATCTATGCATCTTTTCAGGTTTTGAGTTCGTCTTTCATGTAGTGATGTGAATTTTTGAACAAGTATGCGTGAATTTCGTCATGACCTATTGCTCTTCGGTTTGCCCTTTTTTTGTAAGATTGTCTCGAGGGTTTCCTTGTTGATTTCATTCTCTGTCCCTTCGGTTTTCTTGAACTCTTCTTTCATGTCTTGCAACCATTCGACATTTCTTGTCGCTCTTTCCACATCTTATTCCAGTAGCATTTTCTTTCTATTAGATCCGGTCGTTCTGTGGTTTTTTTTTGTTTTTGTTCTTTTTTTTTTCCACCGTTTACGTTCTGATAGAATTGACTCTCATTGTTTTCCTGTTTTGCTTGCACTGTTCAGATTTGTATCCGTGTCGTCTTAATCTCTTCTTTTTTTTTTTGCTGCTATTTTTTGCTTTAGTTCTTCCCGTTTTTTGTTCAGTCTTTCCCTGCTGGTCACATTTCTACTTTTACGTCTTCTATTCGCTTTCATCTCGTTTATTTCTTCGGCTTCTTTTTTAAAGTTTACTGATCTGGGTTTCAACCCTGAATTCCCATGCAGGTTATGTCGGTTCATTTTCTTTCTCCCGGCCCTTTTTTCTGCTTTCATAATTACTGTTTTGTTGGCCCCTGCATAAAATAAATTCTTTAGGTCTGTAATAGTATGCGTTGGGATTTATGGGAGAAGTTTATTCACCTATACTGTTCCTGCTTTATTTTCTTCCATTCTTGGTTCCTAAGGATGAGAGTTTTGCTTTTTTTTCATCTATAAGGTGCATAATGTTTTCTACTTAAGCTGTTTCATTCTAATTTAGTTCCGTTGTTTTATATTTCCTAGGTTTTTATCTCTTTGTTTATGTGTTGGAGTTTTAAAGACTTTCTGCCTGTGGGGCATCTATATGTGGGGGTCCTAGTGTATTGCTTCGTCTGTTCCAATCATTTATCTCCCGTAATATTTCTAGATCTGAAAAAAACTTGAGAATAAGTTTTGCTTGGTCTATAAATCCTTTGTTCCGTTGTATGGTAGTCACTGGACATGTCACACAAATCTTCTGAAATAACATTCTATTACTAGTCTATTCCTTTTTGTTGTCCATTTCTTCCTCTGCGTTTTTGGTCTATGTTGTTTAGCTTGGTTCTGCTGTGTTAGATCTGTATTATTTTGGAACCTGAAATTTGAGAGGATACTTACCTGTTCTGTGTCTGTGATATTCTTGTTTCTGAAAATAAAAGAATGCTAAACATCCGCAGGATGACGTCCGGGTCTCATGCTGGCCAGCGAGGAAGAACCTGCCGTTCATGACACCCAGAACTTTTTTTTTTATTTATTATTGTTCCTATTTACAATGCCTCCCCACACGACAGAGTTAGAAACCAGGGTCGTTTTTTAATGTGGAGAAAAGGAACACAGAATAAAAATTGTCTCAGTCGTGAAGGATTTCTCCTCCACTAACAGAGAACAAGAAATTGAAGTGTAGCATCTGAAGAACAGATACTACGCTTTGATCTTGACCCAAAGGCCAAGTTATTATTATTATTATTATTATTATTATTATTATTATTATTATTATTATAAAGTCTGTAACTTTACTTTTTTTATTATTACAGTATTTTCGTTTACATATGAAGCTTAGCTGTCCAGTTAAATCTGGAACGGCGTCTTGAGAACCTTCCAGCGTTGTTTCAGATGTTTTCTTTTTTTCCTTTTTTTGGTGTGGGGTCCGTGACATATTTAAAGCGTGTTTTTTCATGGTTTTGACTTGCCGCTCTTCTCATCTTTCTTAAGCACCTTTCTCCCTTTTGTTTTGTTTTAGAAGACCTTGGATTGATCGTCTCTGAAGAGTTGCCATATAAACCAATAACAATATTTTCGTTATGGATTGCGATACGCAATAAAGACGAATGAGATAAGCATTTTCAAAAATAAAAATAAGAAATAAACAAAAATTATGATTGTGGATTCTTTGCTTTTGGTCATTTGGAATTCAACCAACTATTATATATATATATATATATATATATATATATATATATATATATATATATATATATATATATACACACACACTATTTGTGTGTGCGTGCATATATGTATATTTAAGCAGATATATATAATCATATATGTATATATTTAAGCACACATATGTGTGTATATATATGTATATATATGTGTGTGCGTGTGCGCATATATGTATATATGTATATTTAAGCAGATATATATATAATTATATATGTATATATTTAAGCACATATATATCTGTGTGTATATATATATGTATGTATATATATAGATTTGTGTATGTGTGCATATAAGTATATATTTATATTTAAGCAGATATATATACAATCATATATGTATATTTAAGCACACACATAAATATATATATATATATATATATATATATATATATATATATATATATATATAAGCATGTATGTATATGTGTATTTTAAATTACTAATGTTATCTTTGTTCTGTCCTTTTCCATTTTGAGTGGGCTTCAAGAACCGAACTTGGAAGAATTCTCTTTGAAGTTTGGTGTTTGACGAAAGTCTGAAGCCGGTGGTTTATTGAAAACTTGGAATTGCTCCTAACACGCCAATTATCACATAATCACGAAACGAACTTTTGCTTTTAACGAAGCCACATTTGTAAAAACAGTGGACAGCAGTTGTTCTGTCCCGCCATATTCGACCGTATATGTTTCTGTTACAGTCTACTGCAAAACCAACATTAATCATCCGAATATCGCTGTTTTCTTTGTCAATATCAGTGTGAGCCTCTCCCATCTATCTGTCCTTCATGTCTGTTTTCGCTAACATGCCATGATTAGAGAACGAAAAACAGCAAGTGTTTTAATTCGCTAATATAATACTTATTATAACAAAGAAAATCGTTTTTAAATAACAACAGATATCTTATGTCGGTTAACTATTTTAATACTTTTTTTTATCTATATATTAATGCGATAGCGTGTGTGTTCTTTTGTGTGTCACGCTTACATCCGGGTCGTTTCATTGTTATGTTCTTCTATTTCTTATTATGACAAGAAATAGAATTAATTTCACCAAGAATTCTTCATAAGTTTTGGTTTCGGTTTCAACTATAGCTGATGGTACTTAAATCATTCATTTTTTTATTTTTTTCATAAATAATTTTATCAAGAATTATTTATAAGTTTTTATTTCGGTTTCGATTCAAGCTAATGCACCTAAGTCATATGAATATATATATATTTTTTTTTTTTTTTTTGAAATCGCAACTTGATAACATATAAAAATCAATAGAACATTAACTCTATAATAATATATACGAAATCTGCAAGAATTAAAATATCATATTTAAGCGTACTTTACGACCGGGCTTTACCGGACTTTCGTGCTAGCTTAGATAAATATTTTTTTCAGTTTTAACGAAATAGCTACAATAATATCAGAGCGTCTCCATTTACACTGGACATATACAGAATGTCAACATCAATATATTACATATGAATGAGTCCCCTGTGGAATTTCTACAGGTCCCGCTAGTTATTATTACTATTATTATTATTAATAGTAGTAGTAGTAGTAGTAGTAGTAGTAGTAGTAGTATTGGATCACATGGAGCTTTCACACAAGTCAGCAAACGATCGGTTTGAAGACCTGTGGCATTCTCTGGAAGCTGAGTGACAACAAGTTTCCCCAGATGTCCAGCGCTCTCCACCTCCTCCGATAGCATTTGCAAATAAATTTGCGTCATCGCAACAGCCTCATACCATTGATTTCTCGCTGGTAGTGGCCATTGGTTTATGCTGGAATTTGAGTGGCACTAAGCCTCCCCACGATCCCAGTTCTCTTCGCGCTTGTCCAGCGGAGGTCTGGCCAGCGCTCTCTCTCCTCGGTCTTTCCATCCTCCTTGGCCCTTCTCGGCTCTTTGGTATCACTTTTCTATGGGGAGGACGGTGATGAGGCAATGGAGGGATGCATGATGGTGGTGTAGAACTTGTTGATATGCAGCTTCGGCGTTCTTCATTCCCTGTAACGCTTCTTTGTTATATTGTCTTGTGTTATTCCCCACATTCTAGGGTTTTCCTTGATATTTCAGCCGTTTTCATTATCGTTAGTCGTTGTATTTTTGCAGTTATTCCTCTGATTCCAATTTCTGCCATTCTTTTTTCGAAGTTTTTCGGAATTGTTCCTAGTGCTCCTACTATTATCGGTACTATTTTGATTTTCTTCATCATCCAAATCTCTTTTAACTCTCTGGCTAGCTCTGTGTATTTGCTTCGTTTCTCCTTTTCTTTCATACTCACCCTGTGGTCAGCTGGGACAGCAAAGTCTACGATTTGACAGGATTTTTCTTTCTTGTTAATTATTACGACATCTGGTCTTCTTGCTTGGATGGGTTTGTCCGTTTGTATGTCTATGTCCCATAGGATTTTGTGGTTCTCGTTTTCGAGTGCCGTTGCAGGTTTATGCTTGTACCATTTGTCTGTACGCTCAAAATGCAGCCGTTTACACAATTCCCAGTGCACCGCCTTCCCCACTTCGTCATGACTGTTTTTGTATTCTTTTTGGGCCAGTTTGCTGCATTCACTTACTATATGGTTTATCGTTTCGTCTCTTTGTCCACAGAGTCTGTATTTGCTGTTTTCTTGTGTTTTATCGATCCTTGCTTTGATATGGTTGGTTCTTATCGAGTTATCTTGTGTTGCAGTTATTAGCGATTCAGTTTCTCGGTTTATATGTCGTTTTCGCATCCATGTCCAGGTGTTTTCGTTATTCTCATCTTTTGTCATTCTTATGAATCTTCCGTGGAGTTGTTTCTCTTCCCATTTCTCTTTTTCCATTTCTCTTTTCTTCTTCTTCTTCTTCTTATTATTATTATTATATTCGCTCTAAACACAATATACAGTCCCTGAGACATAAGTGGCCACTATATATTAAGATGCAGATTTATAGGGGCATACTAAGGGGGGGTTTGTTCGAGATTCTCGTTCACAGTATGTTTTAACTTTTGCATTTTTAGCGCAATCAGAGACACATTCAGCAGGAAGGGAACTCAAAAGGCAAGTGGTTCCAGAAAAGAACGAACTCGACTGGAAAACCTTCTGACATCTGGGGATCTCTACAGTAAGGGTGCGATTTTGCTGTTTGATGAATAAGTTCGTGATGTTTTCGTTGAGGAAGCCGTAAGCGCAGCAATTTCGTCGGAGCACATTCTGCTGAAGTAAGTTGTAAAAAACAATACGCACAGAGATGTAATAGAGAAAACTACTCACACCTAAAAGTATCCTGTACCTCTACAAGGCCACGATTTGCTCTTGCATGGAGTACTGTTGTTATATCTGAGCTGGTGCATCTACTACTAGTCTACCCCTATTGGATAGGGTCCAAAATGTCTTCAATCTAATAGGTCCCACTTTGTCAACTAAGCTCCAACCTCTGTCCCATCACTGCAGTGTTGTATCTCTCTGCCTTTTTTACAAATATCTTAATGGAATGTGCTCTGATGAACACTTGTGCTCCCTCGGCATTCATATCCCCAACAAACTCGCTTAGCAACAAAATCAAACCCCTTCACTGTTGAGGACCCCAAATGCCAGAAAGCTTTCTACTTTAATAGCTTCTTCCCTCGAACATCTAGACTTTGGAATCCCCTTCCTGCTACCTGCGTCTCTGACTGTACTGACATGTAGAAGTTTAAATGTAATGTAAACCAACATCTTGTTAATCTTTACTAGGCATGGTCTTAAAACGTAGCCCCTTACGTCCGAGTGGCGATGTGCCTTGCTGAGGACGAACATGAGTAAAAACAAAATAATAAATAAATATTGTGGCGATGGGACAGAAATTGGAGCTTGGTAGATCGTGCGGGAATAATTATGTTAGCAACTTTATTTTTCGTTCTGTTAAAAAAGAATGAGGCTAGTTGTTGGTGCACTAGGCCATGTGTAGCAACGCTACTTAATGCATGCACAAACAGTGGCTTTGTAGAGAAATAGCATACTCTGAGCTTTTTCTAGCTTTGCAGCAGTCTTGGAAGTATCTTCTATGTAGTTATTAGAATTCATTCAACTGTACCTTCTATGTAGTTATTACAATTCTTTCAACTGTACTGATATTCTTTTGTATCTGGATCGAATGCGTGTAGAAATAGTGTGAGATATGTATTAGCAAATTGGAGCTTTGCACTCTTTTAAATCATTTTAAAGGATAAATAACAAACTAATGGACTAATTTGTAGAAAATAATAAAACTAGCAAAATAACAGGATAACTAGTGCAAAAAAAACGCCCTATATGTGGAACATTACCACAGAACTGCTTCCCTGTTGATTACAACTTGGTCATCAGCCAATCAACTGTCAAAAATTCTTGACCCTGCCTTTAATAAACCACAGTTCATACCTCTGGTCAACTTTAGTACTCTCATAGTCTTAATTTTTAAAAGTGAGTCACCACTTATCAAGGCCCGATGGCGACTCGAGGTTAAAAGTTAATTGAATTTGCAGTGGTCACTGTAAAAACAACGTAATAGTCGTTAACGGTGGAAATTGGGTATAATTTGATTATTTAAAGGACCGGCTCAACAAGAACTTGTTTAACCTAGACTTGAAACGACCACATTGTAGTTAGCAGAAAAGTAGGCCTGCGGGACAGGATTCTACAGGCGGGCAGTTCTAGGAAACAAGCTTTATTCATGGAATCTGTGTTTAGATTTAGGCACATATAGAGAGTGGGGGAACTTGTTGATAGTGGTTGTAAACAGACGAGTGTTTTTATGAAACTCTGGCAAGGGGGGGGGACATAGATTAAAGCTCATACAATCATCTGTCATAGAAATAGACGATAGAGCAGAGACAGGCTCGAAACATCTTTTCTGTAGGAAGGAGGTTGCAGGGAAAAGGTCCTACCTTATTATGTTTTGAAGTTGGTTTTGAACTCTGTCAAGACAGGATACGGTAATCTTGGCAAAATCTGCCCAAATGTACCAACAGTACTCCATCCTACTGGTCCTCGTCTTTCAATTGATAATCATTTTCGTCTCTTTTCATAAAATTCTTCAGAAAAAATACTCCGCTAGCCTTATCCTTAAGTGGCTTTGCACCGTGACAGATGGAGATCTCTATAATATATATATATATATATATTAGATATTAGCGAAAAATTGCATGGAGGTCATTTTCAGCATCGTGGTTTTCTTGTGACTAGCAGTGTTTCGCCAGCATGTATTCAGTGTAGTACACGTATGTACACTGACAGTGTACGTACGCTAATATAATTTATGAAAATGTAAAAAAAAACTTTGCCAATTAGTGGCATATGTTTCAGTTCTCGTAAATGGAAATCAGAGATATACAGGGATAAGCAAAAATTGTTTCATATAAGTAAATATTAGTCCTAAATTGTTTGTGGATTTCGAGCACAGACTAATGAAGAAACTTTAATATATTTGCAATGAATGATAATATGTGCATCGTAATATTTTACTTGAACATCGACTGCATTACTCCCCTCAATGTTACGCATATATTGATTTATATATATATATATATATATATATATATATATATATGTGTGTGTGTGTGTGTGTGTGTGTGTGTGTGTGTGTGTGCGTGTGTGTGTGTATATATATGTATATATATATATATATGTATATATATATACATACAGTTTAACCCGGATATAAGAGACTTCTTATCCAGTCTCTACAGCCCTCTTATCCCTGGATTACACTTATATCCGTGTTTCTTATATACATGTGTCTTATATCCGGGTTACACTGTACATTAACACAGGCTGTAATTTGGGTCTAGAGAAAATCTCTCATATCCGTTTTTCTTACATCTGAGTATCTTATATCCGGGTTACTATATATATATATATATATTTATATATATATATATATATATATATATATATATATATGTGTGTGTGTGTGTGTGTGTGTGTGTGTGTGTGTGTGTGTGTGTGTGTGTGTGTGTGTGGTCCTATGTGAGTTGTTTTGGATTTTATGAATTTTCATATTACATTATTATGCATTTTTCTCTTATGGGAGCAGGGGTTCTCATGAGTTTATGGTAGAAATTGACATTCAGGAAAAATATGACTTGGAAGAAACAACGAAATCTTTTAAGAAATATTTACAGTTTTAAAATTGCATTTATTAATATACTCTTTTATTTATTAAAAAATTTCAGCTAAATATAGCCGAAATTTTATCTTTTGGGTTTTTTTGTTTTGTTTTAGATGAGGGTTGAGAATTTTTATTAGTTGGATTATTCGGGCTACTCCGGCCTTCATCATGTGCGCCTTGCCGAACTCGCGAATCTTTCTGCTGAACTCACGAATCTGTACGGATTTTCTATCAGGATCTTTAATTTAATCCACAATGGTAGACGTCTATATAAATTCGTCTACGTATTTTTAGCATCGTCTGAGGATTGAACCTTTAACCCCTAGAAGACTGTCACTTAGAACTGATTATTAGCAAAATAAAAAAATAAAAATAAAACAGATTCCAGAGTTCATCAAGACACTCCTTAAGAATGTCGAAATGTTGGGAGTATAATATCTGAGAATAGTAGTCAGAATAATCTAAATAAGATCAACTACAATAGGAGTTAGCCACATCTTTTAAAAGCATTAACTTAAGAGAAGGAAGAAAAAAATTACAAAGTCTTTTTTTCTGTTATTAGAGTGGATGCCACCCAAGGTTGCAGAAACAAACAGAACGAACTTTTCATTTTTTCATTAAAAAAAAAATTATACATCACGAGCGGGACCCGTGGAAATTCCACGGCGGACTCTTTTTTTTTTTTTTTTTTTTCACGTGTCATATTGTAGCTCTTTTGTTAAAACTGCTAAAGTATTTATCTAAGTTATCAAGGACGCCCGACGTAGCCCGTTCGTAAAATACGCCCAAATACGATATTTTAATTTGTACAGATTTCGTATATATTATTATGAAGTCAGTTTTCTATCGATTCTTATATAATATAAAGTTGTGATTTCAAAAACAAAAATTATATCTATATGTCTTGGGTGCATCAGCTTGACTCGAAACTGAGACCAAAATAGCAAGTCTCATAAAAAAATGATATTTCATTTTTTTATTTAATAAAAAAATATACAGCATTATTTACTAAAATATATAAAGCATTATCTAATAAAGAATATACAGCGTTATTTAATAAAAATTTATACAGCATTATTTAATTTTAAAAAATACCGCATTATCTAATAAAAAAGATTATACAACATTATTTAATAAAAAAAACTTATACAGCATTGTATAATAAAAAAAATTATACTGTATTATTTAATAAAGAAAATTATACAGCGTTATTTAATAAAAATCCTACAACATTGTTTAATAAAAAAATTATACAGCGTTATTTATATAAAGAAAATTATACAGCATTATTTAATAAAAATTATGCAACATCGTTTAATTAAAAATATACAGCATTTTTTAATAAAAAAAATTATACAGTGCTATTTAATAAAACTATATAACATTATTTTATAATTGTTTAACAATATTACAGTGTTACTCGGTTTTCTAAAGTTTTAAATTAATTATTTTTTTGCCCCTCGGCAAAAGGAGGGTGGACCTGTAAATTCACCCTCGTCCGTTCATCTGTCCGCACTTTTCTAAATAACTACGCCTTGAAATTTTTGGAAATATTGTAGAAACATTAAACATGATATGAGTAAAAAAAAGTAACAGAACGGATTTTCTGGAAAGACTCCGGTTTCTCTACTGCAGGGGTGCTTTTTGGATAAACATGGCTAAAATTGACACTTGTGCTTATTAAAAAAAAAATGATGCCTTGGATTTTTATAAAATATAATTTTGTTTGTCTATACTTCGCGATAACGCTTGGATGTGCCCCAGGGGCTCTTTTAGAGCTAATAAAACACTCCATTTTTTTGGGACTATTTTACCATATTTGTCCAAAATTTTCTGTGTATGTCTATTTAGTAGTTTTTCATGGTACTGAACTCAAATTTACATATGTTAAGGCCTTAAACTGCACCGTTTGTTAATTTTCACCAGGATTTGACGTCCCTTGGGGACTTTGGGGGCTAAATGGGGGGGGAGGCAAATGCAGAACTTAGTCATTTTTTAATGCCTCGTTTACTGTGCGCTCAAAGGGGACCATACATGCTTCACGTGTTCATTATTTTAATTATTTTTGGATTTCATATCTGTATAGATTATGATTGTTGTCATGAAGTCTAATGTTTCCGTGTCATAAATGACGGCATGTATTTGTCATTTCTGTCCAACAAAGCCACTTATGGCAACTACGACAGAATTTGCTGATCCAGGATAGGCTTGAACAGTCAGAGCAGATACTGAAATTCAGCAACGGACTAATATGTCGCGCAGAATTTCATTGTCTTCTAAAACAGACAGGCGAAAACAGATTTTGTAATTGAACCGATTTAAAAAAAATAACAGTTGTCTTCTTTATAAAAAACAATGCTATTAATAATGTTTCAAGTTAATTGCTGTTGAGACACATGATCATTCCAATATACATATTTCGCTTTAACATATACTGCATTATCTCCCTTTAGATAATGTTTATTGGGCATAGAAAAAAAAACGCCCACTCTTATATTAGAGATATTTTAGGTACGATTTCTTATTGTATTGGACCCAGTTGCACCGGAGGATATCTAGACTTGAAGAGACCCTAATACAGGGAGACTCCGATAGTTACGCCAGGCATTTCATCATTTCCGTATATTTCATCATTCCATAACCAGATTGATTTAAGATTCAATAAAGCCATCGCAAGAAAATGGCGTGTTAATAGAGTACAGAGTGGAACGATAAAGTTGTCGCCCTAAAGAAAAGTTGTTTGTGTGTATTATTAATGCGTTTGAGAGCTGAAGACCATGGGCAGCTGGAAAGCGCTAAAAAATTGAGATGAAGTATCCTGCTTCATCATAATTCACACTCGATTTATAAATTCGTAAAACTTGATTGCATTCAATTTGACTCCTTACATACATTGAAGATCGTGAGATGTCAATTGGAGAATTGTGTAGTGGAATTATTGACTTTTTTTTTGCATAGGAGTCGCCACTTATCAAGGCCCGGAGGTCACTTAAGGATAAGGGTTATAGAGTGTACAGAGTCAACAGGATAATATTGTAGTAATCGTTAGTAGCGGAAATTTGGTAAATTGGATTACTTAAGGGGGTGGTTCATCAAGAATTTGTTTATGTTGGACTTGAAGATAACCAAGTTGTAGTCAGCTGGAAAGCAGGCAAATGGAAGAGAGTTCCACATGCGTGCAGTTCTAAGAAAGAAGTTTTGTTCATGGAATCTACGTTTTTATTTCGGCACAGTTAAAGAGTGAGGGAAAATTATTGACAGTGGTTTCAGCTAAACGCGTATTTTTTTGCGAGGGGGGGGGCAGAGATTTGAGCTCAGACGAACACTTGCCATGGAAATAACAATAAAACAAAGACAGGCTCGCAACGTCTCTTCTGTGGGAAAGAGGTTGTAGAGAAGAGAAAAGGGCATGCCCTACTAAGCTACCAAGTCTATTTTGACTAGAAGGAAGATTCATGGCAGGCGTTCTGTGTTCGCCGAGAAGCTTAAAAAAGATGAGGCGATATCCTTTTTTTGTCATACGGATCTTTACTAAAGAGATAGGCATTGGGGTGACGATTACAAAGGGAGCACTGAACCAAGATCAGCGCTAGGCATCAAACAAAAGTCGCAAGAGCGAACAAGTCACCGACAAGATGCAAGAAGATCGCGTTATGAAAGTCAAAAAACTCCCTAACAAGGTTATACACCTAATTAATACGGGAATATTATCATTTTCTTTATATATATATATATATATATATATATATATATATATATATATATATATATATATATATATATATGCACGTTTCATTGAAGAGCAGAGACAACTCTTGTTTGCTTCTCTTACAATACATTTTTTCTTTTTGACAAATTCAAGTGTAAAAAGAAATTTGTCGTATTCACGAAGATTTTCGACCTCCATAGGTCATCCTCAGGCGAGAGATAAAAAAAAAATTATCGTCTTTCCAATCAACTCACTATTTCATTTTTTTATTATTATTAGTCTTTATCATATTTTTTATTATTATTAGTTTTCATGGTGAACATGTCTCTCTCTCTCTCTCTCTCTCTCTCTCTCTCTCTCTCTCTCTCTCTCTCTCTCTCTCTCTGGCTCTCTCTCTCTCTCTCTCTCTCTCTCTCTATATATATATATATATATATATATATATATAGAGAGAGAGAGAGAGAGAGAGAGAGTGAGTGAGAGAGAGACGTGTTCACCATGAAGACTATTTTCCATGAAACTGTGATGGTTTGATGACATTTGAATGTGTTTTCACCATGCCACTTTCAAAAATAATAAAGAATCAATTCAGATGATTATATTTAGTTGCGATCGGCTGTTGTCAAACATTGCATGGAGCACATGGCTGCAAGTGGTGACTTGTTAGTACTTATGTAGCAAAGCTCAGCTCGGTGTCTAAGAATTCGTATAGAAGGTTAAGCATCCAGTAAAGCCTAGAATGCTGTTCTGGTTGTTTTCAAGTTCAGCTACACAACACATACAATAAGATGTGGCCATCCTACGGTTTGGATGATTTCTCGCACATCATGAAGGCCGAATTCCTTCAAGCTGATGTTCTTTTTGGATGTGTTTTCAACGAAGGGCATCAATTTCCGCTCTACATATCGAAATGCAGATGACTTGCTGTCCACTATGGTTAACTGTTCCTATTTACAATGCCTCCCCACGGGACAGAGTTAGACACCAGGGTCGTTTTTTAACGTGGAGAAAAGGAACAAAAATAAAAATTGTCTTAGTCGTGAAGGATTTCTCCTCCACTGACAGAGAACAAGAAATTGAAGTGCATCTGAAGAACAGATACTACACTTTGATCTTGTCCCGTTGATGAAATGGCAGCTGTAGAGAAGACACGCAGGTTATAACAGGACTCATCTGCGTGTCACACCTCCTTCCGGGGAAACTCAGAAGTGACAGACTCAGAACGTCAATGATTTTAATAATTTCCCAAATCTGACCTCTCAATCCGCTTGATTGTACTCCTATGGAACATATGTGCGGTACACTTGGGAAACACGCCTGCAACCCCAAGGAAAAGTTGATAACCAGGACTAAACTAACTTTCAGGTGCCTTTAGAAAGACACTATAGAAGCTGTGTGCTCCAGGTTCAAGTCCTATCTAGAGTATGTGATGGGGGATCAGAGCCGTTTCTTTGGGTGAATTATATTTGGCAAAAGATCCTCTAAATGATCCACTTTGAATTTGGAAAAAAAACATCAATTATATTTCCTATGATATGATGTTTTGCTTTAGTTCCTTAAAAGGTATAAAATTTATCTAAAACACTTTGAACTTATTAAATGATCCCGCAAATGTCTACGCAGTATGAACCCGTCTTAAAACATATATACCCGTTAATAATAACAGAAATTGGCTATGTAGCTCGCATTCTCTATAAATAATTCAACAATCAATCACTCTGGAATAAATGTTGATATATATACTCCTAGCCCTAAACCCCAAAGTACCATTTCTATTCGATATATATTTTTTTATATAATTTTGAAAAAGAAGTACAGCTATTATGTTTCTGAATTTTTTAGATAAAGATTGATAATTTGTATTATCTGGATCATTCGAACTACTGTTGTTATCTTGAATGTGGAGGACACTAAAATACAATTACGAATTGATTAGGACTTCTACTCGAGCATGGCTGACGGAACGAGAAAATGCTATCCCCGCGGATTAAATAAAAGGTTCCGTTCGCAATTCCTGAGTTCGACAGAGAGATTTCCAAGTTCGACGAGATACACCTGAAGAAGGCCTGGGATTATATCGATCCTAATTTTGTACGAGTAATATTCAAGATGGGTACAGTCGTCTTTGATGTTTAAGGATGTCTAGTGCGAACGCTGACCCTGCGATTTTTTTTATTTTTTGTAAAAATCCTAATATTATATAAACATTATCATAAGCGGTACTTGTGGAAATTCCACAGTGGACTCTTTCATATGCAATATTTTGATGTTGGCATTGTAAGAATGTTCAACGTAAATGGAGACGCCCTGATATTATTGTAGCTTTTTTTTTTTTTTTTTTTTTGTTAAAACTGCAAAAGTATTTATCTTAACTAGCAGGGGCGCCTGGCATAGCCAGGTAGTAAAATACGCTTAAATATGATATTTTAATTTATGCAGATTTCGTATATATTATCATAGAGTCAATTTTCTATCGATATTTATATATTATAAAGTTGCAATTTCAAAAATAAAAAGTATATCCATATGACTTGGATGCACCATCTTAAATCGAAACCGAAACCAAAATTTATGAAGAATTCTTGGCAAAAGTATTTATTACAAGAAATGAAAGGTCATAACAATTAAATATATAGATTACTATCAGGCCGCCCGGCATTGCCCGGTTGTAAAATACGCTTAAGTATGATATTTTGATGAATTCAGATTTCGTATTTATTATTAAATTCTATTGAGCCCAATATATAGTAACGATTTTAAAAGTTTAAAAAAAAATAACTCGTGCGCCACAACCGAGTACGTTTAGCTTACGATTTGCTTTTTTTCTTTGGGGCTAATGTCTGAGCTATAAAAATACGTTTGCTGCAAGGCTAAAAATTAAAAGTTGAACTAATAGCTATTACATTACGCATGCATATTCGTAATGTCGTCGTTCGACCTTCATCTGGCAAATTCCATTTTTTTAATTTTCACATTTTTACCCTGGCTAAAACCCAAATATAAAGTTTCGTATGAATTCGAAGACTTTATATATTAAGTTTCATGTCTGTGGACCAAAAGCTGACAGAGGAATTTTGGTAGGCCATTTTTTTTAAACACACATATATATATATATATATATATATATATATATATATAATATATATATATATATATATATATATATATATATATATATATAGTACCTATTTACTATGCCTCCCCACGGGACAGAGTTAGACACCAGGGTCGTTTTTTAACGTGGAGAAAAGGTACAAAAATAAAAATTGTCTCAGTCGTGAAGGATTTCTCCTCCACCGAAAGAGAACAAGAAATAGAAGTGCAGCATCTGAAGAACAGATGGTATTTATTTGCTCCCCCACCGAGAAAATTAGGCACAAGGCCAATTTTTAATGTGAGGAGTGAAGGGAGGGGGAAGGGAAAGGGAGGACCAGCTCCCGAGAGGTGGGAAATGGGAGCTGGTTAAAGGTCAGGCATGTGGGGTTGCCCCCACATCTGGTCTTTGCTAGTCATAGCTAGTCATAGCTTGCAGCATTTGCCGGAACAGATGGTATTTATTTGCTCCCCCACTGAGCAAATTAGGCACAAGGCCGTTTTTAATGTGAGGTAAAAACCAGCTCCCCTAAAAGTAGGCAAAAAGGGGGCACTCTGGTTACCAAAAATAATAATTGTCCCAGTATAGAGGGTTTCCCCTCCATTGACTGGTACAAATTATCTTAAGTGCAGCATCTGTCGGAACAGATACTACACTTTGATCTTGTCCCTATTTACTATGCCTCCCCACGGGACAGAGTTAGACACCAGGGTCGTTTTTTAACGTGGAGAAAAGGTACAAAAATAAAAATTGTCTCAGTCGTGAAGGATTTCTCCTCCATCGAAAGAGAACAAGAAAATGAAGTGCAGCATCTGAAGAACAGATGGTATTTATTTGCTCCCCCACTGAGCAAATTAGGCACAAGGCCGTTTTTAATGTGAGGTAAAAACCAGCTCCCCTAAAAGTAGGCAAAAAGGGGGCACTCTGGTTACCAAAAATAATAATTGTCCCAGTATAGAGGGTTTCCCCTCCATTGACTGGTACAAATTATCTTAAGTGCAGCATCTGCCGGAACAGATGGTATTTATTTGCTCCCCCACTGAGCAAATTAGGCACAAGGCCGTTTTTAATGTGAGGTAAAAACCAGCTCCCCTAAAAGTAGGCAAAAAGGGGGCACTCTGGTTACCAAAAATAATAATTGTCCCAGTATAGAGGGTTTCCCCTCCATTGACTGGTACAAATTATCTTAAGTGTAGCATCTGCCGGAACAGATGGTATTTATTTGCTCCCCCACTGAGCAAATTAGGCACAAGGCCGTTTTTAATGTGAGGTAAAAACCAGCTCCCCTAAAAGTAAGCAAAAAGGGGGCACTCAGGTTACCAAAAATAATAATTGTCCCAGTATAGAGGGTTTCCCCTCCATTGACCGGTACAAACCATCTTAAGTGCAGTATCTGTTGGAACAGATGCTACACTTTGATCTTGTCCCGAAGGCCAAGAAGTTGGGGATATTTATTTGCTTCCCCACTGAGCAAATTAGGCAGGAGGCCGTTTTTAATGTGGAGATAGGGGGAAGGAGGAGGGAAAGAGGGGATCCAGCTCCCCAGAGGAGGGAAGTGGGGGCTGGATTAGAAACTGTTGGTATGAAGGGTTGCCCCTTCAGTGACCAAGGTTAGATATGTGGGGTTACCCCCACATATGGTCTTTGCTAATCATAGCTGGTCTTTGCTAGTCATAGCTTTGCAGCATCTGCCGGAACAGATGGTATTTATTTGCTCCCCCACCGAGCAAATTAGGCACAAGGCCGATTTTTAATGTGAGGAGTGAAGGGAGGGGGAAGGGAAAAAGGGGACCAGCTCCCGAGAGGTGGGAAATGGGAGCTGGTTAAAGGTCAGGCATGTGGGGTTGCCCCCACATCTGGTCTTTGCTAGTCATACCTTGTATTTATTTGCTCCCCCACCGAGCAAATTAGGCACAAGGCCGATTTTTAATGTGAGGAGTGAAGGGAGGGGGAAGGGAAAAAGGGGACCAGCTCCCGAGAGGTGGGAAATGGAAGCTGGTTAATGGTCAGGCATGTGGGGTTGGCCCCACATCTGGTCTTTGCTAGTCATAGCTAGTCATAGCTAGTCATAGCTTGCAGTATCTGCCGGAACAGATGGTATTTATTTGCTCCCCCACCGAGCAAATTAGGCACAAGGCCAATTTTTAATGTGAGGAGTGAAGGGAGGGGGAAGGGAAAAAGGGGACCAGTTCCCGAGAGGTGGGAAATGGGAGCTGGTTAAAGGTCAGGCATGTGGGGTTGCCCCCACATCTGGTCTTTGCTAGTCATAGCTAGTCATAGCCAGTCATAGCTTGCAGTATCTGCCGGAACAGATGGTATTTATTTGCTCCCCCACTGAGCAAATTAGGCACAAGGCCGTTTTTAATGTGAGGTAAAAACCAGCTCCCCTAAAAGTAGGCAAAAAGGGGGCACTCTGGTTACCAAAAATAATAATTGTCCCAGTATAGAGGGTTTCCCCTCCATTGACTGGTACAAATTATCCTAAGTGCAGCATCTGCCGGAACAGATACTACACTTTGATCTTGTTTATATATTTTATTGAGAAAGAAAAAATTGAACATAAAAAACGTACAAAAAATTCAATTCAACAAAATTAGGCACAAGGCCCTACAAGAAATTGGGAGGGGGAGGGTACAGGGTCTTTTTGACTATGTAACAGATGAGACTTTGAAGTCTTACTCTTGACTGGCAACATTTACCAAAATACCTCAATCACTCTGTGGATCCTAATCTAACTAATAACCCCAGCGTTCAATGTAAAATTTAACTATGTACAATTTGTATATTCATTTCTGTATGTTGTGTGTGCATTTTTTTTTTTTTTGTGTGTGTGTGTGTGTGTGTGTGTGTGTGTGTGTGTGTGTGTGTGTGTGTGTGTGTGTGTGTGTGTGTGTGTGTGTGAGAAAATAAAGTTCGATTTCATTAGAAAGAGTTCTTGAATTAATTGGCATAAAATGTTCGTGGAGTGGGAAAAAACTAATGAAAATGTTCATTTCAAAAATAAGGAAAAAACTACTAATGTGTTGTTAGTAAGACCCCCCTGTACTATTCTATGTGGCTAGATCCCCCACTGTTTTCCGGGGAACCGAAAACAAGCAGAGCATCCCTAATGGGGTTTGGGGAAGTCGCCTTAATGGAGGTGGGAGAAAATAAAGCAACGGATGGAGGGGGTAGGAAGGTGACCTCTGAGTAGGGGGATGACCGGGGGCATCAGAAAATAAAGAAGAGGAGCAGGGGGGTTGGGCAGACTCAGAGGTTCTCTAATACCAAAAAATAAAATCAGGAACAGGATCTCATTTGTACCACCAGTCAAGAGTTACTTTACTGAACTTATAATGCTAACCTAGGCGGGATGGGTTCCGTAGGACCCAGCACCGCCCATGCCATGCCTAAGGAGGGAACACGTATTGAAACTTGGCTCCTCGACGGATGCACAAACTAGTGCTGTGCACCCACCTCTTGTCAAATTCCACTCTAGGCAACCTCTTCCAATCGCATCTGATCTTTACTTTAAGCAAATGTTTAAAGTAAACGATCAGATCCCGATCAGGAACAGATGTCCCTTCGTGGACCAACTTGAGGCGCGTGATCCAAATGGTCATGCGCGCTACTGCTAGGATCGCCAGGAAAACCAAACTTTCCTCCCTGGGGAACGGCGGCTCCATGTTGTACACAAAAGTTCCTACGTCGAGATCGAGCAGACACTCGGCATCGATGCGAGCTGTTACCCCCTCGACGTACTTTAATAGGGGCTGTATCCGGCTGCAACTAAAAAACGCGTGCTCGATTGTTTCGGGCTCGCGTTCGTCACAGCACGGACAGAAGCGGCTGGTATGTTCTTTATACCGGAAAAGCACGTCGAAGAGGGGCAGCGCATTTCGGACCAGTCGCCAAGTCAGGGAGAATTCCGAGTTATTCAGAATCTCCCGTCCCGGCGCCCAACGCCATTGAGAACGGACAACCTCCATCGACCATCCCATCCGCCTACAAAGTGGATCCTTCGCGGTCCCCTCCACTAAATCCCGATACAGTTTCTTCCTTGGCTGATCGAGGACATTGGTCCCCGGCAAAGCTCTAAGAGCGGTTCGGCATTCGGAGAAGAACTTGGACTCCCCCTTCGGTCTACGACGACCTTCTACCGAAGGGTTGGGTTTGAGATTTGGAAACGAGTTCTCAACCACAGGGACCCAAGGAGCGTCTCCTTCAAGCGAACGACCCAGGAAAGCCAATCTCTCGGCGTTTCTATGACACAAGAGACTGGGCTGACCCAGGCCTCCCTCGCTCGGATTTTGAACACAGACCTCTCTGCAGACATAATGCTTACCCTCGTTCCACAAAAGTGAATCGAGGCACCCTTGTAAGCGGGTTAGTCGTTCTGCAGGGAGAGGAAGTACAGACAAACGGTAAAGGATGAGCGGAAAGACGTATGTAGCACACGTCTCCGCCCGACCCTTCAAGGACAATTTCCTTCCAATCCAAGTCTTTACTGACGATTTGACCTTAGACTGTACTTCCGACCAATTCTTTTCCAGCTGAAGTCCCGGTCCAAACCAGACACCGAGAATGCGGACCGGTCCATCGGTCCAGCTGAAAATACCTGGAAGCGAGTTTACCCCGGTCCAGGCCCCCAACCGCAGGCCAACAGACTTGCTACGGTTGAAGATGGCCCCTGTTACTTCTTCGTATCGAGCGAGCGCCTCGACCACCGCTTGAACGTCCGTGAGGCAAGACACGAACACGGTGACGTCATCGGCGAACGCGGAAACCCTGGCTCGTGTGCCTCCAGGGAGAGCTATTCCGCGCAGGACTGGTGTAGCCGCCTCGTCCCTTAACTTGCGAAGGAGGGGTTTCAACGCCAGGACATACAACAGAGGCGACAGCGGACAACCCTGTCGCACCGACCGAGAGACAGCGAATGACTCCGACAGCTTACCGTTGATCTGCACCGCTACCGTTGGCCTGTCATACAGAACAAAGATCCACTTGCGGAAGTCCGGATTAAATCCGGCGGCCTCTAGCACAGATCCTAGGAACCGATGGTCGACCCTATCGAATGCCTTGGACTGATCCAAACTGATCAGCGCGGCTTCGGCGTCGTCTTCTGTCCCCTCTATGATCGAGCGTATCAAGTGCAAATTGTCTTGAATCGATCTCCCCTTCACAGCATAAGTCTGGTCCGGTTCGATCAAGTCAGTGATTACAACCTGCAAGCGATTCGCAAGAATCTTTGCCAAAATCTTTAACTCTGTGTTTAGCAGAGTCAAGGGCCTAAAATCATCAAAGTTTTCCCTCCCACCATGCCGTTGACCTTTCCTACACTTTGATCTTGTCCTGAAGGCCAAGAAGTTATAAAATGTATATGGCGATTAAGCTATACTGAATATTCCGCGTTTCATCCACTCTAGGACTCTTCAGGCTTAAAATGTATATGGCGAATAAGCGACACTGAATATTCCGCGTTTCATCCACTCTAAGAGTCCTAGCTTAATCGCCATATACATTTTATAACGTACTCACTAGCTCTACCTACGTATTGGGCACTTTGAAGTAAATACTTAAAGTTTACGCATAAATCCATACTTTCGTTTATTCATTTTATGTGAGTAAATTAAGTAGTTATATATATATATAAATATATATATATACGCATGCATAAATATATATGTTTACTATGACCTTTTTACGCAAATATTACGCAAATATAAATCGAGTAGAATTTCTACATGAATAACGTAAAGTTCATTTATTGAAGGTTATAAGTGAAATTGAACTAAAGTAAAATAATAAAGTTACAATTTTAAAAATAAATAAAATAAAATAATTACAATTTTAAAAATAAATAAAATAAAATAATTACAATTTAAAAAAAATATATATAGCAAATTAAAGAAATAAAACATCTCTACTATTATATAAAAAGAAATTGTCTGTGTGTGTCTGTGTATGTGTGAGTTCGATCCCTATGGACTCGAAAACGATTGGGTTTATTTTTATGCAATTTCACACGAAGGTACTTTATTTACCTGGCAGTGTTCTTACATAAGTTTTGTATCAGAATCTCTTCAATATGTATCGATAATCGATAATCGAAATAATCCATTGAAAGACGGAACAGACGATTTTGAATAAAGTTAACACCTTACACAGCCTAACATCACAACTGCAATTGAGAAGTGTTATTACTATACAAGCCGAAAGGTCCGACATATAAAATCAACAGTAGGTTCTTTGATATAATATGTGTGGCTTCCTCCCGATGCACAATGATGGGTCTCCAACTAGAGCACGCAATCAATCGATTTGATGAAAAAATAGTATAATAGTTAACTAAAGATGATCATCCCATGAGAAAACTTTTAAAAAACTAATAGGGAATTAATTAAAATCAATGTTTAAAAGAATATGCAAATCATCTAGATCTTTTGCAGATGAATGCAATTCCACGACTCATATATAACAAAGTTGTATTTTCTTTTTAAATAAATAGAAAAAAAGGTTTTTAATAGTAATATCAATACAAAATAGAGACACACAGACAAAAACGAATAAATATTTTTCGTGAGAATGTACTTGAGAGAAGTCGTTTGATCTTTATATAGGGTTTTGATTTCAGTCACAACCCCGAACCTAAAGATAGAAAAACAATAATATGGAGACTCAACACTTATTTTATACATACAAGCTATTAATCTTTTCGTAAGTTTCTCTAAATTGATATAAGTAGTTTAATATTTGAGATTGAGGTTATAAATTATTACCCGGCGCAGACAAGTACTTCGACTAGTGTTAGTTGACTCTACAGCCTCAAGGTGACTTTGAGGATGGGATACTTTGCTTAACAGAATATTCTTCGAAAAAAAAAGGCGTGCTTGAATAATGGTTTTCCGACCACCGAACCGACAGATGCCAACAGTTGCGATTGCTATTATAGATGGCCCTTTGGGTGCAAACTTTAACATTCACACCCTGGCAATTAGCGAGCGAATGACTCACAAAGGCAAGTTTTAGCAAAGAAAGAAGCGGGTTTATGAAGGAATGGACGTGTGCTGGGTGGGGATGTGTGTGTGTGTGTGTGTGTGTGTGTGCGTGCGTGCGTGCGTGCGTGTGGCGAGGGGGGTATTAAAGAGGGGGTGGGAGTTTACCGAAACAGGCGGTTTAATGTTGGTACGAGACACACGCCGTAACGCATGAGGTCGCGGTTTCGAGTTCCTATTGCGCCAAGAATCACAAAATTGGACGGCGGGCCCGACATGTGCGGAACATGTGCGGACGAGAAATATTCGTTTCCCTGCAACTCATAGCCACATGAATACTCGCCCCATCATCTCGGTACAGCCTCGTCTGTACCCCTCCTCCACTTCTACCCCACCACGTGCCAAAGCCCAAACCCTGTTCGGGGGTTGGTTTTGATCTGTAAAACACAGACAGAAGTCTATGTATGCGTGAATATACACACACACACACACACTCCCGCACACACACGCACACACACA
>NC_136502.1:90007040-90027040 GCF_053919585.1 Euprymna scolopes
TAATAAAGTTACAATTTTTAAAAATATGAAAATTAAAGAAATAAAATATCTCTACTATTATATAAAAGGAAATTGTCTGTGCGTGTCTGTGTATGTGTGAGTTCGATCCCTATGGACTCGAAAACGATTGGGTTTATTTTTATGCAATTTCACACGAAGGTACTTTATTACCTGGCATTGTTCTTGGATAGCTTTTGTATAAGAATCTCTTCCATAAGTATCGATAATCGATAATCGATATAATCCGATGAAAGAAGGAACATGCGATTTTGATCAAAGTTAACACCTAACACAGCCTAACATCACAAGTGCATCCAAGAAGTGTTATTACTATACAAGCCGATGGGCTTGAAAAATAATATCAACAGTAGGTTATTTGATATGACATCTTTTTCTCGGTGCACAGCGATGGGTCCCCAACTAGAGTAGGCAATCAATCGATTTGATTAAAAAAAATGAGCGATTCCATCGATTTCGATGAGGATACAAATATGGGTATATGAAACATTCGTTGATCATTATTTAATCCCTGGTAACGTTGGGTCTCCCTGCTAGTTAAACATATAAGCGGTAGATCCTTGTCTGCTTGCAATTAGATGTTCAGGGATCTCAAAGAGTTGGAGGTGTAGGTTTATGCGTTTTGGAAGTTGTACTGGTGCTGATTTTTTTTTTCTTTTTTAATTTTATGGAAATTGCCCTAGACAAGGCATGAAGCCATTTGTATATAAGGGGCTAACAATGCTCCTTGATGTTTAAAAACAGCAATTCTTCCATTTTGTCAAAAGATTCCTAACAGAATAAGAATAGGAGAGATTAATTAACATTCGAAGGTCATTAGCATTTTTTGATTAATTCTTAAATCATCTTCAGGAGAACCGATAATAACAAAAGAAAAATATGTATAAATTTATAAGAGACAAGAAAATTAAGGAAAAAGTGACGATGACACTGAATAAAACTGAATCAGGATGTTGAGCACTATCGCAGTCCTGCTGCTACTGATCTCTCCCTACTTCTCACTAACTTATTGAGCTGCTTAAATAAAGCATGATCAACGATACAAATGGGTGGTCAGCTTTAAAACCGCTATTCAATCACCCAGAACAGAATTAATATTCATCCCAATCAATTTTAGCATGATCTATAAGAAGCTGTATTATTTACTTTTACTCCATGCACTTTAATAAGGTCGAATTAATTTAACCCTATTTCGATGATATAAGAACTATTTGATCTTATTTTGATTTAAGAATTTATTTGACTTTATTTCGATGATTTTAAATTTATTTAACCATATTTCTATGATTTAGAATTTATTTGATCTCATTTTGATGATTTAAGAAATTATTTCAACTTATTTCGATGATGTAATAAATTACTTGAACTTATTACTATTATTTAAGAATTTATTTGACCTGGTTTTGATGATTTTAGAATTTATTTGACCTGGTTTTGATGATTTAAGAATTTATTTGACCTGGTTTTGATGATTTAAGAATTTATTTGACCTGGTTTTGATGATTTTAGAATTTATTTGACCTGGTTTTGATGATTTAAGAATTATTTGACCTGGTTTTGATGATTTAAGAATTATTTGATCTTATTTCGTTATTTTAGAATTTATTTGACCTCATTTCGATGATTTAAAACTTATTTAACCTTATTTTTTTTTACAAGGTAGTCACCACTTATCAAGGCCCGGAAGCCACTCGGGGATAAGTGTTATTGAGTGTACAGTACGTTAGTATTGGAGATTTGATAGTGTCTTACCTAAGTTGGCGGTTCATCAGGTATTTGTTTACATTGGACTTGAAGACATCCAGATTGTGGTCAGGTGGGAAACAGGCAACTGGAACAGAGTTCCATAGGCGTGCACTTCTAAGAAAGAAGCCTTGTTCATGGAATCTATGTTTTGACTTTAGCACAGATAAGGAGTAGGGAAAATTTTTGACAGTGTTTTCAGCTAGGCGGGTGTTTATCGTGAAAGATTGGCGAAGTGGGACCAGAGATTGTAGCTCAAACGAGCACCTGCCATGGTAGTAACGATAAAACAATGACAGGCTCGCATTCTCTCCTATGGGAAAGATGTTGCAGGGAAGAGAAAGGGGCATCACCCACTAGGCCACGAAGCCTATTTTTTTTTACTCTGTCAAGGCAGGTTTCTTCTTTCACAGGATTTTTTCGATTATCGATTAGAGATACTTATCGGAGACATTCCAATGCAAAACCTATCTAAGAACACTGTCAGGCACATAAAGTACATTTGTGTAATTTTTTTTAAATCTGCCACGCTGTTTTGGAGTTCATAGGGAACTAACACACAAAATCAACTAGCGCCCATACTTACAAAACTGTTTAAACGTTGTCTTAAGGAGAATAGTTTCCCATCTCCCTGGAAAATCTCATCAGTATGCCCTGTATTTAAGAATTCAGGTGATCGCTCATCCCCCTCTCAGTACAGGCCAATAAGTCTCCTGTGCGTCATGAGTAAGTTGCTAGAATCTGTGTTAAATACAGAAGTAATCAAACATCTCAACAAAAATAACCTTCTTAGTGACACTCAATATGGTTTCCGTTCTGCTAGATCTACAGCAGATATCCTACAGTTATATCGCATAGGATTAGCAAATCTCTCGACGGTGGCAATCTTTCTAGGGCAATTGCTCTTGACATATCTAAAGCCTTTGATAGGGTATGGCATAAAGGTTTACTTCATAAGATCGCTAGCTATGGTATAGCTGGAAAAGTCTTCTCAATTATTAAATCATTTCTTGCTGATAGGTTTATAAGAGTAGTAGTTGAGGGGCAAAAATCAGAAGCTCACAGTATTAATGCCGGTGTCCCTCAGGGATCCATCCTGTGCCCAACTCTCTTCCTGATCTACATTAATGATCTTCCAAATCATATCCTTACATCATTTGTAGACATTTATGCTGACGACACTACCATTTATGGTACCACATCTAAGACAGTAAACGACCAAGTTCTCTCCAATTCTCTCTCCTCTGATCTTGAGCACGTAGTACAATGGGGAAAGGAGTGTCTGGTTACTTTTAATGCATCTAAAACCAAGTTTCTCTCTTTACATCATCAACATTCTAATCCACATTTGTCATCAATTGAAATGAATGGCTCTCGTCTTCAGGAGGCCTCAAGTTTTGACAAGCTTCTGGGCTTGACCATTACTCCTGATCTTAAATGGAACACGTATATCAAATCTGTTGCCAAGGCCGCTGGAAAAATGGTGGGATCTTTCTATCGATCCAGTAGATATCTCACTGCTGATGCTATTCTCTATCTATATAAGAGCCAGGTACGTCCAAGGATGGAATACTGTTGCCACATCTGGGCAGGAGCTGCTAGAAAGGACTTGTCCTGCCTTGATAGAGTTCAAAATAGACTTCGTAGCCTCGTAGGAGATGTCCTTTTCTCCTCCTTGCAACCTCTATCTCACAGAAGAGATGTTGCGAGTTTGTCTCTGATGTATCGTTATTTTCGTGGAAAGTGTTCAACTGAGCTTCAATCTATGGTCCCCCCTCGCCAAACTTTCACAAGAAACACTCGTCTAGCTGTAAACACTATCAATAATTTCCCCCACTCTTTATCTGTGCCTAAACCTAAACGTAGATTCCATGAACAAAGCTTCTTTCTTAGAACTGCACGCCTGTGGAATTGTCTTCCGTTTTCCTGCTTTCCGGCTGACTACAATATGGTTGTGTTCAAGTCTAAAGTAAATAAGTTCTTGATGAGCCGTTCCATATAAGTTATTAAATTTACCAAATTTTCATTACTAATGATTACTATATTGACCAATTTCTACTGTACACTCTTTAACCCTTATCCTTGAGTGGCCTCTGGGCCTTGATAATGTGGTGATGCCTTTGTAAAAAAAATCCCTTTTATATAATAGTGTATACATATATATATACATATATATATATATATAATATTTTTATTTTATTTATTTTTTATTTATTTATTGTTTTTTAAATAATAAAGTAGATTACTTACTGTTTTTTTTAACTAATAAATTAGATTACGTAGATTAATGTTTTGTTTTTTTTTAAATAATAAATAAATATAATAAAAATCTTATTTGTTTACGTCCAAATAAAAAAAAATGGGTGATTTAAAAAAAAAAAAAAAAACCCGATCTTCAGGGTGGAGACGCTAACCTAAATATCGTTTAAAAATATTAACAAAATCTACGTAAATATATAAAGGATAAAAACTAAACAGTAAGTTGTCTAGGGCATCATAGCGTAATGGATTTAGACGCTGGACTAAAATACATAAGGTCCGGGGTTCGATTCCTATATATATTTGCTGAAACACATTTATTAAAGCAACTCTAAATAGAAAATGACACTGAAATTTTTATTTAAAAAATAAACGTTTAAGTTTTTTTAAATAATAGCAAACTTATAGTTTTTTTTATTTCTAATTTTCATGATATTATCTCTTTACAAAGATAGTCACTAGGACTAAACTATGGGATTAATAAGAAATAAGGGGGTAATGTAATTTAAGTGACCTTATAAAATAAAACTTTATAATAACATGCATTAATTAATTGATATTGAACATTTAATTAAGTAATTCTCTAATATTTTGCGAACTTTTTTTCAGTCAGCGGTATTCGTTTGTTAGTACTTACGAAGAATAAGGACCGTGCAATCATAAGAAGTTTCCGGGCAGTTAACGTAAAAGGCCAATAAGTGCCGAATGAAAGTTTCGTGATTTTTTTTTTATTTTGATATAAAGATTATACGAAAAATCGAAAAATTAAAAAATTAAAAATAAAAGCAAAGTGTCTCCATTGCATTTATTAATATTTGCTTGTAGATATATATATATATATATATATATATATATATATATATATATATATATATATATATATATATATATAAAGAACAAGTAGTTAATAAAACATGTTTAAAAAACACTTTGAAAACATGTTAAAAACATATTTAATTTAAAAAAGGAAGCACTAAATAAGTGGATAGTCATTAATCCGCGAAGTTTCGAAGAAATACTTTCCTTTTCATCAAAGGGTAGGATTTAGCAAAATGCGGGATCGGATTTTGCTTGCAAAATATTTATTGAAACTACAAGTAAGTCATAGATCTTACTTGCTAACAAAAAGTGAAGCAGACGGAATAGAGTGAATAAAACAGTGATTTCACGTGAATGGATAGTCTGGTGAAGGGTAAAATACCCAATAACGGTAAAATCCAAAAAGGTAGAATCCAAGAAAGTTAGTTAAATTTCCATTCGCACAAGTAAACTCCATGGGAATCACGTAATTGGAAGATGATCCAAAGTAATCCAAAAGGCAGAAATCCGTAGAATAATTCACAAATAGGTACAAGGAAAAGGGAAAGAATTCCAATAATATTATTAAAAGAAAGATAAAATGTGCGTAAAAAAGGGAATAGAAGAAATTTAAAACTCAACTATCGAGGTTAAATTAAGAAAAATGAGTGAAGAAGATGTAGAAAAAAATTGAATGGTGATTGATTTAATTTTAAAATAGAAAATCCAATGTCAAAATGACCCAGACAAGATGACGTTAAAGGCGCCAAAATCTTAAGCAAAAAAGGGGTCAAATGAAATGTACAAGTTATTACTTAAGAATTAAATTATCGGCAGGAGTTATTAAAAGACACCAAATGAAATAAGAAGAAATATAAAATAAATACATACACATGTACATACATAAATACATATGAATACATACAATTACACATACACATATATATATACACAAAAAACACACCCACACACACACACGTACATATAAATAGATGAATAAATAAATAAATAAATATTTTTTTTAATTTAAAAGTGAGAGGATGGCCGGTATCTGCAAATTTCGGATAAAGCAAGTAAGTATGTAAGTAAATGCATATAGTAAAATATATGTAAGCAGAATATAAATATGTAGGTAGATTGACATATTTTATAGATAGGGATATTTAGACGCTAAAACGGAAATTGCAGATGAAAAACCGGCTAAACCAGTAAGAAATAAAGAATTACAATAAAAAACTATAAAGTTATAAAATATTAGGAAAGTATGCAGAAAAAAAAAAAATATATATATATATATATATATATATATATATATATATATATATATATATATATAAAAATTAAAAAAAAAAACGAAAAGTGGGGTGATATAAGTTGTATAATGGATCCATCCAAACTCTGTAAAACTACAGCAGTTGTAAATAACAGCCTCTTTATTGCAAGGGGAGGGAGGAGGGTGCAAAGATGAATGACACAAGTAATGAAAACATTTTTTAAATAACATGAATAGCTTAGCATAATTAGCTTTATCTTGTGCAAAAACTAGATCTGATATCTGGAACGTTTTTATTCTTGTTTTCAAGGCGATGGTATTTGATTAAAACTGTTGGAGGCACGATATAATATACTGTTTTGTTTTTAAATATCCGAAACAGTATTTTACGATAAACAATATATGAAGAGACCCATATATCTATAAAAGTGAAATTGTGTATGTCTGTGTGTGTGTGTCTGTATGTTTAGATTTCCTTACGAAACTACTCTGTCAATTTTCAGTCTACAGACTCGAGATTTGACATAAGGGGTATTGAGATTTGAGAACATATTTTTAATTGGTTTACGGCCATAAATTTGGTTGGCAAAGGGTCAAAATT
Source organism: Euprymna scolopes (assembly GCF_053919585.1). NCBI lineage: Eukaryota > Metazoa > Mollusca > Cephalopoda > Sepiida > Sepiolidae > Euprymna > Euprymna scolopes. The sequence goes on from NC_136502.1 coordinate 90,013,733, forward strand.
CAACGATTTGACGTTTGAAAACTCTACAAAACTCCTCTGCTAATTTTGGGTCTAAACGCTTGAAATTTTGGATATAGGTTACTTGGACATGGATCAAACTTTGTAATTTGATTGTAGTCCAAAATAATAAATGATAAGGGGTCAAAGTTTTTAAAAAATTGACCTCTGTGGTCCCTACCAAATTATTCAGCCAATCTTTGGTCTAAACGTTTGAAATTTTACATAAAGTATATTCAGACATAGGGAATGCTTTTTAATCGGTTTTTGGTCGAAACTTTTGCTGCCAAAGGGTCAAATTTAAAAAGAGTTGACCTTTGCGGTGTTTAGCAAACTACTCGGCCAATTTTGGGTCTAAACATTTGAAATTTTACATAAACGGTATTCAGACATGCAGCAAGCTTTTTAATCAGTTTTTGGGCGAAAGTTTGGCTGCAGAGAGGTCAGAATTGAAAGAGTTGACCTTTGCAAACTCTACTAAACCCCTCCGCCAATTTTGAGTCTAAACATTTGAAATTTTAGATGTAGATTACCTGAACATGAGTCGAACTTTTTAATATATATATATATATATATATATATATATATATATATATATATATATAAAATATATATGGCTATTAAGCTACACTGAATATTCCGCGTTTCATCCACTCTAGGACTGACTCTTCAGGCAATTTATAAAATATATATGGCGATTAAGCTACACTGAATATTCCGCGTTTCATCCACTCTAGGACTCTCCTAGAGTGGATGAAACGCGGAATATTCAGTGTAGCTTAATCGCCATATATATTTTATAAATTACTAACTAGCTCTACCTACGTATTGAACACTTTTAAAGTAAATACTTAAAGTTTACGCATAAATCTATACTTTCGTATATTAATTTTATGTGAGTAAATTAAGTAGTTATATATATATATATATATATATATATATATATATATATATATATATATATATATACACGCACATAAAGCTATGAACAGTAACTAGGGCTCGAGCAAAGCTGGACTGAACTGCTAGTATGTATATAAACAGGTCTGGTTGAACATGGCTGAGTTTTCATCCCCCCCCCCGTCATTCGCTCTATCTTTTTTTATTTCGGTTGGCAGATTGTATATTGTGACACTAAGTGATATTCTTTTGATCATTTTCTGAAGCGCTTTCGATCGGTGATAGTGATCGTCGTCAGGGGTTGTTGTTGATGTTGTTTTTATAGTTGTTGTCGAGGCTTAGTTAAGTGTATCAATAGTAAATTTGTTATTAGGCTGATGCAAAAATAATGTCGTTTTTTTTTGTTGTTTTTTTTTACGTTTAACTTCTAAAAATCATAACTCCTTTCATAATAAACAGTATTAATCGAAATAAGAACCATTAGAATCGACACATTTTTGTCAATGAGAAACAAGTTTATTTATCCCATTAGCATGGAAATCCTGAGTTCTGGAAGCGATGAAATCATTAAAGGCCGATTCGGCATCATCTCGGCTTTTGAAGCATTTTTCGCGCAAGAAGTTTCGAGATGCTTGAAAAAGTGATAATCAGTGGGCAAAAGGTCCGGTGAATATGGCGGATGAGGCAGAGTCTCGTAGCCCAATTCGTCCAGCTTCTGCAGGACCAGTTGAGCAACATGCGGACGAGCGTTGTCATGAAGGAAAATTGGTCCCTTTGATATTGATTAATCTCGGGCACATACTTTGGAGCTTCTGGTGCATTTCTTCAATTTTTCGGCAGTACTTCTCCACAGTAATTGTTTCGCCCGGATTCAAGAAACTGTGATGGGTGACACCAGTCGCAGGCCATCAAATAGTCACTATAACGTTTTATTGTGTAATTTCGGCTTTGAAAAAGGTTGTGCAGCTTCTCCAACATCCAACCACTGTGCCGAACATCGCCGGTTGTCGTAGAGGATCCACTTCTCATCAAACGTCACAATCCGCTCGAGAAATGGGTCGTTTTTGTTGCGCAGAAGGAGCCTAGAAGACATCTCATTTTTTTTATTATCGTTCAATTCATGTGGCACCCATTTATCCATTGGCATTGCTTGTTCTACTTCGGCATTGTTTGCTGTAATTACGTATCCAACTTTTTGGATTTCCCTATTCGCTTTAAATGACGAACGACTATTGTACTATTTTTAATTGGAAGTCATTATTGAGAGGAGTATTATTTATTAATTTATTTATTGCGGACTATTATTCTCATCTTTTCTTTTGATAATGTTTCACGACGTTTCGGCCAACTATTCCTGTGGCCTTCGTCAGGTGGTAACCGCGACGAGATAGGAACTCCGAATCTCCTAACTGCATTCTCAGCAATTACTGTCTTCCATAGTTGTTGGCGTCTCCCCACGTTTTGGCCAATAAATAAATTAATAAATAATACTGATCTTAATAATGAATTCCAATTAAAAATAATATGTACCATTCGGTACGAACCCGACCATGGAAGATCAGATAATAAAAAATAAACGTGGATTTATAAGACCAAAATATCCAACCTTGGTTGCCCTCCGAAGCCCATGGTGCAGTGGATAGAGACGTTTTTTGTTTGCTTGTTTTTGTCTTTTGTTTTTTCTTTGTGAGAATTGTCTGAAGATAGCGGTTTCAATCCTACCCAAAGCCGATCAGAGGCTTACTTGGCCAAAAAAATAAAAACGTGGTGAGGCGACAACAACTATGGATGGCAGTAATTGCTGAGAATGAAGTTAGGAGATTCGGAGTTCCTATCCTGTCGTGATTACCACCTGACGAAGGCCAGACGAATAGTTGGCCGAAACGTCGTGAAACAACATCTAAGGATAATAGTCCGCAATAAATAAATTAATAGTTTTACCTGTTGGTCGACTATTTTGTTAGAGAAATTGTTATTTATTAGGTTTTGTTTTATATTAGTTAATTCTATCTAGAGTATTTGCCTGGATGATGATATACTATGTGCACTGTGAATCAGATGTTTTATAAGTGTTATTTTGTACTTTTGTTAACATTCATTGCCATAATTGAGGAGGGTAGCATTGTTATTCTATAAGTTTTCTATAAGTTGAGGTTGTATATTTTGCTGGAATTAATTAGTACGTCTAGGAATGGGATTTTATTGTTGTTATTTAGTTCTTGTGTGAATTTAAGAATGGAATAAGTTTCAATATTTTGTTAGAGTTTTTTCATGTCGTTGTAGGATTTGATCGCTATGAAAATATCGTCGACACATCTAGCTAATATATTAGATTTGCTATGTGGATCTGAAAAGATTTTAGTTTCTAGGTTTAACATATAATATTCCGCGAAGGTGGGTCAAATAGGTGATCCCATCGAGACGTCATCAATTTGAATGCATGTTTTTTTTTCTTGTAGGGTCAGTGAAGGGAACTTGAGTGGTGCATTTTAGTTTTTCAAAGATTTGGGGTTTTATAGGGGGTGTCGTATTATTTTTGTTGGCATTGTTAAGAATTATTTTGTGGTGTCTTTTATTGGGGCATTGATGGATAAATTTTAGACGTCTAGAGAGACAGTTATGTATTTATGGGAGTTTGATTTTAAGTGTATAATGTTGATAGTAGTTTTTATGTTGTATTTATTCGGTATACAAGGTTGTCTAATGTTATTTAATATTTTGTTTCTGTGTTGTTGTTTTTTGTTGTTTTGTTTTTTGTTTTTTTATGTTTTTTTTTGTTGTTGTTAGGTTATACTAGTGTAGGGATTTGGGAGATTATAGGTGTCAATTAAATTAATAGGTCTAATCCTGTTTTATGAGTTTTTATTTTTCCATATATGAAGCCAGGTTTGCAGTCACCTATTATTTTAATAAGTGTTATTGTTTCTACTTCAGCATGGTTTGCTGTATATATTTGGATAATTTGTTTTTTAATTCTTCTATGGAAACTATCCATAGAAGCGGAAGAAATGAAAACTCAGCCGTGTTCAACCAGACATGTTTAGATAACGACTTACTGCCGAATTATCGAAAAAAACAAACAAACATGTGTGTGTGTGTGTGTGTGTGTGTGTGTGTGTGTGTGTGTGTGTGTGTGTGCGTGCGTGCGTGTGTGTGCGTGTGTGCGCGCACGTGTGTGTAAGTATATATATAAAAAGAGATAGAGGGAGAAGCCTAGATAAATCGATACGCACCATGATAGTGCCAATTTCAATGGACTGTGTTAGATCAATTGTCAGCAACTTTAACAACAGAATCCGCAAAACATAAAGAGATATGTTCGCGTAAAGCTAGATATCTACGTAGCTATATGAATAGCTGGATATATAGTTGGCTAGACAAACAGGGATAGATAGATAGATAGATAGATAGATAGATAGATAGATGAATACATATTATATATATATGTATATATATATTTCTGTAGAAATATATATTTATTATAATAGATATCAATCTTTATTTAAGAAGCTCAATGTAATTACAGAGTTATATAGAGAATAAATGACAAAAAGTTACATTCCCAAATTCATGATGTTGACCATCTTATAATTTATTCCTTTAATTCAGTTGACTTATACAATTCTTGACAGTATCTGTTTCGTAGAGCAAAATCAATCTATCTATCTATATTCCTCCATATATATATATATACATATATATATATATACTCGGGGTTTTTTTTATATTCAAAAGTAATGGACTAATGAATTCAACGAGGTTGTTAAATAGTGCTCAATAAAAAGAGCTGATAATACTTGTTTATTGTTATATAAACATGCTCACATCCCGCTGCTACAAATAGCCACTTGTTTCAATCAAACAACAGATATCATCAGGCAGCGACTTGACTATTCAAAAGTTCAATGATTCATTGAACTTTTGAATAGTCAAGTCGCTGCCTGATGATATCTGTTGTTTGATTGAAACAAGTGGCTATTCGTAGCAGCGGGATGTGAGCATGTTTATATAACAATAAACAAGTATTAACATATATATATATATATATGTATATATATATATACACACATATATATGTGTGGGTGTGTGTGTGTATAAATATATATATATATATATATATATATATATATATATATGTATATTAAGGAATATATATATATATATAGAGATAGATAGATAGATAGATAGATAGATAGATAGATAGATAGATAGATAGATAGATAGGTAGATAGATTGAATGCCGGCTTGGGCAATGTGATCCGTGTTTGTCAACATATACTGAAATCTACCCGAACGTACGGAGCCAATCTTGCAAACGTCATCTGACCTCGTGGCTTCGTTCATAAGAATTTGATAATCGACACCGTCACATAATCTACCCTTTCGTGTATCCGAGGGTGAGAACTAGTATCAGCCACAACCTTTGGTAAACATCCGGGAGAGTGAGTCTCGATTGTACGGATCGTCCAAATCGCGGGAATTTGCCGATTTCTGAAGTCTTCTTAACGACCTGTTTTCGTTCAAATGTTGTACGTATCTAACGCACTATCAAAAAATATACGTATGATAATATAATGGATATTGCGTGTTTGTATATTTGTAACTTGAACTCAGAATATGTAATACTAGCAAGGAGACCCGATTTTGTCCGAGGTTTAATGATGATCAACGAATGTTTTACACTCCCGTATTTTTATTGTCATTGAACTCGGTGAAATCGACCATTTTCCAATCAAATCAATTTAGATGGGGACCCATCGAAATGCACCAGGAGGAAGCTCCACATGCCTCCCTGTAGTGACATACGTTACAATGAATTGGAGTCTACACTGCACTGTAGAGAACCTACTGTTGATTTTATAAAATATCGATTCTATGTTAGTTTCGTATCTGGAATTTGCTTTTTTTTTTTTGTTTATTTACAAAAATATCGGCTAACCTATTTATATGATTTAAAAAAAGAAAGGTTTTTGTTTAAAACTTATTCAATAAGGAAGGAAAGTTTAACATTACTCTATACTTAGTTAATTCTTATTCTTCATTTAAAATTAAGGATCCTAATTTATTTTGAATTTTTTGTTTTCTTTCGTTCCATCCTATTAAGCTTTACGATTATCGGATATTTTAGATATAGAAAGGGAGGTGACTCAGTACGTTCGAAATTTTAAAGCTTTAGTTGAATTATAAGTTACCAAAATCCTAATATGTATCCATAACGTTGAAAGGGAGGTAACTCAAGCTGTTCGATATTTAATGCTTATGCGGGGTTCTAAGTTTGGGAAATTCCTAATATGCATTTAATTAAACCAAACCAATTCAATCTAGGCTAACCTATTCAAAATATAAGGGCTTGAATTAAAGTTTAAAATTCAATGGTCAAGTATCATGGTTTAGTTGTGCTTTACACAGAAATATTCATTTTGAACGCGCCACTGTCATATCATAAATAATAAATAATGATAAACCCAATCTAGACAAAATTATACATACGTTCTTATAATTAATCGCCCTAAACCAATACTAATTGCTAGTAACCACCAGTACCGACATTGACAGTTGGTGACTTCCGCTGACTGCTACTGTCAGGTCGTGCTTGACAGTAGAAGCCAGATGATTTCATTTTAGCCACGGCCGTCATAACCCGCTTTTCTAGGGCCGACAATGGCCACCACTACCAGCCGCCGCCATCTCCCTGTGTTAACATTTTTAGCTGTTTATCCATAGTTAGTAATTTACGTGACTCACATAGGATAATACACTCGATAATCATAGTTTATTTGTTTTCGGGTTTTCGAGGGAGGACTTTACCGAGTCTGTTCTAGCTTTCCGTCATACGTCCATCCGGCAACGCCGGTACACGGGTCCTACTAGTGTTTAATAAAACTGTTTTTTTTTATTCCCATTTTCTGTTTATTCTTGTTGGGTCGCGCCGGTGTATACATAGAAAAATCTCTTCAGATTAATATGTACGTAATTCCAGTTTAGTTTTAAAACTTTATATAGAAAAGAAACTAGCTTTTACTTTGAAAATATATTTTAAAAGTTTATAGAAAAAATAGTCTTTACTTTTAAATGTCTTTTAAATAATACCTTGTAAAAAAAATATGCTTTTAATTTTTTTTTAATATTCTTCTTGTAAAGGTATTTTTTAAATTCAATGTAAAAACTAAAACATATTTTAAAAACGATATTATATTAAAGACATTTTAAAATGAAAACTATTTTATATAAACTTTTAAAAAAATATTTTTTTCTCATTACATCAAGCCATTCTGAAAAATAATTCAAATTAAAGACTAAAGTATATTTTGACTATGGGATATTTTATTAAAAATAAAATTATTCCAAGGAAGAAGCATTTCAAAGTAAAGACAGTTGAATTTAACATAAGAAAGTTCAAAAGATACGGGAGCGTTCTGGAGAAAATGCATTTTTTTTGTTTGTTTTTTCCTGTAGAAAGTGTTGCATGTTCCTTTCTTGGAGCAATTGGTGCTTTGTTAGGTTAAAACACCTGTATGCTAGATAGCACCGGAAACGTTTTCGTGACTTTTATAAACGGTCAAATTTTAAGCGCAGTATTGCCAAGATGAAGAAGAGACGTTGCGAGCCTATTCTTGTTTTATCGTTATTTCCATGGCAGGTGCTCGTCTGAACTCCAATCTCTGGTCCCCCCTCACCAATCTTTCACGAAAAACACTCGTCTAGCTGAATCCACTGTGAAAAATTTCCCCCACTCTTTATTTGTGCCTAAATCAAAACGTGGATTCCATGAACAAAGCTTCTTTCTTAGAACTGCACGCCTGTGGAACTCTGTTCCGTCTGCCTACTTCCCACCTGACTACAACTTGGATGTCTTCAAGTCCAACGTTAACAAATTCCTAATGAACCGCCCCCTTAAGTAAACACTTCATCAAATCTCCACACTAACGTAATGTGCTTGCAATAACCCCTATACCTGAGTGGCTTCCGGTCCTTGATAAGTGGTGATCACTGTGTAAAAAAAAAAGATGAAACATTTTCTGGTGATCTTTTTCCTTCATATCAAACACAGCAGTGGGATGGATAACTGATACAGCGACTCCTCTAGAAAATGTCGATACATGTATTTAGATATTCATAAAAGATTGTTTCTTTTTCTTTATTATTTTTGTTGTTGTTGTTATTGTTTTAATTTACAGATACAATCAGTTTAAACATTTTAACCCCCCCTCCTTACTATGGTCAAATACCTCCACTGCTTTGTGGATGGCTTAAGAACGACAAAAGAATAAACCCTGACAAAAATCCGGTTTTGAATCCCGATAGGGCAATGGTGAAACTCTACAACACATTTCCGACAACTCCTGCATCCTCGCTGGCACCGATTCTATTGGCTTGCCTTTCCTTCAAACTCTTTTTGCAAAGCCTAGAGAGGTCACCTAGTAACTTGGCAAACCTAGATCTCCTTATCATCTGCCCAGGCTTGCACCTTGCAAGGTCACTCCAGCTTCGTTGTATTAGCATAGGAACAACACGGGAAGTCAGCAGTCACCATTGTAAACCTAAGCTTAAGCAACAGAAAAGAGGAAAGAAAAACAATGAAAAGAAAAGATAATCTGCAAGCAACAGAGAATACAGTCCACCTTTGCATTGCTTTAACAAAACCAATGCATCAAGGAATGGATTGATAGCAATAAATAGTGTATTTCATCGTTAGTTACAATTGTTTCAAGACTAGTCGGACAAATTCAAACATTATGTCGTTTGAAAATTTTCACAAAAACAGTCTTTTGTCAGACTTACTGAATAAAAAACACTTTAACAATAAAACAATTATGGAAACCATTTCCCTTCTAAGGAAAAGAAAACAAGCGAAAATATTTTACCTATATTTCATCCTTGCAAAGTTTTTGAAAGATTTATATATTTACCTATCTCCATTTAAAAAGAATTTTTCAAAAAAATTATCATACAACATTACCAGTACTTACCTGGGTCCACTTAATATGTTTTACTAATACTATTCATTAATTTCTTAAATTAAATTTCTTTATTTAATTTAAATTATTTCTTCTAATCCGGACTAATCAACTAAGTTATATTGTTGCGATTCTTTGTTAGTTTCGTATCTGGAATTTGCTTTGTTTATTTACAAAAATATCGGCTAACCTATTTATATGATTTAAAAAAAGAAAGGTTTTTGTTTAAAACTTATTCAATAAGGAAAGAAAATTTAACATTACTCTATACTTAGTTAATTCTCATTCTTCATTCAAAATTAAGGATCTCAATTTATTTTGAATTTTTTTATTTTCTTTCGTTTCTTCCTATTAAGATTTACGATTATCGGATATTTTAGATACAGAAAGAGAAGTGACTTAGTACGTTCGAAATTTTAAAGGTTTAGTTGAATTATAAGTTACCAAAATCCTAATATGTATCCATAACGTTGAAAGGGAGGTAACTCAAGCTGTTCGATATTTTAATGTTTATGCGGGGTTCTAAGTTTGGGAAATTCCTAATATGCATTTATGATTTATTTATTAATTAAACAAAACAAATTCATTTATATATACATATATATATATATATATATATATATATATATATCCATGTCACAAGAATCAATAAATAATCACTAGAATGAGGGATGACTAGAATGTAATGGAGATAACTTCCTAAAATGCTTCCTAGAGGGGTAACTTGTACCGAAATACAATTATCGCCAGATAAAAAATTAAAAAAAAAAACTCCACGATTAGGACGATGAATTGAAATCGAGAATCGAAAACCGCGGAATTTTGTTGGGGAGGGTATCGGAATCGTTTCGAAATGAGAAAATTTTAAACCTCATTTCCGATTACAAAAATTATTCTTTAATTTTTTTATTGTTGTCGTTGTTGTTGATGTTGTTGTTTAAAACTTAATTTTATATTTTTGGCCCAACTGAAGAATGTAGATAAAAATGTTAGAATGAGTTTATCAAAATCTTGGATACGATTTATAAAGAGAAAATATTAAGAAGTTGGTTAAATCCACCCCTACTGCTGACTACCATCTACAGGCAAAGGAGGATACAACCCTTGTTCCAACCACCCCTACCGGTGACTACAGCTGCAGCAAGTGTCAACGAAGCTGAAAATCCAGAATTGCACTATATAGCCACAGTAGACGCAGTAGTGCACTAGACTAAGTGCAGAACACCATTGTATCACGAGACGGTTGTCATCGTCAAACATCTGTTTTACATGCAGGGATGCATTGACTTCAAGACCAGCCTATCTCTGTCTCGGGTTGAAGTTAAAGTTTTCCTTTTAACTGCAGAAAACCGTTAAATATTCGTACAAATTAAAAAAAAGGTTTTTCTTCTTCAGCTTACAACGTTCTCGGCACAAACACACACACACACAAACACTCACACAGACACACCACGCACACACGGACACGGACATACGCGCATGCACATGCACACACACACACACACACAAAATGACAATACTCCCCTCTCTGTTTCGATATTCGTAGAAAATCTGTCTTTCTTTCTTCACATTGACACGCGAATCGAACGTTTCAACGACTTCGAGCCAATAAAAAACGTTCACTCCCAATGAAATAAGCACCGGCTTTTTATATGCTCGAATTCGACCGCGTCTTAATTTGCATATGTCAACTTTTCTTTTTCTATCGGTCGGGTTTCGAGTGCAACAGTCAGTGACTTTTTACAAAACGCACACACCATCGTTGGACGCTTGTTTTTATGACCGCTGTCACACTCTGACCTGATCTTCCTTCCATAGTTAAAATTAGTATATACTGCAACTCATTTCGTATCATTTGGACTACTGTTCTTATCTCGGTGCTATTCTCACAATGTTTCGGCCGATGTAACTATCGACCTTATGTGGCGTAATGCATAATATACGAAGGACATCTTTTCCTGTAACAGAGTATGGTAGTTATATGCAAATATCGGGTCTTATATCTACAATTAAAGAACCCGCAGCCATGAAAACGGGAGAAGTTCCAAATTGAATTTTGCATCGGTATCTTAACTCAAACACTGCAGTATACATTATTCTTAACTAATTTAAACTTAATACTTAACTAATACTTAACCAATACTTAACCCAGTCTTTGTATTTTAATATTGCATTAATTTTATATTCTTATTCTATTTTCTAAACCAGTTTTTAAACGAGTTTTTCTAATCTAAATTAATACAAAACGCTGCGTTTGCTCCAATTGATAAAAAAATCCAATTTAATGAAAGGTAAATCTACCCTTTACAATTTAATGAAAGGTAAATTCACCCTTTAAAATTTAATGAAATGTAAATCGATCGTTTAAAATTAAATGAAAGGTAAATCTACCCTTTAAAATTTAATGAAAGGTAAATTTACCTTTTAAAATTGGATGAAAGGTAAATCTACCCTTTACAATTTAATGAAAGGTAAATTCACCCTTTACAATTCAATGAAAGGTAAATCTACCCTTTACAATTTAATGAAAGGTAAATCTACCGTTTAAAATTTAATGAAAGGTAAATATACCCTTTAAAATTAAATGAAAGGTAAATCTACCTTTTAAAATTCAATGAAAGGTAAATCTACCCTTTAAAATTTAATGAAAGGTAAATTCACCCTTTAAAATTCAATGAAAGGTAAATCTCCCCTTTAAAATTTAATGAAAGGTAAATCTACCCTTTAAAATTTAGAACCGAGAACAATCTAACTTTTGATATAGATGAAGCTAGAGAAGGAAAGGGAGGTAGGAGTGGAAAAAAGTTTTAAAAAATTACAAGAATACATAAACGGGATTTATTTTTCTTCTTACGATAGATGGTAAAAGAACTTTATTAAGTACCATACTTAATATCCACAATCCCTCTATGCCGGGCAATACTAAAAATATGGCCATCTTGTTATCTATATCAATCCTGGATCTTCAATAGCTTATATCTTACTTTCAGTTTTACCTGTACCGAAATATACTTCAATTTTAGTTATTTCGCTACGAAGGTCAAAATTAGCTAGGCGCAGTTATAACATCAGTGACTTGCTTGAGATGCTTTGTGCCTGGCCTTAATTCTTGACTAGAATAACGAACCACGACTCGCCATGAGTCGGCAGGTAACCAACCAATTATTGTATATATTAATTTCAGGATAAATTCAAAGTTTACGGTGTCTTTGTTTAATAAATTGTTAGATGGAAGTACGGAAGCACCCTCTCCTCCCTATGTTGAGATTGACGATCTAGGTAATAACGTTACTAGGGAAAATGAAAAATAAAAGAATTTGTGAAGCGTCAGAAAACCTGTGTGTATGCTTTTAGTTTAAATGCAAATGCACTTATTCGAACGCAATTTTTTTTTTTTTTTTTGTAATTTATTATTTGCAAAGCAAATTAAGGTTGTATCATATTTTTTCTATTAAAAATGTTCGATGAAAATACAGAATAGTTACAAAAAAGACATCTCTTCCCCATGTTAAGAATGGCTATCTAAATAATAAGCGTATAACAATAAATAAATAAAAAAATAGAAAAGAAAAAAATGTAAATCGTCCGAAACTCACCGATGTGTGCGAAGCGAATCGGTATCCAAGCCAGTTACCGAAGGAGTTGTGTATGGTTGCCGATAAGCACCACAAAATAAACGAAGTGAAATAGAAAATGCAGTATATTTATGTATGCCTGTGCATCCGTATATAAAAGTTAGAAGGGAATGTTTTATCATTATTCATGCCTGCCTCGTTGTGGACGTGTGTAAACGAAGGCTGCGTACAAAAACGTATGAAAATACTAAATGGTGTTTACCATTTGTTAGTGTGAGAAGTGAATCGTTATCCAAACCAATTACCGAAGCAAGTTTGTACGGTAGCCCATAAACATGACAAAATGACCAGTGTATGGCGCAACGACCGTAAGCAAGGTGAAATAGAAAAAGCAGTATATGCATATGTTTCTGTGTAGCCGTAGGTAAAAGTCAAGGGAACGAAATGTTTGATCAGTATTCGTGTCAGATTTGCTATGGACGCGTGGAAACGAAGGTTACATACAGAAATGAAGCGTATCAAACAATAAGTCAACAGGTGGTCACATCTGTGTGGATAGACTTCGATCGCCTTGGATGAACACGACGAAAATGCCAGCCTCGTTGGACAGGCATGTTTGTTTAGTGTCGACGCAATTTTGTTTAGTAGGTAAAGACCGTTCAAAAAAGACCGTAAACTGATATTCGCGTATTCCACACGAAACGCAAGCTGGCAGCCAATCAAATTGGCCGGACTTTGTAGGGGGGGTATCATTATTTTAAGAAAGGGAAACGGAAAAAAATGTCAAATGTATTTGTAGAAGGGCGAAACACAAACGACGCTGAGAGAACTATTGTGTAATGGAGTACCAACATTACACAGGGTTCATCATTATATGT
>NC_136502.1:90029540-90064540 GCF_053919585.1 Euprymna scolopes
TGTTTATTTACAAATGAAATTGTTTTGTGATTTTGATGTATTTTTTTCCATTATTTATTAAATGAGTTCTTTTCATCTGGCGAAGTATTTATTTGTTTAACGGCCAACCGTAATGTTGCTAAAGACAAAATAAAAAAAAACAACAACTTTTACCTGCTTGCAAAAACATATACCTATGAACACAAATATTTACAATAAACATATCTACTCACCACATATACACATGTATATATACGTGTATATATATATATATATATATATATATATATATATATATACTTTTTGTATTCTATTAAGTACGCCATGATATTGGTCTTTTGCCATCATATTTCTTAAGAATCGAGAAACGAAGTATTGTTCTACCGTTTAAAGTTTAAATCAGACTAGTTTTCCCAATGCATTTTTCTTCACTTTTTTTAATTTGGGGTGGTCTTAGAAATTTTATTATTATCTGTAGTAGTAGTAGTAGTAGTAGTAGTAGTAGTAGTAGTAGTAGTAGTAGTCCGCAAGAGATCATATTTGATATCAACTATATAATTTTAGGGGTACTACAGAGATAATTGATCCTATTTATTAAAAAAAAATGTTTTCGATCGGTTTGGACAGACTATGGATATTCACTGAAGGGCGCATGCGCGTGAAATTTTGTGGCAAGAGTTGTGCAACCCCCAATAATGTCTTTCACGAGTTGGCTCTGTTTTAATTCCAGTTGCAAGTATTTAAAAGTTCGGGACGACTGGAAACAATGCCAAGATGAGCATGGAATTTCGGGCGGTACCTTTTATTTAATCCATGGGATTATTATGCTCACGTCCTGTCCGTCATAACTGGATGGAAGTTCTGGGTAATTCGCAGTCGTACTTTCAGTGACGCCCGTACTGAGGATTGAACATCCAACCTCCAGAAGAGAGTATCTTACAACTGAATTTAACCAAGTATTTTATCCACTAGGCCACGGATATGTGCAGCTTCCATAGTTTGAGAGAAAGATTTCGGAGCTCGACAGAAAGATGCCCGAGTTCAACAAGATACATCTGAAAAGGGTCGGAGGTTACATGGATCGAAACTTCGTGCAACTACCACTAAGGATGAGAACAGTAGTCCAAATAATCCGTATTAATACAAAGACTAGCGGAACCTGTGGAAATTCTACAGGGGACTCATTCAATTGTAATATATTGGTTTTGGCATTCTGTAGATGTCTAACGCTCTGATATTATTGTAGCTCTTTTGATAAAACTGCAAAAGTATTTATCTACGCTAGCAGGGACGCCCGGCGTAGCCCGGTCGTAAGGTACGCTTAAATATGATATTTTAATTCTTGCAGATTTCGTATATTTTACTTTAGAGCTAATGTTCTATCGAGTTTTATATATTATAAAGTTGCGATTTCAAAAATAAAATATATATATGGGTGCATTAGCTTGAATCGAAACCGAAACCAAAACTTATGAAAAAAATATATATGTATATATACATAATTTGAGTTCCTTCAGCTATAATCGAAACCGAAGCCAAAACTTACGAAGAATTCTTGGTAAAATTATTTATAAAAAATAAATGGGTTGAGTGGCATCAGCTATAATCGAAACCGAAACCAAAACTTATGAAGAATTCTTGGTAAAATTATTTATCACAAGAAATGGGAGTCCATATACATATTTAAACGACAGTCACTCGGATGTAAGCGTGACACAAAATATAAATAACACACACGCTGTCGTGTTCCTATTTACAATGCCTTCCCACGGGACAGAGTTAGACACCAGGATCGTTTTTTAACGTGGAGAAAAGGAACAAAAAATTTAAATTGTCTCAGTCGCGAAGGATTTCTCCTCCACTGACAGAGAACAAGAAATTGAAGGGCAGCATTTGAAGAACAGATGGTATTTATTTGCTCCCCCACCGAGCAAATTAGGCACAAGGCCGATTTTTAATGTGAGGAGTGAAGGGGAAATGGGGACCAACTCCCCGGGGAGTAGGGGAGCTGGATAGTGACAATTGGTATGAAGGGTTGCCCCTACATTGACCAAGGTCTTATATGTGGGGTCGCCCCCACATATGGTCTTTTCTTGCAGTATCTGTCGGAACAGATACTACACTTTGATCTTGTCCCGAAGGCCATAGATTATCAATCTTCATCTAAAAAATTCAGAAACATAAAACCTTTTCACATTTAATTTATTTTATTTCGACCAACTATTCCTCTGGCCTTTGTCAGGTGGTAACCGCGACGGGATGGGAACTCCGAATCGAACTGCATTCTCAGCAATTATTGCCTTTCCATAGTTGTCGCGGTTACCACCTGATGAAGACCAGAGGAATAGTTGTCCGGAACATCATGAAACAACAACTAAAAAAGATGAGGATAATAGTCTGCAATAAAATAAATTAATAAATAATACTCATCTCAATGAATTCCTTTCACATTTATTCATGTAAATAAAAATAATATCAAGGAACCCAAACCCTAACGTGAATTCCGCGTGATTAACGCACCGTTCCGACATTTGAAAAGACTACCGTAAAAACAACAAACTGACTTCTACTGATTCTATACTCCAACAAAAACATGGCAAAAAAAAGAAAAAAAACATACTGATGATGAAGTGTATCTTCGAAATATATTTATAAATTTTAATATAAATTTCAAACAAAATAAATATCTGTTTATTTTTGTAATAATGCATTGTTTTGGCTTCAAACGTATCTAATGCGTATTTATTTTATTAATATTTTAGTAATTTTGATACAAATGTATACATTTTTCAATATACCTGTAAAGAAAAGAGGAGAATGAATCAATTTGCCATCGGCAATGGTGAGTGTTTGCGGCGGCTTTTTTTTTTTTTTTAACTCCTGCCATTACAAAGGAGATCTATCGACTTAGCTTTGGATATCATCATTAACCTAAATTCCAAGAACTTTGTACTACTTGTAAGACTCATTATCCGTAGTTGAATCATTAAAAAAAAATTAAACCATCCCTTTACTGATCCAACTGCTACAAAGAATCCATTCTATTTCACAACAGAAAACTTTCCTCTTCTGTTGGATTTATAGTCATTATGGATTCCGTGGAGATGGAAAGGCCGAGATGGCTGCAAAATATTATTTAAAACTTAAAAAAGTGACATAGTGGTCCTATATTATGACTACAAACCTTCAATAAAGAAAATATTATTAAGAAATGGCAAGGAGCCTGGAACAACGACTAAAAGAACGCACTACTTAAAATTAAGTCTATTCTTAAAAAAAAAAAAAAATTAATTAAATAATCATCAGATTCCAGAAAATGGCGTAAAGAAGTTCTCCTATAATTTATTCGAATACGACCACATACATAACTCACTCCTTCGTACTAAGAAACTGGAGAACCTTATACATCTCTTACTTTACCGTTATGATATCACACACATTCGTTAATACATTTGCAAGATCAAAAATTTTAAGATCTTTTAAAAAAATGCTAATACTAACATAAACTTCCTAAAAAGAACGAATCTTTACCACAAAATATGTCTTCAAATTAAAACATCAAAACATTAATCGAATAAACCCAGTCACAATCAACCCCGAAAGCAACTAAATAACTGTACGTTAACAACCTGAAAAACTGCTAAAAAAAATTGGAGACAATCGATTTCGAAGAATAAAAAAAAATCATATCAAATAAAAAACAGCATATTTTTTTAAATAGGATATGTAATAATTTTTTTTTAAAAACAGCATTAAATGTCCCAGTGAAGGTCGATATGCTGGTTAAACAAACCAACCAACCAATCAAAAACAACAACACATCATTTTTGTTTCTGAATTCTATTAACTTGCTAAACATCCGTCCACAAAATAAAATCATACAACCGTTGTTCCAAAAGTAAAGCAACCTATTTGTTAAAACTCAAATAGTTGAAGAGCTACAAAAACGAGAGTGGTACTATTAAAATGACCAACCTTTTGTGCTCCAGAATTTATTTTTCTATATAGTCACCGCCATTCTCAGTGCATTTTTACTGGGAATTCAATTACGCATCTCCGCTTCTGACGTGCGCCCATGACAAGGTTTCTTTCTGAGAGGCTCGCACAGTCAATATCTGCAACAGAGAAATGAAACTTTCTGATCATGAATTCATAAGTCCAGTCATCATAATGCTGTTTGCAATCCTATCTGATCCATTCCGGTGGAATAAAAATAGGAGGCATTACGCTTAGAACTCGTTACTCGTGTTACTAAACAAAGTCTGGTTATGATTTAATGGTGATCTGCCCTATTCGTGACTGAATGGACTCTTCCAGACAGTGTATAGAGGTTATTATAATGCTTGAGGAAGACTCGAAGCAGCTTCTCTTACTCAGTCTCCCATCTGGAAGATACCATTCGATGATCCGTTTTCGACAATCTGTCCTACGGAAATTGGACCACTTTGGTGGCCTTTTTATCCGTACGGCTGGATTATTAATCCTAGGTACACCTAATATGTCCATCCTCCCAGGCCTTGTTTCCCCTCTTAAGGTTTGGTTTGGTTGTTTTTGTTTTACGGCATATCAACCCTTTTCGGGTTATTTAATGCCGAATCCAAAGATTTTGAAGAAAAATATTTTTAATAGAATATATTTGTTGTTTTCACGTCGGTTTCTGTTTAACCCATAGTTGGGACCCTAACAGGTACTACCACTCCGGATCAGAGTGGACCTGGGAGCAATGGTAATTAAAGGGTGGCTCCACACTCCCCAAAGCCCACAAGCTGGGGCCTCACTACTAGATATAGTTTAAGGTCATATCCAGGACCCCCATTGAGGGACTTTTACCCTCTGCAGGAGGGCAGTCGGCGTATTCTAATGCCCCATCGACAGGGCCGCCCTCTTAATGAAAGATTTTATTGGTAACTGTAAAATTTAGAATTGTTGGTGTGTAACCGACGAAACTCTTGGTTCCTAGGTTGCTGTTGGAGTTGCACTCTTCCATACGGTATTTAAACCTATAAATGACGTTGTTTTTTGTTTGTTTGTTTGTTTGTTTGTTTGTTTGACTTTTTTTTTCTAACGCTTTCAGAGTAGGGGAAGCATTGTTTTTTACTATTAGGTTATGTGGTCTTAAATGTTTTTATTGTAAATGATAAGTCTAATTATATTATTGTTGTCAGTTGATAATACGTATTAATGTAAGATATTTCTTATCGCCTTCTCTTCTAATTTAAAGTTAGATTGCATCTTGTTGCAGTAGAATATGTTAATGGTGAATTTAAATGCTCCAATACAGAAACAAATAGTTACGTCGGTTACATAACTAAAATCCTACTCCGTCTCTTAACCATGTATAACGTCGAGTATAACACGTTTTTTTTTCGACATCTACAAAATACATAACTGTCCCCTGCAAAGTCAGATGATAAGTCTTAGTTCAAAACACAAAGATAATACATCACGAAACAAATGTAAATAAATCGAAAACTCATCTGCATAAAACCCCTAAAACCCATAATTAACGCTACCATTTTCCACACAAGGACAAACTTTTTAAAATGTTATCGTAACTCCCTTTCGCCCTTCTCCCTCCATGCGACCCAGTTACTGACCCCAGTATCACTGGTGCCCTCCCTGTCGGAACCTAGCAGCCTACTGATGCCGCTACAAAATCTTTCCACACACTTCCTGAAGATGCTGGAGTCTGTTCTCGGCGAAAACGTTCGAAGAAAAAATACATATGGGACTTTTATCAATATTTTTAGTTTCTCACACTAAAAAGTTAGGAGAAATGGAAAGAATTTAAAAAAAAAGGGATAATCAAACAGAAGCTTTCTGTCGTCTTTAATAATGTTTGTTTAAATTTAAAAATGCTGCTCAGGTAACATACACACACATACACAATATATATATGTGTGTGTGTGTGTGTGTGTGTGTGTGTGTGTGCGTGTGTGTGCGTGTGTGTGTGTGCGGACTGTTATATTCATCTCCATAGTTATTGTTTCACCACGTTGGAAGGCAGTAATTACTGGGGATACAGTTATGAGACTTAGCATTCCTACCCCGTCGCGGTTAACCACCTGAAGAAGGCCAGAGGAATAGTTGGCCGAAACGTTGTGAAACAACAACAACTCTGAAGATGAGGATAACAGTCCGCAAATAAATAAATAAATAAATAAATATGCAAATTATTCATCTCCAAGGAATTCAATAATATATATATATATATATATATATATATATATATATATATATATATATATATATATTATAGCTCGCATGCATAGATCATATTGTTATAATCATTAGATCACTACGGCCAGATGCTACGACATTTAAAAATAAATGTTAAAATTTCAACGATATTTCTCGCGATTGAGATAGCCGTGAGGTTTGTTCCTTGCTAATGGAATGAGAGATAACTTCGTGGCCGGGTTTGAATCTCCCGACCGGTAGAAATCGTGTCACTTTGCACTATATATATATATATATATATATATATATATATATATATATATATATATATATATATATATATATATATATGCATGCTATAATATTTATTAAATACCTACGGACACTGGTGTTTCATCCTTTCGGCAATCTTCAGTGCAGGGTGTCACGAGTAACACCAATCGATAGATCCGAACCCGGCGACAGAAGCCATCCCTGGCTTCATTAGCAACGACCTAATCCAATTGCCTACCGTTAACCGCAAGAAATGCTGTTGAATTTTAGACATTTATTTTTTTAATGTTTTTAACGTCTCTGTCAGAGTGATCGAATTATTATATGATGATCTGCACAAAACGCTTCAGTGATTATTTGGACACCCTATATATATATATATATATAAATAGAGGTATATATATATATATATATATATATATATATATATATATATATATATATATACGAGCAAAAAGTTAATAAAACATGTTAAAAACACTTTGAAATGAGTTAAAAACATATTTAATCTGAAAAGGAAATACTAGATAAGTGGATAGTCCTTAATCCGCGGAGTTTCGAAGAAATACTTTTCTTCTCATCAGAGCATAGGAATTAATAAAATTCGGGATCGGATTTTGCATGTAAAAGTATTTGATGAAATAACAAGTAAGTCAAAGATCTTACTTGATAACAAAAAAAGTGAAGCAGAGGGAATATAGTGAAGAAAAAGGTGATTACACATGAATGGATAGTCTGGTGGAAGATAAATAATCCAGTGACGGTAAAATCCAAATATATATCTTCAAGAAAGTTAATTGAATTTCCATTTGCACATTTTATGTTATTTATATATATATATATATATATATATATATATATATACATATATATATATATATATATATATATATATATTCTTCGGAATAGTTTTTATTTAACAATCAGTGGTTATGTAAACGTGAGATTGTAGGTTTACAAAATATTACTGGCAGTAATATTCTATAAGTTATCCCATCTAAACAAGAATTGCTCGATATGCAAGATAGAGCAAATAAATTAAATTGTAATTCAATGAATTTCGAAAAACTCTCATTGAAATGAAATGAAGTGGTTGAGTTTCATATCAAAGAATTTTTATTATTCTAAGCAAGACAAAGAATGTTTTAGAAAGTTTATCTCCTTAACCTATAGGGTTTCGATGTCTACCATCTCATCAGAGGAGTGAAAATAATAGCAAATAGTTATAGAGGTATGCACCCTATTTGCTAAAGTCAGTGAGACATGGAAAGTCAAAGTGAAAATAATACATTTATCAGAAGTCCTGTAGTAGGAGTATTTGTAGAAAAAGGATATGAATGTTTTTGTTGATCCAACTTGTTTGGTAAAATCCATATTATACGTTCTTTACATCCGTTTGGTAATAGTTTCATTTCAATGAGAGTTTTTTGAAATTCATTGAATTACAATTTAAATATATATATATATATATATATATATATATATATATATATATATATATATATATATATATGAAATAAAATAGAGGTCAAACGACCTGAATACTCTACCAATTTATGCGGGCTTTTTCAAGAGTGATGGTTATTATCATTATTATTATTATTATTATTATTATTATTATTATTGTTATTATTGTTATTATTTATTTATTTATTTATTTATTTATTTCGGTAATTATAGATATGTTTCTCTTCTCTAATTATTAGTTTCCTTTTCTTCTTTCTTGTCTTTCTTCTTCGTCTTTTCCTTTTTCATAATTCTATGTTATTCTTCTTATTTTGTACTTCTTTTTCTTCTTCATTTTTTTCCTCTTCTTCTTCTCGACATATTTTTCCTATTCCTTTTTCTCATTGTACTTCATTTTCTCTTTCCAGTCTTTTTTCTTCTTCCTCTTCAATCATCGTTTTTTATTCTCTTTTCACTCTTTTCTCATTCTTTCTCCTTTTTTCTTCTTCTTCTACTTCTCCTCTTCCAACTCTTCTTCTTCTTCTTCTTCTTCTTCTTCCCACTCTTCTTCTCATGCTGCTCTTCTCGCTCTCATTTTTTTTTCTTTTTCTTCTTCTCATTTCTTTCCCCCACCCCATCCTTCTTCTTTACTTGCTCTTCTCTATTTACCTACAAGAATACACCTTTTTCTTCCCCCCCCACACACACACACTTCCGCTGTTCTTTCTTTTACGTCATCTTTAATAAATTACGTATTTTGAAACTTCAAAACTAAACTTTAATTTCAAAATTTCTTTTCATTTATTTTCTTTTCGGTTTATTATTCCATTGTTTTCGGGCAAAAAAAAAAAACATTGCCTACATCATTGTACATGTATTTTTTTTTATTTATTTATTTTTTTATTTATTTTTTTTTTTCCATCGCCTTTTTGTTTTAGCCTTGGCTCTGTCTAAACACACTCGGAACAAAAAAAAAATAATAAACGTACGCAACTACTACCATGATTGCGCACTTACGAATTCCCAGCGTCTCAAGATGACGTCATTCCTTCCAGTAATTTGTCTTTAAACAAGACCATTTTTAACCCCCAATACCCACCCCTCATGCATCGCCACACCTTCTCTTCAAATCTGCCGTCATCCCCTACGCTCCCAACTTGAACTCGCCAAATGTCTCCATATTTTTCGTCCCGATTTCCAAGGTATTCATCCAGAATGCTTTGGATAAACAAAAGCCGAAATTAATTGACGTAAATATGGCCGTACTCTTTAATTGTTAAATGAAACTTCATATGGATGCATTAGCAGTAGTACTAATAGTAGTACTAATAGTAGTAGTAGTAGTAGTAGTAGTAGTATGAGGAAGAGAAGAGGTTGGGTTTCCTGTGTGCATATATAAAAAAAAGAACTCTTTCGTTTTTTATTATTATTGGGGGTACCGCTTATCAAGGCCCTGGGGCCACTCTAGGATAAGAGTTAATGAGTTAGGTAGACGGTGTGACAAACCGTGATGATCAGTGGAACGGTAGGGTTTAATTATATAAGAGGGCGTCTCAAGAAGAACTTATTTACATTAGACTTGAAAACGACCATGTTATAGTCAGCTGGGAAACAGTCCCACGGTATTGCGTTCCACATAGGAACAGTTCTAGAAAAGACAACTGTGTTCATGGAATTTTCGTATGTTTTAGGCATAGAGAGCGAACGAAATTGTTGACGGTTGTTACAGCTAGACGAATATTTGTTCCGGATGTTTTATAGTAGCGAACCACAGATTGAAGCTCAGTCGAGTACCTATTATGGCAGTAAAGATAGTTTCATAGTAGGGGACGTTTTATAGCAGCCGACCACAGATTGAAGCTCAGTCGATTACCTATTATGGCAGTAAATATAGAGCAGAGATAGACTTGCAACGTCTCTTCTGTGAGAAAGGGGGAGTAGGGAGGTGAAAAGGTCCTTGCCCACTAGATTTCGAAGACAGGTTTTGTACCCTATCGAGACAGAAAAGAGTACTCTTAGGATCCCCTCCATAGATGTGCTATTAGTACTCCATTATCCAAACAAGATTATGACCACTATTCCTATTCTATCCAGTGAACACAAACGGTTCCATCCATCCATTGCTCCCGTTCAGTCTCGAAAGACAATGAGCGTGTAGTTGTGAGGCAATCGTTGCGCAATCCCAACAACACTTCTCCTTAATAAGCACTGCATGAGCCCACTGGCCAGATGAAAGCCAGGAGGACTGGAAACAATGTTGAGATAAACAGAGAGCACATATAGCACCTGGAAGTTCCAAATGGTCACCCATTTTAATATTGGGCAGGTTCAACGTTGCTTAACTACGGTGATCTAATGGGAGCCTGAATGCCAACATGATTATGCACAAGTAGCAATTCAACCTATAAAAAAGGATAAAGCCTCTGTATTGACTGATTGACTGAGATGTGATTCTGACGAACGCTAAAAAGCAAACGGTTCGAATTAGTTACCCTCTTTCTTTCTCCGGTTTGTTCCGATACGCACTCTTCGTCATTTTCTAAAGCTAGTAAGTTTTCACATGAATGTGTTAACTCAAATTATTTTTAGCCAATGAAAATCATTTCAATCCCCAAAACGTAATACTAAAACAACGAGAAGTTTAAAACTCCTATAAAACAAACAGTCAAGGGCTAGAAGAGCGACAGATGTAGCAAATGGCATCTTTTTTTCTCCAGATCTCCTGATATACAAGGGGCGCTCCAAAAGTAAGGCCTCCTGTTGTTTAACTCAAAAACTAAAATGTTTAAGAGCCACAAAGAGGGGAGTGGTACCATTAAAACGAGCGATCATTTGTGCTTCAGAATCTATTTTTCTGCATAGACACCATCATTCTCAGAGCACTTTTGCCAGCGATGAACGATACCTTGATTGTAAACGTCCAGAACACGCTTTGTCACTCACATTTCTGTCACAACTCTGAAATTGACGAACCCATCTCCTAACTGTGCTGACATCGAGTGCATCGGCTTGATAAATGCTCAACAGGTGCCGATGAATGTTGATCGGTTCAGTTTTTTTTCTGCAATGACGCATCTCTGTTTTTAACGTACATCCATGGCACGGATTGCTTTCTTAAGAGTTTCTGCAACAGAGATGAAATGTCCAGGTAATTAATGCATAAGTTCAGTCATCATAACACTGCAATCTGCAATCCTCTCTGGCCCATTCGGACGGAATACAAATAGGAGATTACTTTTGGATCATCCCTAGTATAAAATAAAGAGTTTCTGTTATAGCCATAGGAAAGGATCATTAAGAAAGATGCGAAGAACAGAGCGAGTTAAAAAAAAAAAAAAATTATATAAAGAAAGTAAATACAAAGAAAGGTTGTCGAGATTTCCGACTGTTAATTAGTTTGTAGTCTCGCGTTAGTTCGCGATATTTTCCCTCGTGAGAGTAAGTACCTCGCAGTTTATATAATGGTTAGTAGAGTCCATTATGAGTGAGGGTGAGTCCCCACAACACTCCCTTCCTAAGTCTTTACTCCACAAGAGGGGTACTAATATATTTTTCTTTTCTTTTTTTTCTTGGTATATTTTTCTTTTGTCTTTTTTTTTTTTTTGTTTTTAAAATATCCATTAATAGTATGATCTTTTTTTGTTTATGTGGCTTAAGATAAATTTTTATAATTAGACTGGCCTGAGCGCTCGGCATTCCCAGGTGTTTTGGAGGTGTATGTTGAGCAAAAAAAGAAAAAAAGTTGTAGTAGGCAGGCAGGCTCGAACCCGTGACGCGAAGGCGGAAAAGAAAGTGGGGGTGTTAGTTGAGTAAAAAAAAAACAAGGAATATTGCGAGCACAAAAAATGAAATAAATATAAAAAAAATAGTAGTAAGCAGGCTCGAACCCGTGTCTCACCAAAGGAAAAAGAGGTGAGAAAACAACAAACTGTCTTACCGATGTGCTCACCGTGGTTGTGACGTCATAGGCGTTTAAAATAACGCGTTTTATGCGACGTCGTGGAAACGAGGGTTTTATGACTTGCAAAAAATGTCACCGAAAAACTTACCCTCCCCGTAGAAAAGTGTCCAGTTGAGGGTGAAGTAATTAATGTTTTTAGCCAATTTTTCGATATTTGTCATCCGAAGGGTCAATCTTTAAAATGATACCGATCTAGTGAAAATCCGTCGCCTTTGTCGAAAGTTTTAGGTAGACGTACATACATACATACATACATACATACATACATACATAGATTTAAATAAACAGGTGAGATTTATATATCATAGATTACTTGATCTGTAAACGCAGAGACCAGAAAAAATGCCACTCAATATAAAAAAAAATAATAAAGATTCGGCAATTTTTATAAAGTCCACTATTCAAAAGCAGGTGTATATCTGCCAATAGTAAAAAATTGCCAGAGAACAATAAAAAAAATTTACGTTCCCCAATGCTCACAATAACAGAGCTATTTGATCCGTCGGAAGATGTAAAACGATCATTTAATGAGGACTTCTATGAACCCTTGGACAAAAATGTCTGAACTGAAGTTTAAATGTTGAATCCTTATTTGAGGTCTCATATTTGAGGACCTGTTGTTCTGGATTCTGTTAAAGTTTTTGCACTGATTGCCATAAATTTTGGAGATTCTGTAAGAACGAAACTTTCTCGCCACGGTATTTTCTTGTGCGTTTGATTTGAGTATTTACTAACGTCGTGTTACCAAAGTAACTGACAGTATTATGGTTTGATTTGTATTTTAATTAGTTTTATTTTGAAAATTTCTACCACAAATACATATTCGACTGAGTCTGTCTGTTGTGTAAGTCCTCTCGGCTTCTATTCCTATGTGTATGCCAAATCATGATCGATAATTCTAATCCTGAATCTAACTGGACTAATTTCTATTTAATATTTTCGCCAGCAAATATTTCAGTATATTTTAATTGTCTTTTTCGTTTGTTTTAGTATGTCATACTCGACTTTTATTTTTATTCTTTGCTCTACAATGGGAACTTTTATGTCCAATTTTCTCATAATTCAGGCAAGTTTTGTGCGGTATGGGCAATCTATAACGCAATGCAGCGCTCCGCATCGATAACATGGAATTGGCGGTGACTTACTTTGATTTTCAGTGAATTGTTTTTTTCTGTGTAGAGGAAAGGATAATATATTATTTTTTTCTGTGTTGATTTTTATGCACCTTCCATATTACGCGACGCCGGATTTTTTCAATGATATTTGAATCCTTTTTTACGCAAATCACTCATTGGTAGTCTTCGACCAACTTTTGTGATGTCAGATTTAACTCGCTTTCTAATTTAGTTAAAACTTTGCGTCAAATTTCAGTCTTTTGCCGATGCCAATCAGTCATTTACGATTGTCAGCACTAAGTTCAGCAAGTTAAAAATCGTCGCAATGTTTGCTGACTGGTAAAAATATAAATATTTCTAACTTTTTTTATTAAATTCAGAATTTCCACTTCTTATGAAACAATGATGTTTTGGGGCTGAACATTTCCGTTAAGAGTTTTAGGGATTCAGAGAAGTCACAAATTTTTAGCAGTAAAATGTAATCCACGAATTTTTGTGTTTTGTGAATCCCAATTTTCGAAATGGACATTTTGGGAGTCCGCCAAATCCGTACAATCAATGTAACACAGGTCCTCACACCTTCTTAAATACGCGGGAAAAGCGTAGATGAAATTGTTTATAACTTTGTTTTTTATTTATTAAAGTTTGCAGTATGAAATCTGTTTTCTTTTGTTGTTCCAGGGGCAGTTTTCTTTCTTATATTTTCGATTGTTGTTCCTAAAATTTTCGTCGCTTTTCTTTACATTTGTCTCTCTTCATCTTTTTATACAAATTCATCTGATATGTCCACATCTGTGTCAAAGTTTATTTCAGGTCTTTCATTGTTTCTTAGTCTCTTTTAAGAAGAGAGAAAATCAATATGGCTTTGAATATATGTAAAAATACTTTTCGATTTTCCACTCAGCCTTTTATTTCTTAACGGTTAATTTAGTTTTTGCGGACAGACGAAAAAAAATCAACCTACCCTACTCAATTAAAGCTCACGCTTGGCAGGAAAAAATAGAATCAATATATTTTCGTGATAACATTTAATTTTCTTTTTGGCGGATAATTCAAGGGGTAAAATGAAAATTGAGAAGTCCCTTTATAGTTCAATAATTAAAAAAATAACTTACATATTTTTAATTTAGATTTTGTTGTTTCTGATTGTTGGTGATTTCTAGAAAACAATCTTTCAGAATCTTGTAGAGTTCAATACAATTTACAGAATTGCTTACTGGTCCTTAAAACGTTTAGTTGTCCGGTTCTACGGTATCGATTATCTGAATGATTCCTTGTTAGTGTTTTTGGAACACTATCTTGCTCGTCCGAATACTTTGTTGCAAGTTCGATATTGTTGAGGTGGGTCCTTTGAATACCATGTTGTTAGTTCGAATACAGATATTGTAGAACACTGAGGTATTTTAAAGTTAACATTATTATTATTATTATTATTATTATTATTATTATTATTATTATTATTATTATTATAAGCACAAATGATTGCTTGGATCAAAGTGTAGTATCTGTTCTTCAGATGCTGCACTTCCATTTCTTGTTCTCTTTCGGTGGAGGAGCAGTCCTTCACGACTGAGACAGTTTTTTTTATTTTTGTACCTTTTCTCCACGTTAAAAAACGACCCTGGTGTCTAACTCTGTCCCGCGGGGAGACATTATAAATGGGTACAATTATAATACTAATAATTATTAATAAAAATAAATAAATTAACTAATACAATACAAAATGTATGCGAAAAAATAGCAGATAAAAAATAGGTCAACTGCCAACACAAAGAAAAGAGAACCCCACTCCCCACAAAAACGAATAAAGAACGAGATGAATTATATGTCATGTGAACCTCTGCCTAGTAAACGTGCATCTATTGGCTTGTGGTACAAAATAATTGCAGGTTAAAAATAATACATTTTAAGATAAGATATTTAATATAATGAATTTATAGAAGAAAAAATTAGTAATTAATTAAATAATTAAAATAAAACATTTAATAAATACAGTTATAAATATATAATAGCTTACATTGAAATTAAAATTAAAATTCCTTTCAAAAATAATAACTGTAATAAATTAGAAAATTAAATTAAAAATTGAATAAAATATACACATAAATGGATATATGATGGACGAAATTGAAATATATGTCTATAATAACCAAACTAGATAATCCTAATACAAAAGTATAGTTTAAATGATATTGAATATTTCTTATCATGGTATACTTTCAGAAATGTGAAAAATAAATAAATTATTGGATATAATTTTAATATATGAAATATACATTGAAAATAAATAAATAAATAAATATACAGAAAATAAAAAATTTGAGGTATATTGTGATTTTAATAAATTTGATTAAAAAAATAAATCTAATAGACATACCAGGTAAGTATTGAAATGAATTGAACATTATAATTAAGTCAGAACATTAATGGATAAAACTCATATATAAGTATGCATTAATTTATATTAAAAATGATTTAAAATATTACAATTTAAATTAGTAATATATTCAATAAAGATACAAATTGAATGAATAAATAAATAATATAAATAAAATAAAACAATTATATAAGACAATTATATAACTTATTAGTAAAGTTAGACCCAGCTTTAAAAGTATATATCATTGGATAAAGGTAAATAACTTACTTTAATTGTAAATATGTTATCTCCCTTGAACGGATTATAAACAAATGATAGGTAAAAATTAAGGAGATCTCCCATATTAATATAAAAAGTGGTAAATTAAAACTAATTAAATGACAGTAAAAGAAATTTGTTTAAACGTAAAGATAATCTAATTGAAATATCTATACATACATTTATAGATATGCAAAGGTTAGGTCTAATTAATCAAACGTTATTACCATAAACAAACCAATAGATTAAGTATTAAGTTTAGTATAAAAATAAACATAAATATATACATTATAGATTTCATAGTTATCAATATTAACTAAATAAATATAAACTAATTATAAATAATAAATTAATAAAATATTAAATAAAATATTTTTATTTTAATGTATATCAAAATAAATATAATTTATTAATAATGGAATTTAAAGTTAGTGAGTTTACAGGAAAATTAAAAGATGGCGATACAAACTGGAAAAATAATTGAAATTTCTCTTCCAATTTTCGGATGCTGTAATATATATGTATATATATATATATATATATATATATATATATATATATATATATATATATATATATATATATATATATAAATATATAGTCACCACATACAGTACTGTTTCGCTGTTTCACAGCTCATCAGTGCGGCTAGATAGGCAACTGCCTCAAGCCAGGATCAAAACCCGACCGCCAAAAATGACTGTTAAAGCTTCGCACCATTACGCTATACGGCTGTTGCTGCTGTGTGGGTAATGAATAAACAATATTTTTGACATATATATTTGCATATTTTGGCTGTAGGTCGTTATTTAGACACGTTTGATTGAACACGACGGAGTTATTCCTTTTTTCCCTCCTGTTGGATATATTTTCTATTTGCCAAGCGGTCTTTTTAATTTCAGCAAACGTATTATGCAGAATGGCGCCCAGAAATTGTTGTCGGCCATATTTTTCTCAAGCATCAGATTGTCATCAGGAGCAATTGTTATTGTTTTCTTTTCCTTTTCTTTTTCTTTGAGGCTTAGTGTATTTATATATTTTTTAATAATTGGCTATAAAAGTGGGTACAGTTTGGGGGCGAATTATTTTAGTTTAGTTTAGTTTCGAATTATATATTCGAGTATATATGCATATAAATAAATATATATATATATATATATATATATATATATATATATATATATATATATATATATATATATGCTAGCGAAAGTACGCTGAGTTCAAAAACAGCCTACAGAAAATGGACTCTGATTTATAAAATTATGATAGGTTATGAAAAGGAAGGGTTGTAAATTTAGGTTGAATTTGGGCGTGTCAAAACCAAAGCAAAAGTAAAAATAAAATAGATAAACCCCATAGTTTATTATACCATACCTGTTAACACTGAAAAACTTATCACAATATTCCGTGGATCTATATTAAAAAACCTTGTTAAACTTTGTGACATATTTCCATTCTTTGGAAGTCAGGTACGAACAAACGCCCCATAATTTTATTATACCATATTTCTTCAAACTGAAACATAATTATCAAAGTATACTTACGCAGATAGATATGAAAAGTCTTTATTAAAGTTTGTGCCTATTTCCATTCTATGGAGGCCAGGCGCGAACGCAGACCCCACAATTTTATTATATTATCCCTATTTAAGTTAAAACATACTTATCAAAGTATTATTATGTACATCTACATCAAAAACACTTGTAAACGTTTTGTTTTTTTTTTAATTTTAAAATTTTTTATTTCCATACTTTGTGGACCGGGTGCGAACGCAGACCCCACAATTTTAAGGAACCGCCGTTCTGCCAGATCAAACATACCCATTCCTGTGTCTAGATTCATCATTATATGTAATCAGTTTTTATAAAATAGTCAACCATATAGGAGCCTATTCGTGACCAGACACACACACACACACACACACATTCAGCTTTATATATATATATATATATATATATATATATATATATATATATATATATACTAGACTACCCGTGACCCGTCGGGTCAGTATGTTGTATTAGTTATGTAATTAATGTATGAGCGTGACACTTGTGACATAAAGAAAATAGATTTGTGACATAACAGAAACATTTCTATGAAAGTATATTAAAATGAAAAAAGAATATAGATAGATTTCTATGAGTCGTTCTGTTTGTAATTGTTTATTTGCGAAAAAAAACTTACAGCGATTGAATTATAAGTGGTTTGCCATACTTATAGGTAAGTGTGCACTGAACAGATACCATAATACTTTAAGTTAAATTCAAATGTTGATACATCTTTTAATTTAAACGCAAAAAAAAATAATTGGGACGCTGAAAGCGTACACAGTAAAACAATACGTTTTATTGTCGCGTTGATTTTTTTTTGTGACGCAATTAAATTAAAGTTTACAAAATTAATTATTTTGGAAATTAGGACAATCCTAACCAGTTAACTAGTTGAAAATGCTCATTATAGAAGATAGATCATTGGTATAAATTGGAAAGTTTAAATTTTGTTAAATCAATGCAAAGTAGATTAGAGATTACATTTATTGTTCGATACACGGGAAGCAAATAAAAATTTACTTACTCTATTGACTTTCAAAGAATAACTCTTGTTCTCGTAGGAAAAATAAAAATCAAAATGAACAGTAATAGAATTCTGCTGATTACCACATAACTTGAACACTTCAAATTGTGAAGGAAGTCATTTTAAGAAAATAATATATAGATCTATCAGTCCAAATGATATACCACGTGATAACCACTGTTATGTTGGAGAATCAAAATTCCAAAATAAATGAATCGTGATGTAGGTTGAATGGTTATTGAAAATTCATGTTGTATAAGCTGTGTTCCAAATGGTAAAATCTATGTCGAATGGGAAATATCAGTTCATATAAACCGATAAAAGTAAGAAAAACATTCGATGAACCATGTGATGGAGAGTACAAGAAAATGAGCCTCCCCCCCTTACTCAAATAATAACTTTGATATATTGTCTGGGAAGATTATCTCATTACAAACACACCAACGGTCCTGGATATGACCTTAAACTGTATCCAATGGTGGGGCCTCAGCTTGCGGGCTTTAGGGAGTGTGGAGCCACCCTTTAATTGCCATTGCTTCCAAGTCCACTCTGACCCGGAGTGGTAGTACCTGTTAGGGTCCCAACTATGGGTTGAATAGAAACTGACTTGAAAACAACAAATATATTCTATTAAAAAAATTTTCTTCCGAATCTTTGGATTCGGTATTAAATAACCTGAAAAGGGTTGATATGCCGTGAAACAAAAACAACCAACCCACAAACACACCAACCCATTGACTCACATTTCATCACCTTTCACAATTTTTGGATATGTTATTAATTTCGACCATCATATTTCATAATTTTAACCCACATTATCGTCGCAAAGGAATAAATATTCAGTGGCTGCTTTCACGCCAAGCGAAGAACAAAATGAATAAAAATTAGTAGTGCTGGATATTGCGGGAGTTTGTGTGAGGCATTAAACCATTAAACCATTAAACCATTAAGGACAACTGATGTTCGTCAGTCAGCGTAAAGTCTCTGAAGTAAAGGATGACTGAACGAAAGTGTGTAAGGTGAAAAAAAAAGCGTCATGGTAGGTCCTATATGACAAAACAACATATTCAATTAGAAATTAAAAAGAATTACAATTACTTACGTCTGCACAGATATATAAAAACTACTATCTGTACAAGACGCAGGCACTTCTAATGATTATATATAAATAAATAAACGAATTATTGCGACTTTTATAGTTTTGTGCTCACACGTTCTCTTATTGCAGAATTATAGTAATAAATATTATGTCAGCCCTTTTAAGAACTCGGTTCCTATTGTTGAGCACTCTAAGCTGAAGTTAAAAGTCGATCACTGAAGCTAAGGCGCGCAGATCATGATGTCATAATCATTAGATCACTACCACCGTCTTGACATTTAAAAATAAATGTTTAAATTTCAACTGTATCGACGGTTTCCTTGCTAATGGAATCAGAGATGGCTTCGTTACCGGGTCCGAATATTCCGACCGGCGGTAATCGTGAAACCCTGCACTGATGATTCCTGAAAGAATGAAACACTAGTGTTTGTGGGTATTAAGAATAATTATGTTAATCATTATATGTGTGTGTGTGTGTGTGTGTGTGTGTGTGTGTGTGTGTGTGTGTGTGTGTGTGTGTGTGTGTGTGTGTACAAGCAAAAGTACCCGTCGTTGACTGGGTTCAAAAAACAGCCTACAGAAAATGGACTCCAACGATCTGCCTATCATACATACGAGGCATCTCCGAAAAGATTCAGAGAATATGTGCCCCCCCCCCTACAACATCAGGACGGTATTCAAGAGCGAGTCAATCAGACGACACCTGGTACGAGTGAAACCGTGGCCTTCGTTATAAAGATGGCCGGCCAGCTGAAAAAATGACGTCATCGCCGAGGTCCCAACAAGCAAGATATGTGGAACTCTTAGACTGCCAATAATGAACAGTAATTTTTACAGACAGCGTTACAAAACTTCAAAATTGGATTGAAATAAAGAAAGAACACAATGATTTATACTGAAACTCATCTAATATTAATAATAAAAAAAATAATAAAACACAATTTGTTTGTTTAAGTATTATAAGCAATTGAATATTTTGTTGTATTATAGATTTTAAAGATTAGAATGCGTTCTTTAATTACTTATAAATTACATTTTTAAAAAGTGAAGGAACACGATTTGATTTGTAGTAAACTTGAAGTTTATTTAATATAATTAAATGAAAATTATGCATGTAAGATTATGAATATTTGAAGCAGAACACAAGCAAAACATTTGAAATATTAAAATTAAACTATTTTTTTAATCAAATGAACAATATTTTTTAAATCAAAATGAATTTTTTTTAATCAAAAGGAATATTTTTTAATCAAAATGAACAATATTTTTTTTAAATCAAAATGAATATATTTTAATCAAAATGAATATTTTTTAATCAAAATGAACCACAATATTTTTAAATGCAAATGAACCACAATATTTTTTCAAAATCAAAAACAATATTTTTAATAAATTCATGAAATATTGCACAGTAAAAAAATTAACCTAAAGAAAAAATCATGTTTCTTATTTAAGATTATTTCACCACATAACAAAAATAACATGCAAAATCATTTTTTTTCATATCCATATTTTCAGTTTGTTAAAATACGTGGGTTTGTATTACTGTAAACATAGATTCGAAAAAGTTGTCAAAAAACAAATAAATGTTATCAAAGGCAAGATAAGTTACTTTTCTACCAAACTGGACATATTTTTCGTGTTTTTATTCAATGTAACATGTTTATTCAGTTCGAAAACCATACAGTGTTTACCGATAGCAGTGTCAGAAATTTCGTGAAAATAGTGAATAATTCCACCCCATCTTTCCAAGCTTATAACTCCTCGAAAAATGTAATTCAAGCCCTAATTTTTTTTTTCAATTAAAGGAGCAAGGACCAAGGTTTTATTAAAAAAAAACAAAAAAAAAAAACAATGTGTTTTTTTTTTTTTTTTTAAAAAGGTTTTAAACTTCGGACTTTACAGGTAAATTTCTATAAAAGGCATTTTTTTTGTTTTAAATTTGAATATATTATTTATTGACCTTTTCTCTTCAATTTGTGATATATAAAACTCCGACATAAATTAATTATTTACTTTTTAAGAGAAAGTTAAAAATGGGTGACACTTGGGGGGGGGCGTGAATTTAAAAAAAACGTTTGTCTAAAATATTATATTCGGTTTATTGGAAAGAACATAAAATTTCACATTGACCCTGAAAATATCGTAAAAATAAAATCAATAGAAAAATTTTGATAGATTTTTAAAGTTTAAAAATTGAAAAATATTGAGTTCGGAAAATTCATTACTGTTTTAAAAAAAAAAAAAATTTCTATTACTTTTAAAACAACTGTAATAGTTTATTTTGGAAGTATAATCCATAAAGAAAATAAATAACCCACTTTTAACAGAGAAATTACGAGATTTTTATATTGTATTCGCAGTTTCGTGTTAGGGGTGTCAAAAATTCCTACAAAAATTCTGATACTGCTAGTTTACCGATGTATTGGAAAATTGGGTTTGTATTACTGTACACATAGATTCGAAAAAGTTGTCAAAAGACAAATATATAATAAATAAATGTTATCAAAGGCAAGATAAATTACTTTTCTACCAAACTGGATATAATTTTCGTGTTTTTATTCAATTTAACATGTTTATTCAGCTCAAAAAGCATACAGTGTTTACCGATGTATTGGAAAATTTTAAATGGCGGCCGACTCTCTCTTTAACACGGTAAGTTCGGGAAAAGGTGTTATAAATAATAAACTAGACAAAATACTATTAAAAACCCGCCGAATATATATCAAGTTATGTCACGGTAACTTATATTGAGCAAATTTCTAAGAGTATTTTGTCTAGTTTATTATTTATTACACCTTTTTCCGAACTTACCGTGTTAAAGAGAGAGTCGGCCGCCATTTTAAATTTTCCAATACATCGGTAAACACTGTATGTTTTTCGAGCTGAATAAATATGTTACATTGAATAAAAACACAAAAAATATATCCAGTTAGGTAGAAAAGTAACTTATCTTGCCTTTGATGACATTTATTTGTTATATATTAGTTTTTTGACAACTTTTTCGAATCTATGTGTACAGTAATACAAACCCGGAAATTTCAAGATGGCGTCTGACTCCCTCTTTAACACGGTAAGTTTGGGAAAAGGTGTTATAAATAAAAAAACTGGTTAAAATACTGTAAAAAAACTCGCTCAATATATGTTACCGTGACATAGCTTGACATATATTTTTTCTAGTTTTTTTTATTTATAACACCTTGTTTTTGGAGCTGAATAAACATGTTACATTGAATAAAAACACGAAAAATATATCTAGTTTGGTAGAAAAGTAACTTATCTTGCCTTTGGTAACATTTATTTTTCATATATTTGTTTTTTGACAACATTTTCGAATCTGTGTACAGTAATACAAACCCGAAATGAACGCGCGTTTTTTTTTTTTACTTTTAAGTTTCATATATATATATATATATATATATATATATATATATATATAAGTATTTTTAAATTTTATCTTTCTAGCTTTAAAAAAAAGTTTAAAAATGTTATCAGCCGGCATAATTTATTTTTAAATATTGAAAATTTCAGGAAAATTAATTTTTGCTAAATTTTTAAAACGTGTCAACAGCTTAAAAAAATCGTCTCTTCAAAAGAGTCGATGTTGTCTCGCATTTTCATTAGTTTTGTATGCTGTAAAAAATTTTTTTTTAATATTAGCAATTTATTTGACGCTTCTTTTGAATGGTAAAAAACTTAGGATGATAATATTGAATTAAATTATAGTTACATCGTGTTAAATACAGGGGGGAGCACGTTAAAACTTACTTTGTTGAATGGAGATATCCACGAGTCACTACCGGTGTTTACCGGTGTAAAGAAACAACTAATGGACTACCCGTGATGACGTCAGCAGATTAAATTATTTTTGCCCACCGGCCATCTTGTCTTTTAAGACGGTCTTGGTGAAACCCTGCATTGAGGAGAACATGACCAAAAATTGCATATACTCCATCCCATGCAGTTGCAGAAAGGTTTACAAGGGTGAAAAATGCCGCCCCCTTAAAGTAAGGGTGGAAGAACACCGAAAAGCGGTAACTAAAGGGGAGACGGAAAAATCGGGTATAGCCAACCATGTCTGGATGGAGACGGGGGACCATATGGGATGAAGTAAAAATAATAAACAGAGAGACCCACTGGAAAGTGAGAAAACTTAAAGAAACAGCTCACATGCTCGGACATAACAACCTACTGAGCAAACCAAGCATAGAGCTGAATGCAATTTGGACACCTCTGATAGAGAGAGAAAACCTTGAATAACAACATAGGTTTAACATTAACAAAAACCAACTAAGAATTGTCCTAGTGACATATGGCCGAGTGGTCCTAGTCGTTGTATCAAAGTTTACCCAAAGGTGCCGAGTTCAATCCTGAACGAAGGCAGTAAAATTAACATTCAAAATAGAGAATCAGCAACTATGTCCCAGAGCCTAGCTGGAGTCCGAACACGGTACCCCTGTAATAATAATAAAGGGTTGGGTTCGAGACTCCTAACAAACGGTTCCCCAGTTCGATACAAAACACCTGATGAAGGCCGGAACGTTGTGACAATAAAAACCAAGATGAGGAAGTCAGTCCGACAATCTCAATCAATGAAAACACCTCATCTCAAAAATACAGACAATTACTATCATTATTATTATCAACGTTTCGCCCGATTTATGCGGACTTTTTCAAGAGCGATGGTCATTGACGAGAGAGTCGGAAGATTTGGGGCTATATACCATTCCTGTGTCTCGATACATCTTCTGTCATTATATGTGATCCGTTTTCTATAATAGTCAACCATATAGGAGCCTATTCGTGACCAGACACACACACAGACGTTCAGCTTTATATTATATATATATATATATATATATATATATAGTATTAGTGAAATAAAATGGAGATGGAAGACCTGAATACTCAACGTTTCGCCCGATTTATGCGGACTTTTTCAAGAGCGATGGTCATTGACGAGAGAGTCGGAAGATTTGGGGCTATATATAATGATGGGGGAAGAGCAGCCTGTTTTCCTTATGTATCCCAATTCAATTATCTCTAATTTTTAAAAACTCCCTTCGTAATCTCGTTTCATTTCATTTCCTTAATCTATCACGGTTATATTTCCATATATTAACTTTTGGGCGTAATCCACTACGCTAGTTTATTTTCTCTCATAAAATGTATATATGTATATAGACATCTAATTTACTTAAGAAAAACACGCTGCTCTCCGCCATCATTATATATAGCCCCAAATCTTCGGACTCTCTCGTCAATGACCATCCCTCTTGAAAAAGCCCGCATAAATCGGGCGAAATGTTGAGTATTCGGATCCTTCCACCTCCATTTTATTTCATATTGTCGGATTTAATCCAGCTCACCAATCATAGTATTAGTATAAACATGCTATCAAGTTTTCCGGGAGTTCCTACCGATTTGTAGTAGTTCAGGTTTCCACACGTTATAATGTCTAATAATTGATGGATATAGTAAACTGTGTGTATAGTGTCCAGTTAGAACATACTTCAAGCTATCAGTTGATGAATAAAGTCAAATATTATTTATCTCGTGTTGATTTAAAAACCCTTCGGAGATGAAAGCCTCAATTTAGCCACGTAATGTTTTACTAATTTCATAAAGGTAAAAATACACCACAGCCGTTCCTTTTCTATTTCCATATAGGCAACATTGCCTTACAAATAGTATGAACTCCTGGACAACATAAAAACTGATGAGCAACAATGAATTCATGAATGCATCAAGGGAGAAAGATAGATGGAGAGTCATAGCCGTCAATGCATGTACTTGGCAGATAGCACATGTGTTAAGTCAAGTTATTATTCTTTATTTATTATTTATTTATTTAATCGTTTACTTTTACTCCGTTTTCTTTTTACTGTTTCTTTTAGTACTACTAAGAGTCTGTGTTCTTACATATATGGGTGTGGGTGCGTATGCTCTTACGTACAGCTCACTGTTATGTGTGTGTGTGTGTGTGTGTGTGTGTGTGTGTGTGTGTGTGTGTGTGTGTGTGTGTGTGTGTGTGGTGTGTGTGTGTGTGCGTTCTTATCTTACACAGTTCCTTTTGCCTTGGCAGTCTTCCCGAGACGTGTATGTGCAATGTAATGTGAACATACCTGCTTGCCTTAGCCAGCGGATGATGCCTTCTGGTCGCTGGTCTGCCATCTCGTTGGGGAGTGGTACTACTGCAGAAAGATGCATCAATGAACAACAAGATGGGGTTTGAAGCTTCAATCTTTTATTCAAGGCAAGCCTAATATTTCGGACCCTGGTTGTCGGGAGACCCGAAATATCCGATCTGCTTTCTCTGCTGCCCAAAACTACTCCCAGCACATGTGGTCGTCAACCGGAAGACTACGACCACAATCCCGTGTCACCCCTTGGTCTGACGCCTGTCAAACCCAATTTTTTTTACCCCGCTAAAACGCTGATGCGAAGCAAAATATGCTTACATAAATTTGACGTCTTTGCCTATATAGCTGGGATTCCCAATACTACACACGGATGAATGAATTACATAATATTTATTATTTTAACTTTATAAAGATACTAACTTGGGTGTCTGGCCTTGCCCAGGTGTTTGGAGGTGTGTGTTGAGCAAAAAACACAAAAAGTTGTAGTAGGCTGGAAGGTTCGAACCCATCCCGCGAATGAGGAAAAGAACATGAAAAAAAACGTGACGTCTTTGCCGTTGAGTCCATCGCCAAACCGGAAGTGGCAAAAGTTTAAATTAAGGTGAATCAATCCAAAAGAGATGACTTTCGAAAATATCGGCGAAAAAAGCGATCCCACCTTGCAGAAAAGTGTCCAGTTGAGAGTGAAGGAATTAATGCGTTTAGCCAATTTTTCGATATTTGTCGTCCGAAGAGCCAAGCTTTAAAACGCTACGGATCTTGTGAAAATCCGTCGCCTCTGTCGAAAATTTTAGGCATGCATACATACATACATATATAAATACATAAAAAAGAAAAGGCTTTCTTCAGTCTTGACAGACTATGGATAACCACTGTAAGGGTGCCTGCGCGTGAAAACTTTGTGACAAGAGTTGCGCAATCTACAACCACACCTCTCCTGATTCGACATTGTTGCATACAAGTGGCAAGTGGAGGCTCAAGACGACTGGAAACAATGCTGAGATAAACGAAAAGCACATACAGCAGCTAGAATTCCCAAATGGTCACCCATCTGGTACTAGCCGGGCTCAACCTTGCTTAACTTCGGTGATCTGACGCGAACCGATGTGTCAACGTGATTATGCCCTACATACATACATACATACATACATACATACATTTTAACAGGTGAGATTTATAGTATAGATTACTTATCGGATTAATCGCTTTTTTACAAGAACTGCAAGCTTGTGGAACTCTCATATTGCTGACTGTTTTCCTCCTATCTACAGCATTGATATTTTCAAGATCAAAGTTAATAGCCATCTCATGTGTTTACGATAATCATCTTTGTTTCTATTTAGCTTCTTACATCAAGTGGTTTCATGCATTGTCTGGAGTGATTTCTATAAAAAACATAAGCCTGTTGCGCCCCATCAAAAAACAGATGGCATATAAAAATCAACATTAGTTCCATAGGGTTGCCATCAATTTTTGAAACATTTATTCCGACGTGTATGTCATTTGCAGACGCATAAAATGTACGCACGCACCTTACAAAGAGTGTTTTGACGCGTAAGCGATAACACAGGGATTTTTTTTCTTCTTTTAAACACAGTAAATTGTAATACAAATAAAAAAGCCTGTCACAGCGAGAAAGTGTTTAAAAACTTAAAAACGCAAGAAAAAATAAAATATTGGCATAATCTACCCCCTTCGACTACATAGAACAAGACAAACAAAGCACATAAGAGAAATCGGGATGCGATCGGGGTGGGAGAGGGATGGGATCGCTTTTTTTCCAGAGACAAAATGAGAGTGTAAGCGTCACAGGAAGTTCCGCCATATTGTGTCTCAATTCAGTCCGA
Source organism: Euprymna scolopes (assembly GCF_053919585.1). Taxonomy (NCBI): domain Eukaryota; kingdom Metazoa; phylum Mollusca; class Cephalopoda; order Sepiida; family Sepiolidae; genus Euprymna; species Euprymna scolopes. Next base: position 90,056,802 of record NC_136502.1, read on the forward strand.
CTGCGAGTATATCCCATGATGCTCTTCGATGCCTGGGGGGTGCCCAACATGGCGCCGGTCTGCCTACCTTGATGCTAACGATAGACAGCTGTGAGAAGCGGGCGTAACTTCATTACACATAGTTTGATTCTCTCTCTCTCTTTCTCTCTCTGTCTCTCTCTCTCTCTCTCTCGCTGTATGCATATATATATATATATTCTTCTTTTGTAATTCTCATTTTACTGTAATCTTTTTATCTCACTACCTATCTTAGTCATATGGGCCGAGATGCAAAGTAGCTTTCTGCAGAAGCACGCTTTAAAATTTGTATATATATTAGCATGGGTGCCCGGCGTTGCCCGGGTGTTTTGAGGTGTATACTGAGCAAAAAAAAAGCCCAATTTTTTTAACTTTGACCCCTATTATGACCCCTTAAAATTTATTGTTTTGGGCTCACATCGCGTAATTAAGTTAGATCCATGTTCAAGGAACCTATATCTAAAATTTCAAGTTTTTAGACCCAAAATTGTAGGAGGAGTTTGGTAGAGTTCTCAAAAGTCAAATCGTTGAACTTTGACCCCTTAGTCGCCAAATTTCTGGCCGAAATCCGATCACATCGATTTTCCCAAATCTCAATACCCTGTATATCAAATTTCGAGTCTGTTGACTAAAAATTAACAGAGTTATTGCGTAGGGAAATGTACACATACACACACACAGAAATTTTCACTTTTATAGATATACTAGCATTTCGGCCCGGCGTTGCCCGGGTGTTTGGAGGTATATGTTGAGTAAAAAAAAAACGGTCAATTTTTTTTTATTTGACCCCTATCATGACCCCTTAACATTTACTGTTTTGAGCTGACATCGAGTTATTAAGTTAGATCCATGTTCAAGGAACCTATATCTAAAATTTCAAGTGTTTAGACCCAAAAATGTAGGAGGAGTTTGGTAGAGTTATCAAAGGTCAAATCGTTGAACTTTGACCCATTAGTCGCCAAATTTCTGGCCGAAAACCGATCACATCGATTTTCCCAAATCTCAGTACACGGTATATCAAATTTCGAATCTGTAGGCTTTAAATTGACAGAGTTATTGCGTAAGGAAATGCACACACACACACACACACACTTTCACTTTTATAGATATGCTAGCATTTCGGCCCAGCGTTGCCCGAGTGTTTGGAGGTGTATGCTGAGTAAAAAAAAAAAAAAAAAAAAAAGGTCAATTTTTTTTTATTTGACCCCTACTATGACCCCTTAACATTTATTGCTTTAGGCTCAAATCAAGTTATTAAGTTAGATTCATGTCCAAGGAACCTATATCTAAATTTTCAAGTGTTTAGACCAAAGATTATCGGAGAAGTTTGGTAGAGTTCTCAAATTAAATCGTTGAACTTTGACCCCTTAATCGCCAAATTTCTGGCCGAAATCCGGTCACATCAATTTTTCCAAATCTCAGTACCCTGTATATCAAATTTCGAGTCTGTAGACTTAAAATTGACAGAGTTATTGCGTAAGGAAATTTACACACACACACACACACACAGACACTTTTATAGATATATAGATAGATATATCTATAATATAAAGCTGAACGCCTCTGTGTGTGTCTGGTCACGAATAGACTCCTATATGGATGACTATTATAGATAACTGATCACATATAATGATAGAAGATGTATCGAGACAGAGAAATGGGTATGTTTGACCTGGTATAATGATGATTCATTAAAATTTTTGGGGTCTGCGTACGCGCCTGGTCCACAAAGTATGAAAATAAAAAATGTTAAAATTAAAAAAAAAACGTTTACAAGTGTTTTTGATATAGATGTACATAATAATACTTTCATAAGTATGTTTTAACTTAAATAGGGATGGATTAATAAAATTGTTGGGTCTGCGTTCGCGCCTGGCCTCAATAGAATGAAAATAGGCACAAACTTTAATAAAGACTTTTCATATCTATCTGCGTAAGCATACTTTGATAATTATGTTTCAGTTTGAAGAAATATGGTATAATAAAATTATGGGGTGTTCGTTCGCGCCTGACCTCCATAGAATGGAAATATGTCACAAAGTTTAACAAGGTGTTTTTAATATAGATCCACAAAATATTGTGATAAGTGTTTCAGTGTGAACAGGTATGGTATAATAAAGTATGGGGTTTATCTATTTTATTTTTACTTTCATCATATTTTGCTTTGGTTTTGATACCCCCAAATTCGAAGCTATCTCTTTACAACCCTTCCTTTTCATAAATCAGAGTCCATTTTCTGTAGGCTGTTGTTGAACCCAGTCAACGATGGGTACTTTTGCTAGTATATATATATATATATATATATATATATATATATATATATATATATATATATATATATATATATATATATCGTTGGGTCAGTATGTTATATTAGCTATGGAATTCATGTATTAGCGTGGCACTTGTGACATAAAGAAAATAGTTTTTTGTGACATAACAGAAATATTTCTATGAAAGTATATTCCAATGAAAAAAGGCTATAGACAGATTTCTATGAGTCGTTCTGTTTATAATTGTTTATTTTGAAAAAAAAAACAGTCATTGAATTATAAGTGGCTTGCCATACTTATAGGCAAATGTGCACTGAACAGATACCATAATTAGTAAGTTAAATTCACATTCTGATAATCTTTTAACTTAAACGCGAAAAAGAATTAATTGGGACGCTGAAGGCGTACGCAGTAAAACAATACGTTTTATGTCGCGTTGATCATTTTTTTTAACAAAAATTAAAAAAAAAACATATTTTCGGGGTTATATATTTATGTTAGTAGTGTAGAAGAAAATATATGAATGTTTTTAAGAAAGGTGCATTATAAATGGAGAATACATTGTAAAAAGGGAAGGCGGTGGGTAAATCGCCGTTGTAAAATGCTTTTATGGTTGTAAAGGAGATTTATATGTAAGAAAATTACGTTAAAATTAGTTAAACGTAATACGGAAATGAACGATGTAAAAAAATGTAGAAAGTATTAACTGTTTATTGGGATAATTGAAACGCGAAAAAAAAAACTATTGGGACGCTTGAAACGTACACAGTAAAACAATACGTTTTATTGTCGCGTTGATTATTTATTTGTTAATATGTTTGTTTTTTTTTAATTTGCGTTACAAATAATCAACGCGAGATTGGTTAATATAAAGGGACTAATTCTCCTCCATGACAACGCTCGTCCGCATGTTGCCCAACTGACCTTGCAGGAGCTAAACGAATTGGGCTATGAGACTCTGCCTCATCCGCCATATTCACCGGACCTCTCGCCCACCGATTATCACTTTTTCAAGCATCTTAACAACTTCCTGTGCAAAAAATGCTTCAAAAGCCGAGATGATGCCGAATCCGTCTTCAATGACTTCATCACTTCCATAACTCCAGATTCCTATGCTAATGGGATAAATAAATTTGTTTCTCGTTGGCAAAAATGTGTCGATTTTAATGGTTTTTATTTCGATTAATAAAGTTTATTATGAAAGGATTTATGATCTTTTTAAGTTGAACGTCAAAAAACGGCATTCTTTTTGCACCAACTTAATGTATTCCTCTCTCTCTCTCTCTCTCTCTCTCTATATATATATATATATATATATATATATATATAAATCGGGCAACGCCGGGTACCCCGCTAGTATATATATATATATATATATATATATATATATATATATATATATATGTGTGTGTGTGTGTGTGTGTGTGTGTGTGTGTGTGTGTGTGTCTCTTTCGGACACGAAGGACAGCACATGATGAGGTATCTCTCTCTCTCTCTCTCTCTCTCTCTCTCTCTCTCTATATATATATATATATATATATATATATATATATATATATATATATATATAAACCGGGCAACGCCGGGTACCCCGCTAGTATATATATATATATATGTATGTCTCTTTCGGACACGGAGGACAGCACATGATGAGGTATATATATATATATATATATATATATATATATATATATATATATATATATATACCTCATCATATGCTGTCCTTCGTGTCCGAAAGAGACACACATATATATATATATATACTAGCGGGGTACCCGGCGTTGCCCGGTTTTTTTGGGGGGGGGTTGTAAGGGTAAAGTTTGTAAAGGTAAAGTAAAGAATAAGCCTGTTTAAACATAAAAATAAAAATAAAAACGATGTTAAACTTCTTTAAAAAATCGGCAAAACAAAAACAAAAACAAAAAAACAGCGAACAAACGTAAAACTTCTTTAAAAAAAGAAATCGGAAAAACAAAACGCATAAATCAGGGAAAAAATAATGGACGTGTTCGGAAAACCAAAAACCAAAAAACACAGTGAAAAGCGAAAAGCGAAAAAAAAAAATGGCATAAATAACCCTTCGATTTGGTTAACTCCATGGTGCGTTTCACCCAGTAGAATTAAAATGCCATTCCAGTTTTTTAAGCAACTACGAAGTAAAGAAAACCTAAACCGGTGTTCCTTCGTAACTGTCTCTTGTGGATTATCCCGCAATGGTGTTAAGTGGTGGCGGGCGAAGGAAGAATTTATTAGAGAGAAAAGATTTTACCGCTTAACCGATTTTGGCCGTAAAAGATAGAATATAAGAATCTACGATTATCAAGGAAGTGGATAGGTAATAAGCAGTTTGTGCATATTACATTTGCATGAAATGTCTTGATTTTAAATCCTATTAAGGTTAAAATCAGATGGGAAAAAATGAGTTCATTTTATATACATAGGAATATGTATGTGTGTGTGCGCTCGCGCGTGCGTGCGCGGAAAAGGCATGCTCCATATTACGAACCTGTATTAAAGCGGTGATTGAGGCAGAGAGCGGCTACATTAAATAGATATCAGCTATACTACATAAAAATAAAACTGTTAGATGTTTTTAGAGCGACAAATTTATCGTTCCACCATGTATATATATATATATATATATATATATATATATATATATATATATATATATATATATATATATATATATATGCACTAACTGAAGTTATGTGAATTCAATTATATTAAGTATCTGGGCTTTTGGAATTTCGAGGTTGTAGATACTTTTTGAATACTTTCCCGGGCCATGTAAAACAAATAGAAGAAATGAAGTTGCGTTAGAACACTCATGCTATTTTTAGGGCATTGAGCACTTTTTGATAACCATATACCGGTGCTTATCTCGGGCAACGCCGAGTAAAATTTCTTGTATAAAACAGTATAACAGAACATATTGCTGTTGGGTTTCTCGGGCGATGTGGCCTTAAAACATACTTGCTCTATCTAGAATATGGAGCAGTTTGAAGTTACTACCTGCTCTATCCAGTATACTGGGCACGTTGGATTATGGTTTCCGTGCAACAACATTTTGAAGCAAGACAGATCACTGTGCGTTTTCCAATCTGTAGTCTCTCTTTGCTAAACTTTCACGAAAAACATTCGTCTATCTGAAACCACAATTAATAATTTGCCCCCACTCTTTTCCTGTGCCTGAAACTAAATGAACAAAGCTTCTTTCTTAGAACTGCCTGCCTGTGAAACTCTTTTCCGTTTGCCGGCTTTCCAACTGACTACAACATGATTGTTTTCAAGTCCAACCTAAACAAATTCTTGATGAGCAACCTCTTTTAAGTAATCCAATTTACCAAATTTCCACTATTAACGATTACTACGCTATTGTCGCAATGACTACCGTATATTTATTAACACTTATCCTCGAGTTGCTCTCCGAGCCTTGATAAGAGGTGACTTCTTTGTAAAACTAAAAAAAAGGACCTGCTCTGTCTGGGGTACAGATCACTTTTTCCCCATGTATAGTTTCTCTTCGTACATAGCCTCGTAAATTATCACTGATTTTTCCCCTTGTATATGATAATAACTTGTGCGTTTATTCTTTGCCAATTAATATGAATGCTTGAATCCTTTGTAAAATTTAAAAAAAAAAAAACGTTCTGTCTGGTATATTGAACACGTTTTAAGATTAAAGTCGCCTCTCCTTCCCAGGTTATTAGGCATTTTGGATTATGGCTCTCGCCAATGTTCGCACTAAAAGATTGATTTTGTTTTTAAATCTACGCAAATATTAAATAATTTTTTATAGTAAAAATTCGATTTTTTTTTTTTTTTTTTTTTTTTTTTTTTAGATTTGGAAAAACATCGACGATTCTAGCGAATTTTTGTTTTTTTCTAACACATTCACGGATTCTTGTTGAATACGATTTCTTACATTCTACGCCACTATTCCTTTTGTTTTAACTATGTCTTTAATGTCATTACACTGTGTTAATGAGCAGGAGAGATTGAGGAGAACTATAGATTATTCTTCACAATCACTTGTATGGAAGTTATATACGAGGGGCGTTCCAAAAGTAAAGCCTCCTTTTTATTTTTTTTTTTTTTTTTTTTTTATATTTATTTTTTTTATTCTTTTTTTTATTTTATATCTTTTTATTTTTTTTTTTTTTATATTTATTTTTTATATTTTTGTTTATTTTTATATTTATTTTTTATTTATTTTTTTTATATATATATTTATTTTATTTTATTTTTTTTTACTAAAAAAAAATTGAAGAGCTACGAAGACGGGAGTGGTATCATTAAAACAAGTGATTTCTTTGTGCTCAAGAATTTATTTTTCTACATATTCACCACCGTTCCCAACGCACTTTTGCCAGCGATTAACGATGGTTGTGCGTGCGCGTCTGGAGCGCGCTTTGTCATACGAGAGTCGTTCCAAAAGTGAAATATACTATTTTTAACTCAAAAAGATTCAAGAGCTAAGAAACGAGTGACCTTTTTTGCTACAGAAATTTACTTTTCTACATAGTCACCACCATTCTAAATGCACTTTTGCCAGGAATTCAATGACACATCTTTGCTTCTGACGCACGTCTATGAGAGGGGTTTCTTTCTTAGAGTCTCACACCGTCAATATAGAGAGGTGAAACTTTCAGGTCGTGTATAAGTTCAGTCAATATAACAATGCAATGTGCAATCTGCTCTGATCCCATAGAAAAAAAATAGGAGGCTTTGCATTTGGAACACCCTCGTATAAATGTTTGCATAAAAATTGTTAGACTGGATTTGAGATGTGACAGTAATGAAGTCGGCCATGGCACAAGTTGATAAAATAGGTGTTCCGAATTCGAATCCAGTTAGTCATCGCACTGCTTTTACTTATGGATGCTTGCAACCTTCATGTGATCCCTTCGATGTTTATATTCTTCTTTTTGTGAGAAAGGTGTGACACAAGGTCGGGAAAATTATATTTAAAAGTCAGCGTCCTAGAGAAAGAGCACTCTGACCCGCAAAAAATGCCTGGACAGCTCCGTCTGTATTCTCTGTTGGGGGCGCCTCGGGTCATTAGCGATAAAATAACCCCTTCTCAAAGCGTAAGAAAACAAATCTTGGAAGGGCGTACCTCTTAAGGAACATTGTCATACCTCAACAGTGGCATAGACTCTGTTGGCTTTGATGCCGAAAGAAACATACACAGCTAATCTTCGCGTGGTACCACCTGTAAGAATTAGGGAAACCAATGCCAACAACGGAATCGAACCGGTCAAAAAGTCGTGGGGTAATGATTTAGATAAAAGTATTGTTCATTATAAGACTGGGTTAATGTCAAGAATAGATGAAGAAGCATTATAAGTTATTTGAGTAACCTCCGACTTATAAAAATTTAATTTTCATCTAAGGTTAAGTACTTGTAGACTAATATATATTCGATATTTTTCTGCGCTC
>NC_136502.1:90069540-90077040 GCF_053919585.1 Euprymna scolopes
ACCGTCCAAACGACAGTCGGAGTTTCTAACCGTTACATATATATATATATATATATATATATATATATATATATATAGAGAGAGAGAGAGAGAGAGAGAGAGAGAGAGAGAGTGAGAGAGAGACAGAGAGACAGAGACAGAGAGAAGTATAAAGATAAATCTAAATATTACGCAAAATTGGCACCTATTAAGATAATTAAAAGCTCAATATACTAGATAGAACAATTAAAGAAATAGGAAAAATAGATGAAAATAAAATTGAATAAATTACAATATTTATCGATCCATCAAATTTTAGATTCTTCCTTTAACTTTACCAATTACTGTTCTCATCTTGAATATTATTCTCACAACGTTTCGGCCGATGTAACCCCCTTCCTTTCTTTTTTTCAGGTGCATCTTGTCGGGCTCACAAATCTTTGATGTCGAACTCGGGACTAGGACTGTATTTCGAACAGAACATTTTATTTCATCTTCGGGAGTAGCTTGCTCTAGTTCCGTCAGCCAGTAGATCTAAGTGACAGTCTTCTGAAGATTTAAGTTTCAATCCTCAGTGCAGGCGATACTAAGAATACAATTACGAATTACTAATAACTTTTACCCAACCATGGATTACGAAACGGGGGGTATGCTGTCCCCGTTGAATGAAATAAAGGATTCCGTTAGAAATTCCGTATATATTCCCGAATTCGATATAAAAATGTTCAATTCCGACAAGAGGCACCGGAAGAAGGCGGGAGGTTAAATCAGCCGAAACGTTGTGAGAATAACATCCAAGATGAGAACAGTGGTCCAAATAATCCAAAATTTCAATATTTCATTTTTACAACAGAATAGAACAGACTGTTCAACTCCCTCCTTAGAATGCCCCTGTAGGGATAGACCCTAATTTACAGTAGTACCTTACGTCTCAGTGGCAATTTGCTTTGTTTGAGGTGAATATGAATACAAAAAGATTTTTATGAAAATTTGCTAATAAAGCTACCTAACACAAATGTAGAAGGAAAAAAATCAACTTATATTACCCCAATTGGAAAGGAAATACTATTTTGTTTTAATATTCACAAATAAAAGTAATAAGTGACCGGAAAAAATATCCACCGACCGTCAGCTGTATTGATGGATTTTAATTAAAGGGATAAAATAACAACAGGAGCAACTAATATATATATATATATATATATATATATAGATAGATAGATAGATAGATAGATAGATAGATAGATAGATAAATATTAGCAAAAGTACCCGTCGTTGACTGGGTTCAAAAACAGCCTACAAAAAACGGACTCTGATTTATTAATGTATGATAGGTTATGAAAAGGAAGGGTTGTAAAGAGATAGCTTCGAATTCGGGGGTATCAAAACCAAAGCAAAATATAATGAAAGTAAAAATAAAATAGATAAACCCCATAATTTATTATACCATACCTGTTCACACTGAAACACTTATCACAATATTCTGTGGATCTATATTAAAAAACCTTGTTAAACTTTGTGACATATTTCCATTCTATGGAGGTCAGGCGCGAACGAACACCCCATAATTTTATCATACCATATTTCTTCAAACTGAAACATAATTATCAAAGTATACTTACGCAGATAGATATGAGAAGTCTTTATTAAAGTTTGTGCCTATTTTCATTCTATGGAGGCCAGGCGCGAACACAGACCCCACAATTTTATTATACCATCCCTATTTAAATTAAAACATACTTATCAAAGTATTATTATGTACATCTATATCAAAAACACTTGTAAACATTTTTTTTTAATTTTAAAATTTTTTATTTCCATACTTTGTGGACCAGGCGCGAACGCAGACCCCACAATTTTAATGAACCACCGTTCTGCAGGATCAAACATACCCATTCCTGTGTCTCGATACATCTTCTATCATTATATGTATTCAGTTTTTTAAAATAGTCAACCATATAAGAGCCTATTCGTGACCATACACACACAGACATTCAGCTTTATATTGTAGATATATACATACATATATTACTATATATTACTAAAATAGAATATATATATATATATATATATATATATATATATATATATATATATATATATATATATATATATTACTAAAATAGAAATACTGAGGTCAGAGATTAATCCAAAATGGCTACACCACGCTACCTGTCTGTATTCCATGCATGTTTTTCCGCTAATAATCGTTCGATTTCATTCATTGTAATTCGTAAATTGCTACAATTTCTTCGCTCTTATTCACTCCCCCAATTACGACATGCTTATAGGTGGCAGCAGGGCAACTTACCCACTAAATATTTACTACTTCCAATATCCCAGCATTGAAATTTTCTTCAGATAACATCTAGGGTCACTGGGGTTTAAAATAGTGACAAAGATGGGAACTGCATGAATCAGAGAAAAAAAATAAGTGTTTGATGAAAAGCTCACGGCATAAATTGGAAATATGCTGTTTTTAAGGGGTTAAAAAAATAACAGCAATGAACATTGTGCGCGCAACACTTTTGCAATAATTATGAATTTAGAGATATCTTCCTTGGCTAGGTGTGGTATTTTCTATGAAGTCAGCTTTGTTCGTGATATTTTGTAATGAATTCATGAATAAAATAAAGATTTATTATCGCTCGTAACTCAATGTCCCTGCTAAGTGATTTGACTGCACACTGACCAATTAGCTTGCAGGGCACTTTGATTCTATCTGTTCCCTGGGGAACTTCTTTAGCCCGTTTGGGAACGAAGAACAACTTTCCTTCTCTCTCTCTCTCTCTCTCTCTCTCTCTCTCTCTCTCTCTCTCTCTCTCTCTCTCTCTCTCTCTCGTCCCTGTCCACTGGACGCTTTTGCATTAACAATCTTCGACGAAGACAACTGCTGGCCGACCTGGGATAACTCAAAGAACTTTCAACTTTTTATTTTCTTCGCTTGGACACAGTCCAACTTGATGCCACTGAAATACGCCCTTTCGTTATTACGTAAACAAAAATGTCTTTCCTTCCGTGTTACGTTTTTGTTTAATATATAGGAATGATTTTAGCATTACTAAAATATTATGAAACAAAGAAAAATAATCGGAACAAATCTTTCTGATACCAGTCGGCGCATTAATAATTTGTTGCTGGCAATAATTATTTATTTCTGTGAAGCTACCATCAAATTGCACAGTCTTCAAAGTAAACTCAAGATCCATTTTCTACTCACCTTGCATTACGTAAGGAAGACATTTTTTTAATGTCCGCCTGCCGGTTTCGCCCTCACTCGTCAAGAACTGTATTCTTAATAAAAGGATACAATAATAACGCAGGGAACTATATATATTTGAAATAAAGTCAGCGTTATGGTGTGTGTGTGTGTGTGTGTGTGTGTGTGTGTGTGTGTGTGTGTGTGTGTGTGTGTGTGTGTGTGCGTGTGTGCGTGTGCGTGTGTGTGTGTGTGTGTGTGTGTGTGTTTTGAGAAATAGAACCTGGTACTCCAGCGGATCGACTTTTACCACAAGACGTAGATATTATCAGGTTTTATAATTAAAGTCATGTCTCTTTTTCTGTTTTAGGTCGGGCCGACCGGAGAACCCTTTGATATAAAAATGTGCTTCTCTCTCTCTCTCTCTCTCTCTCTCTCTCTCTCTCTCTCTCTCTCTCTCTCTCAGCAAAAGATCCACTGTCTTCTACTTTTTTTAAACAAAAAAGACATCATGAATAAACTTGATTGTCTATAATCACAAGGACAGGTACAATAAAAACAAGGTGTGGTCACTGGTAATGACTAAACATGGTGTGGGGGTGTAAAACGTCAGTTAAACAGAAAACAAGGGGGAGAACACAGGAAGTTGAGACAATAACAGATGGGGAGATAAGCGAGGAGACGGGAAACCATGTTAAATTTTAAGCTATACAAAAAGAGTATAGATAAAGATGCTATTCTTTCGTTTGTACGGCTTGAAAGCCACCACTACGCATACAGTCACTGTAATCGTAACGATAACGTTATGTATACAGTGTTTGCCATTTTCGAAAAAGTTTTAGGAAAACTACTGCGTGTATTCATTGACAACAACCATAACCGGTGATGTGCAAACACAGCGGTCTAAAAAGAAAAGGCCAATGAGTTCAAGATTTATGTAAAAACCGGAACTGAAAAAAATACTTACTCCACGTATACATTATCTATATATTAATAGGATAGCGAAGTGTGTTATTTGTTTTATGTGTCTTGTTTACATCCGAGTGACTGTCGTTTAATTGTTATGGACTTCTATTACTTGTAATAAATACTTTTACCAAGAATTCTTCATAGGTTTTGGTTTCGGTTTCGATTATAGCTGATGGCACTCTAGTAATCTGTCCTTTATAAATAATTTTATCAAGAATTCTTCATAAGTTTTGGTTTCGGTTTTCGATTATAGCTGATGCACCCAAGTCATATGGATATATTTTTTATTTTTGAAATCGCAACTTTATAATATAAAAAAATCGATAGAACATTAACTCTATAATAGCATATACGGAATTTGCAAGAATTAAAATATCATATTTAAGCGTACTTTACGACCGGGCTACGCCGGGCGTCCCTGCTAGCTTAGATAAATGCTTCTGCAGTTTTAAGAAAGAGCTACTATAATATCAAAGTGTCTCCATTTACGCTGAACATCTACAGAATGCCAACATCAATATATTACATATGAATGAGTCCCCTGTGGAATTTCCACAGGTCTCGCTAGTCTATATAATAATACCGTAGTACTTTTAACACACGTACGTATGTGTATCACGGTTTCCAGATCACAAATTGTTGCAGACTGATGTTATATATTTGTTATTGTTCATATTAGTAAGAGAGTCTTAGAGTGTTCATGTTGTGTGATAGAGACAGGTCTTATATATAAAGAGACATGGTACATGTTAATACAGGAGAACCAACGGCATGTAATAAACAATGAGAGGAGATTTGATATATAGATATATAGACCGAGAGATAGTGCGTTTGACAGTTATACTGTTTGACAGTTCTGTGAATTAGAGTGTTTCTATAACATTGACACATATATTTCTTTACCTATTTTTGAGATGATCATTTTCACGAAGTTCTTATAATATAAATTGACAATGCCTTTTCTGTTGAATAACATAATACGAAGACGCAGATACAAAAAGATGAAGTTGCTCGTTTATTCCATTTTCGACCCGTCAATGGCTTTGCATCAAGGAATTCAAGTCTCTACATGATTCTTTCTTCTCCTCTCCGCTTCCAAGGTTCCATGTCAGCTGTGTCTCTGACTCACTTACTTCTCTCTTCTCCCTTGACTAACTGACCGACTCACTGACTGACTGACTTACTAAAGCTCTCTATATTGAGAACTCATGACGTCATTGCATGACTAAACACGTGCATATCATACTCGTGGTCTGACATGCATTGTTCCTTACGTTTCTACAAAGCCGACTCTCTAACCTAATTTTTGATTAACCCATTTTACAAACATTTTCCATTGTCCGTTTTTAAATTCCTTGTTTTAATTTCATTTCTTTAACAGAAACAAAATTACATCATTACATTCCTTTTTCAATAAACAGATATCTAACTATTTTATGTGAACTAAACAATAGTTAATTCTACATTCCATTTTCAATAACATTCTGTATTATTTATTTTAACTTATGATCGGAATTCTCAATTCCAAATCTAGCTTCGCAAGTTCGAATCCTCGACTATCCTATCTCATATTTACTCAAAAGAACAGGCAGCTGTTCTTTAACAAAATTATTTGATCGGGAGATCCTATTTATTAAAAAGGAGGATAGAAGGTAATAACATAATACGAACATTAAATTATTAGTATATAGATACTAGGTACGTGCAAAATGAATAGCCGATGCTCAAAATGTATAAACATTTTTAATCCCCCACTTCACTTAAAAAATATCACCAAAAATCAGGAAATTAACCAATTTTAAAGAAATTTCCAGTATTTTTCAAATAATGATCATGTTCCGCGTGATTTTTATATGTAAGATTCTAATATTTTCTTTGATTGAATGAACGTGTCACTTTCGGCATAGAATAATTTTTATATAATCTTGAAAAATATTTTTGTATTATGTAAAAGCAGGAAAACAGAAAAATAATTAAATTAACAAATGGTAAAAATTATACAAACGTTCACGATAGGAATGTACGGATGCATGGCTGGAAAAAAGGAAACCAGCACTACCTACTTCACGCCAACTCTCTGGCGTCATTTTCAGACAGCCTTTTGACTTTTTGACATTTTTGCAGGAACAAAAATAAAAATTGGTTCAGTCGTGAGGACTGCTCCTCCGCTCATTGAAACAAGAAACTGAAGTGCAGCATCTGAAGAACAGATACTAAACTTTGATCCTGACCCATAGGAAAGTTTGCTTTGCTCTAAAAATGAGTTTATTTCGTATTGAATGACGAAATCCATATTTTAAAACATTTCCATCTTCAACCATCATTGGACTGCGAATAACGATTCAATACGCATAATAAAGTATTACAGACTTCACAAAGTCAAGAAGTGTCTATTAACTGATGCTTGGCAAACTATTGAATCATTTCGAAACAGTCAGACGGCTTTATGAAAATATGGGATAGTGTTATTTCTTCAGTACGCATGAAATAATTGCCATAAACCTTTTTCACAATGTTTGTTGGATGTCCTCATGAAAACAACGCTGCAGCTTTATTTTTAAGCTTTTGTTGAAAACAATCAATTCAGGTAACTTGATTATTTAGTAGAGCTCGTATTTATTCAAGGTGGCTGCCTCCATTCTCAATCACTGCTACAATATGCGTCCGGAACATGGAGTATGCCTTTTCCACAAACGCCGGCGGGAGCTCAGCGAATATTCGGCGGATGGCGGCAATCAGGCTAACTTTTGTGTAGTGGGAGGTCGTGTTGATGATGTTCTCTACGTATGGCCAAATGAAGTAATCCAAAGGGTCCAGGTCGGAGGAGGAGGAGGCAGTGAGAGAAGGCTACAAAGTCATACCACTCCTCCTGAAACCAAGCATGGGTCTCTTTGGATTTGTGGGCCGGCACAAAGTCCTGCTGCCACCCCCAGCGGCCACCTGATTGCACAAGATGATCACCACACTTTTCAGTACATCCAGGCACACTTTTATGTTGACTTTCAAGCCGATTTCGAAGATGTGAAGTGACATGATGTGGCCCTCACTTGAAACCACACCAAAGACCATAACCGTGGCCGGAAACTTTGTTTTTATCAACCTGGGTATGTTCCTGTTATCTGGATTTGCATTTTGATGTTTCTGGCAATGGCCCTGTTGTCATAACTTGAATCGGTAGAGAGCATGAGTTGTACAGTGGCGCATCTCCGATCTCACTCGTTGAACATGGTGTCACTTTCAGACATGATAGAAGGCTCTTATGGCTCTTGGGAGTTGTACATAACTGGCCAACTAATAGATGGACTATAACAAAAAAAGAAAACCGGTTTTCATCAAACGGAGATGGAATCATG
>NC_136502.1:90082040-90107040 GCF_053919585.1 Euprymna scolopes
ACTATTTTGCGCCATTTCATCGCTTTCGTTAACGCTTTTCTTACATGATGTCTTCGCGCGTGCACGCGCGTAGTAAAGTGACTTGTCACATCGGAGGAATCTTTAGCGGAGATTTGAAATTTAAAAAAAATTAAAAAAACAAGTGATTCATTCATTTCTTTTTTTTCTTTTCTTTTTTTTTTTTGCTGTTACGTAGTTTTTAATGCTTTTTAATTGATGTACGTCGTTTTTAATACTTTTTAATTGATGTACGTAGTTTTTAATGCTTTTTAATTGATGTACGTCGTTTTTAATGCTTTTTAATTGATGTACATAGTTTTTAATGCTTTTTAATTGATGTATGTAGTTGTTAATGCTTTTTAATCGATCTAAAAGTTAGAGTTTTCACGGTTTACAAAGACATTTTTATGTCTTTCGTTCTTTTTTTTTTTTTTGTGGGGGGTTACTACATTATAGAAGTTGTAAAATTTTTTAACAGGCGCTTCTGCAGTTTTATTAATCGTTTTTCCGTAAGTAACACACTGACATTAACCAAGCAGAAGAACCGTTTAATATTTCACAAATTCTGTTTACATTCGGGGGTGGCGGTGGAGGGGGCGGTGTGTGGCGGGAAAGTTGGAAGATATATTAAAATTATTTAAGTTTTACGAATTTTTTCTTAATTATGTATTAATTTATATTTTACAGTTTTTACTGGTGTCATTTCAAACGATTTCCGATTTTTTTTTTTTTTTTTTAATGATTTCACTTTTCAGGTTCGTCAAAAAACTGTGGAAGATTGTTTCTTAAAACGTATGAATAAACGGGTAATCTTACTGTTGATAATTCAAAAGTTTTTTTTTTTATCGATGCAGTCTTTGAATAGTGAATAATTAAAAATATATATATTCAAAAATCGAGCGTGAATAATTTTTCTGCAAAAGGCCAATGACCAAATATCGTAGCATTACTCGTTCCTTTTGTCAGGGTAAAAATATAATTTCTAAACCAAGTAAAAAAAAATGTATGATTTTAGAGTTAATTAAATTTTTGCACAGTATGTTTTACAATCTGTTAATATTAAATAAGAATGTGACTTAGTCTTTACGTCGAGACTAAATTTTTAATTGAAAATAAGTTTCCAAAAGTTAATTTAAAAATTTAGTCAAGATTTTTGATTTGAGAAATTATGTTAAGCGTCGGCCTCTCTAGGCGTCTGCTGTGCCATCTTTGAATTTTTAGGCATGTGTGATTCACGTGTGAACGTGATTTCACGTTATACCCCCCTGCTTCCTATTTAAAGCGGCTGAATACCGCATAGGGAGGTGTGTGTGTGTGTGTGTGTGTGTGTGTGTGTGTGTGTGTGTGTGTGTGTGTGTTTTGGCATTGGCATCCCGACAGTGGAAGAGGTTGGATGGATGGATATATATATATATATATATATATATATATATATATATATATATATATATATATATATATATATATATATATATATATAAGTCTGTGTCATAGTTCGTCCCTTATGATGGACTCCGAAACGGCTGGGCCGATTTTTGTTTTTAATTTCACACAATTATACTTTATGTGTCTGGGAGTGTTTTTAGATTTGTATTGGAATGCTATTGTGGGACGCGTCGCAGAATGGTGGGCAGCTGTCTACGTGAATTTATTTTGAAGCAAATATTTAATCACATCTGTGGATTATATTGTTTTGATTTAATTTGTTTTGTTTTTGTTTTTGTTTTTTTTGCGTGTTTTCTATTTCGATATAAAAAAAAAAACATTGGAAAAAAAATCCTGAGTACAAATCTACATTATATCTTGTTAAAGTTTTCCTTCAATTATTAGTTAAGTGAAATATAACAGTAAACGTTTTTGTCTTGACTTAAAATATTATGACAAAAACATATATAGATGTGTAAGTCCAGAAAAAATATGTCACGTTTGAGCAAACAACAGCTAAAACGATTAGTTTCCTGTTGATACGGAGGCCGCTAATTTACAAGATTTCCTTATTAATTTTCAATATCGTAATTTGTAACCCGAAAAAAATATTTACGTTTCCATTAAATTCCCCTTTATTCTAGGAAATATCAACTTTTCATTCCTAAAACTGAGCTTTTTTTTTTTTTTTTTTTTTTTTTTTTTTTTTTTAATCTTAACTAAATCCTTAAATTAACTTTTGGAAACTTATATTCAATTAATTTTAGTCTGAACGTATAGACTAAAAATCACGTTTTTACTGTGCATAAATTTAATTAACTCTTAAATCATACTTTTTTTTTTTTGTTACTTGATTTAGAAATTATATTCTTTGTCCTTACAAGGTGATGCATAGGTATTTTCGGCAGAACTTTTGGTCAAACTACCTTTTCAATTGGACAAAATGTATTAACAATATGAATCTTGCGCGTTGAGTCTTCAGATTGCTATATTTGAGCGAGTAGAAAGTTGACCTTGGTTTTACTTTTGGCAACTTCTTAACTCTCGCTTCCCTTATTTTGTCCCTTTTTTATGGAAATCGTTCTAGACAAGGCGTGAAGCCACTTGGTGTAAGAAGCTAAAAATCTAAAGTAAAATAATTTCAGGTTAAAAAGAAAACAGCTAAAGGTAAGTGTTATATGGATATATTTCGATCAAAAACAACAACAAAAAACAGCAATTCTTCCCCCGTTGTCAGAAAATATCTCATGAAATGTTAGAACTAAAGGGCAAAATAAATGAAGCGAGTGTTACAAGGCTGTCAAAAGTAAACTCAACTTTCCTTAAAGGCTTCACTTTCTATAAGCAATGTTTTCTTGGTGGGAATCTTTCTAACACTTGACTCGTTTTTAACGTTGAAGTGAGATCTTTTAGCTCCTTGCATTGTTAGAATTTTTTTTTTCTTTTAGTTTTTTTTTTAGTTTTTTTTTTTAGTGTTTCTTTTTTTAGTTTTTTTTAGTTTTGTTTAGTTTTTTTTTTTTTAGTTAGTTATTTCTAACACCTATATTTTTTTGTTTATAGAAAAGAACAATCTTTTGTAGCAGAACAACCTTCTGTTTTGGGATTATAATTTTATTTTATTTTTTTTTTTTTTTTTTTTTTTTACCAAGGCAATTAAAAACCAACAAGTTATTGCATTCAAAACAAATTATCTCCAATTATAATTACGAATACAATAAAAGGTAGTACTTAAATCAGTTTCATTTCATATCACACATTAGACCTTGGCATTTCATTATCTTTTCCCCCTCAATTTCCAAAAGTTAATTTAAGGATTTTTAAGAGTTAAAGTTTGAAGTTTAGTAGTTTCCAAAATGGTTGTTCTGTAGATGTTTTTTTTGTTTTTTGTTTTTTCGAAGAAAATTAGATAGCAAAGATGAGGATACGGATTTTCATTCCTTTCAGCAAATTCCTTTTTGAGCTCTTTTCTTTCTTTTAGTAAATTCTTTCTTTCTTTTTTTTTTTAACTTTGCTCGTCCTTTTGGTAAATTCTTTTTTGAGCATCTGGTCCTTCCAATAAATTACTTTTTTTGAACTCTGCTCGTCAAAGGGTTTTTTTTTTTTTTTTAGTGTTTATATGTAGCCTCCCCTCAAGCAATAGTGGGTAATTTGCATTATGTTACTTACGCAAATTGCATAAAAAGTCCTCTTAAGAATATTTCTAACAACATCTAGTGGCTTCATGCCGTATCTGGAGGGATTTCCATTCAAAATTTCCAAAAAAATTATAGCTTCGCTCAAGGTAAGTAACTCTGATATAAATATATCAGAGTTACCTACCTTGAACAAATCTTTAGACATAAGATTATTTATTCTATTTAGTTGTTGGTTTGTTTTTTGTTTTTCATATTGACGATCCATCATTTTTTATTTTATTTATTTTTTTATCTTATTTTTATTCTTCAATCAACTTAGTATATAATTATTTATTGATGTTAGTATTCTCTCAGATTTAGCAGACTAACACTAATGATGTCTCGGTTGAGGAATCGCCTCTCGCCATTGGTGGCACAGCGTGTATGGTTTCACCCCGCGGGTTTCCTAGCGAGACAGTCTAGACGAACGCGCGGATGTGATACGAAAAATGCGCACATGTGGATAAGAATACTCATGGATGCAGACGCGCACACGTGAATACAAACACATGAACAGACACATACACACGAATCCATATACATATACACAGAAGCAAAGCACACACACTAACACAAACACATTAACAAATGACTACATACGTACACATGAACACGCACACAATGACCACCAATACAGATACGCACACATACGGATAGTCAGACACACATGCGCACACACATGAAGAATGCGACACAACGGAGTGTGTAAATATTTCCACTAGTGGGCCATCTGTAAAAAGTTGAAGATCGAAAGCAGCAGCAGCAAGTCTTGGGACATGTTTACCAGAAAGAACAGTTGCAAATAAGTTACACACCATCCACTGTGACTGCAGCTACGTGCATAGAAAACGGAGCTATTAAACATGACCTAGTTATATGGGACAGAAAGGAAAAAGAAACAACCTTAGTAGAAGTTAGTGTCCACAATGATGCTGGCTTCATCAAACTGAGGGGGAAAAGATAATGAAATGCCAAGGTCTTATGTGTGATATAAAATGAAACTGGAATTTTAGGAAGATTTCCATCATTCGTGTTAATATAGGCGCAACCGGATCCATGAAAAATTATTTCATGGATGGTTAGTATCTTAGCAAAGATCTCTCGGTTGGAATGTATGAAAGAATGGGTGAATGTTTGGCATTTTGTAGGATGCCCCATCCCAAGCTAGAACAGAATGTATCTCTACAATTATATAAATGCAACTTTGTCTGTGTGTGTGTGTGTGTGTGTGTGTGTGTGTGTGTGTGTGTGTGTGTGTGTGTGTGTGTGAGTTCATTTCTAATAGACTCTGAAACGGCTGACCAGATTTTCTTTAAAATTTACAGAACTGGGAGTGATCTTAGTTAAGTTTTGTCTCAGAATACCCCTATAATTACCGATAATCGATAATCGAAACCATTATTTTAATTTATCTATCATCGGTAAAGCGATTTTTTCCATGCTGTCGCTCAGCAACAATGATAGAACATTCGGCCATGAAAATTCTATTGTGGGTAAGTTGATAGCGTGTTTTTTTTTTGGGGGGGGGTTGTTTGCTTGTTTGTTTGTTTTTTTTTTGTTTTGTTTGTTTTTGTTTTGGGGTTGTTTTTTGTTGTTTTTTTTTTGCATGACATGGTCTGTAGGTTCGAACCCGCACGTAAATTTCTTAATGTTTTTTTTTTTGTTGTTGTTAACTGGAAAAAGTTTATATAAAATAATTTTATAAAAGAAACAATAGGTTCTCTACAGTGCAATGTAGAATAACATATATTTTGGACTAAGTTACTGCATGGAGACATGTGAAGCTTCCTCCCGGGCGATTTCCCGGATTTCAATGACAATGAAAATATAGGAGCGTGAAATATTCGTTGATCATCATTCAATCCCTGGCAACATCGGGTCTCCCTGCTAGTAAAAAATTTCAAACAATAAAACAATAGAAAACAACCTCAAATCTCTTTCTCTGAACCTTTAACCATTGTCATCTGTGCCACCGTTTGCATTACAGGTCCATTATCTTAACCTTCTTTCATCACTAAAATCCTATTTCCAATGTCAAATGCCGAAAATGTCCACGCAAATCAAAAACAAATCTCCAGAACATTTCAGATAATTTTTTTTTTTAGTAGTTTTCGCGTGATATAAACACTGGTCACTCACTTTCAGATGAATAACTTTAAACAAGCCCAATCGCAAATTCATAGAGGTTTTATCCCACTAATATTTGTACAATATAAAAAGAAATTGGAATCTTAGGAAGATTTCCATCGTTCCAGTAATTATAGGAACAACTGGATTCTTCTCAGGCAGTTTTTTTTTTTTTTTTTTTTTTTTTTTTTTGCAGACCAGAGTTCTGAACTCCAAGGGCGTTGGCTCTTAAACCCACTTCCCCTAATGTCTAATCTACCTGCAGTGAGAGGAAGATAGCTACTACTAAACGGACAGTTAGAGCGATAGGAGTGCCGATATCGTTCGAAAGCCAACATTATGGCTCGAGAGTCAGAATATGAAGTCATGAAGGCAGAGAGAAAGGGAAGGTGGCAATGAGACTGGTTAGAGTTCGAGAGAAGAGAGGGTGGGGACATTGTCAGTTTTAGGTTACCGAAAAGATGAAAGTGACTGATTAATACAAGAATAAAATATCGAAGCGTGTTTCCTCGGCGATGAAAGTAAAACACCTGATTAACACAAAGATTAATAGTGGTGCAGGTTATCTCAATATTCCATAAGAATCTTTCACTTAGTAATACAAGCACCAAATGATGTTCAGAACAAACATTTTAAGAAAAGAACGTTAGCCATCAGAAAATTCAAGATGGCTGCCAGTTTTCAAGATGGCTGCACAAGCAAACCTGACAACTTGAAATTTTGGTGCTTGTATCACCAAATGAAAGATTCTTTCAGCAATCTGCCCCACTATGCGGTGGAGGTTTAGTTCTGTGCAGTTCTAGGAAGTCAACCTTTCCAGGCCTTGCCTTCTCTCTTTGAAAAGGGATTATTTTATTGCTAATCGCCTGCGGAGCCCACACTAGGGAATGCCGATGGGACTACGCAGGCACTTATAAATTATAATTAACATAATGGCCAAATATTTATAACTACCGTCTTTGCCAGAAATCCCTATCTCCTCTTGGTTGGGCAATTTCAATGTCTCCAGTTTTTCACTTTTCATCTCTTGCAGTGCACACTTTTCCGTTCCAAATTTCATTTGAAAGTTTTGACTGAAGATTCTAGTTATGTTTGTCAGCTTTCTCCAGTTCTGTTTGCTTTTAGTAAGCAGCTTCAAATAATCCATATACATAAGATGGTTTATTCTTTGTTCTGTGTCTGTACACTTTTACTCCTGCACAAAGTGAAAAAAATACTCTACTAAACATACTATATTTTATATGCACGTGTGTTGATGTTTACTACCTTTCCTGCCGCAGGAAGATGTGACACAAGGTCAGAAGGTAGGGTGTGTTAAGCCGGGGTTCTTAAAGAAGAAGCACTCTAACAAAAATTGGTTGGGCAGTCTTGTCGGCACTCTCCAATTAGAGCTCCTCAGCCAGTAAGCAATGAACTTACCCTTCCCATCCTGGGAAGGTGGACCTTCTAGGATGAATATTTCAGTCTGATAGGTAAAATGCCACATAAATAACCATGAACCTCTTGGGCTGATGGTGGAGAGTGAATTATCGACCGGTAGTACTACCGAAGTCTTCAAGCAACTGAAGCAGTGAAGAAACCAACCCTGATAAAATAATAAGAAGGTATGCGTGTGTGAATGCCTGTGTGAATGCGTGTGTGAATACGTGTGTATGTCTGCGTAGAATAATAGAGGCTTTTTTATTATTGGCTCACAAGGAGCATTCACACAGGTCATCAAAGATCTCTCCTTGAAAACAGCCAGCGGTGTTCCCTGGAAGCTGAGTGACAACAAGTCTCCCCAGGTTTCCAGTACTCTCCATCTCTTTCGATAACATTTGCAAATAAATTTGCATTATCGCAACAGCTGCTTGCCATGCATTTCTCGTTGGCAGCAGCTATTGTTCTTTACTGGAATTTGAGTGGCAATAAGCCCCCCCCCACCCACAGTCCCAGTTCGCTTCGCACTTATCCAGTGGCGGCCTGGTCAATTCCTCGGTCTTTCCTTCCTCCTTGACTTTACTTAATTATTTGGTCTCACTTTTTTGGGGGGCGGAATGGGGCAGTGATTTGGCAGTGAGAGGATGGGGGGGGATGATGATGATGATGATGATGATGATGATGATGATGATGATGATGATGATGATGATTATTTTTTTTATTTTTATTTTTTTTATTTTTTTATTTTTTTTACTTCAGTTAGTTTCAAAACATCAAGAGAGCTAACTCCTTAAGATTTGAATTTATAGCCGAGGGCTCTTTTAAGAATAGATGTTGTTCCCTTTATGATTGACAAATGTATTTCCGGGTTTGTATTACTGTACGCATAGATTCGAAGAAGTTGTCAGAAAACAAATATATAACAAATAAATGTTATTAAAGGCAAGATAAGTTACTTTTCTACCTAACTGGATAATTTTTTAGTGTTTTTATTTGATGTAACATGTTTATTCAGCTTGGAAAACATACAGTGTTTACCGATGTATTTGAAAATTGCAAATGGCGGGGGACTTACTGTTGAACACGGTAAGTTTGTGAAAATTAGTAAAAACTAACAAACTATACAAAATACTGTTAGAAACTTGCTCAATATATGGTACTGTGACATAGGCTAACATATATTCGGTGGGTTTTTAACCGAATTTTATATAGATTTTTTATTTTTAACTCCTTTTCCCAAACTTACCGTGTTCAACAGAGAGGCTGGCGCCATTTGTAATTATCAAATACATCAGTAAACACTATGTTTTTCAAGCTGAATAAACATGTTACATTAAATAAAAACACTAAAAAAATATCCAGTTAAGTAGAAAAGTAACTTACCTTGCCTTTGATAATATGTATTTGTTATATATTTGTTTTTTGACAACTTTTTTTGAATCTATGTGTACAGCAATGCAAACCCGTATTATCGTTCCAGCTTGATCTTCTAGGGATTGTTTCCAAGTATTTAAGATTTTTTTTTTTATTAGGCAATTGCTCCTATCACAACCGGTATAATGTTTATTTATTTTAGAGACCATGTCGTTTTTAAATCATTTTTTAGGTCCTGACATTTTGTTAATTTTTCCCGTTCAGCTCTATTAAAGCCATGTGAGTGTGTATGTCTGTGTGTGCAGTTAGATGAGATATTCCTGTATAGTGATGGAGTAAGTTGATGGCTAGACGGTTACCGATTAAGGTAAAAGAAATAATCTGGACCTCACTCCATTAACACTAATCGTCTCTCTATTTCCTCCTCATGATAAATTTTTTTATCAGCTAATTAACATATTTATATTTTTTTTAATCGTTCAGACTACTGTTCTCATCTTGAGTGTTATTCTGGCACAATGCCATATTAGTGAATAGTAGATATGGAGTCTAATGTCCTTTTAACTTTTCTGATGACTTTTAATTTTTTACATTTCTTTATTTGGTGAGATTTAAACCCCTTAAATTCTTAATTTATGTGATATATCCTTGTAGTAAATTTATGATAAAAAACATTTATAAATAAAAAATATATATATTACCATCACACACACACACACATCTTTTCATCACATCTTGTCTCTTTTATGTTAAATATCTTGTCTCTTTCGCGCTGACTACGTTTCCTCCCTTCATGTTAACCATGTCTCCAGTTTCATGTTGACCACATTTCGTCTCTTTCATGCTAACCACGTCTCCTCTTTCATGCGAACCACGTCTCCTCTTTCGTGCTAACCATGTCTCCTCTTTCATGCTAACCATGTCTCCTCTTTCATGCTAACAGTGTCTCCTCTTTCATGTTAACCATGTCTCCTCTTTAATGTTAACCATGTCTCCTCTTTCATGCTAACCATGTCTCCTCTTTCATGCTATCCATGTCTCCCCTTTCATGCTAACCATGTCTCCTCTTTCATGTTAACCATGTCTCCTCTTTCATGTTAACCATGTCTCCTCTTTCATGTTAACCATGTCTCCTCTTTCATGCGAACCATGTCTCCTCTTTCATGCTAACCATGTCTCCTCTTTAATGCTAACCATGTCTCCTCTTTCATGCTAACCATCTCTCCTCTTTCATGCTAACCATGTCTCCTCTTTCATGTTAACCATGTCACCTCTTTCATGCTAACCATGTCTCCTCTTTCATGCTAACCATCTCTCCTCTTTCATGCTAACCATGTCTCCTCTTTCATGTTTACCATGTCTCCTCTTTCATGTTAACCATGTCGCCTCTTTCATGCTTACCATGTCTCCTCTTTCATGCTAACCATGTCTCCTCTTTCATGTTAACCATGTCTCCTCTTTCATGCTAACCATGTCTCCTCTTTCATGCTAACCATCTCTCCTCTTTCATGCTAACCATGTCTCCTCTTTCATGTTAACCATGTCTCCTCTTTCATGCTAACCATGTCTCCTCTTTCATGCTAACCACGTCACCTCTTTCGTGCTAACCATGTCTCCTCTTTCGTGCTAACCATGTCTCCTCTTTCATGCTAACCATGTCTCCTCTTTCATGCTAACCATGTCTCATCTTTCATGCTAACCACGTCACCACTTTCATGCTAACAATCTCTCCTCTTTCATGCTAACCATGTCTCCTCTTTCATGCTAACCATGTCTCCTCTTTCATGCTAACCACGCCTCCTCTTTCATGCTAACAATCTCTCCTCTTTCATGCTAACCATGTCTCCTCTTTCATGTTAACCATGTCTCCTCTTTCATGCTAACCATGTCTCCTCTTTCATGTTAATCATTTCTCCTCTTTCATGCTAACCATCTCTCCCCTTTCATGCTAACCATGTCTCCTCTTTCATGTTAACCATGTCTCCTCTTTCATGCTAACCACGCCTCCTCTTTCATGCTAACAATCTCTCCTCTTTCATGCTAACCATGTCTCCTCTTTCATGCTAACCACGCCTCCTCTTTCATGCTAACAATCTCTCCTCTTTCATGCTAACCATGTCTCCTCTTTCATGCTAACCATGTCTCCTCTTTCATGTTAACCATGTCTCCTCTTTCATGCTAACCATGTCTCCTCTTTCATGTTAACCATGTCTCCTCTTTCATGCTAACCATGTCTCCTCTTTCATGCTAACCATGTCTCCTCTTTCATGCTAACCATGTCTCCTCTTTCATGTTAACCATGTCTCCTCTTTCATGCTAACCATGTCTCCTCTTTCATGTTTACCATGTCTCCTCTTTCATGTTAACCATGTCGCCTCTTTCATGCTTACCATGTCTCCTCTTTCATGCTAACCATGTCTCCTCTTTCATGTTAACCATGTCTCCTCTTTCATGCTAACCATGTCTCCTCTTTAATGCTAACCATCTCTCCTCTTTCATGCTAACCATGTCTCCTCTTTTATGTTAACCATGTCTCCTCTTTCATGCTAACCATGTCTCCTCTTTCATGCTAACAACGTCACCTCTTTCGTGCTAACCATGTCTCCTCTTTCATGCTAACCATGTCTCCTCTTTCATGCTAACCATGTCTCCTCTTTCATGCTAACCACGTCACCACTTTCATGCTTACAATCTCTCCTCTTTCATGCTAACCATGTCTCCTCTTTCATGCTAACCACGCCTCCTCTTTCATGCTAACAATCTCTCCTCTTTCATGCTAACAATGTCTCTTCTTTCATGTTAACCATGTCTCCTCTTTCATGCTAACCATGTCTCCTCTTTCATGTTAACCATGTCTCCTCTTTCATGTTAATCATTTCTTCTCTTTCATGCTAACCATCTCTCCCCTTTCATGCTAACCATGTCTCCTCTTTCATGTTAACCATGTCTCCTCTTTCATGCTAACCACGTCACCACTTTCATGCTAACAATCTCTCCTCTTTCATGCTAACAATCTCTCCTCTTTCATGCTAACCATATCTCCTCTTTCATGTTAACCATGTCACCTCTTTCATGCTAACCACGTCACCTCTTTCATGCTAACCATGTCTCCTCTTTCATGTTAACCACGTCTCCTCTTTCATGCTAACCATGTCTCCTCTTTCATGCTAACCACGTCACCTCTTTCGTACTAACCATGTCTCCTCTTTCATGCTAACCATCTCTCCTCTTTCATGCTAACCATGTCTCCTCTTTCATGCTAACTACGCCTCCTCTTTCATGCTAACCACGTCACCTCTTTCGTCCTAACAATGTCTCCTCCTTCATGCTAACCATGTCTCCTCTTTCATGCTAACCATGTCTCCTCTTTCATGTTAACCATGTCACCTCTTCCATGCTAACCACGTCACCTCTTTCATGCTAACCATGTCTCCTCTTTCATGTTAACCACGTCTCCTCTTTCATGCTAACCATGTCTCCTCTTTCATGCTAACCACGTCACCTTTTTCATGCTAACAATCTCTCCTCTTTCATGCTAACCATGTCTCCTCTTTCATGCTAACCACGCCTCCTCTTTCATGCTAACCACGTCACCTCTTTCGTGCTAACCATGTCTCCTCTTTCATGCTAACCATGTCTCCTCTTTCATGCTAACCACGCCTCCTCTTTCATGCTAACCATGTCTCCTCTTTAATGCTAACCACGTCTCCTCTTTCATGCTAACCATGTCTCCTCTTTCATGTTAACCATGTCTCCTCTTTCATGCTAACCACGTCTCATCTTTCATGCTAACCACGTCTCATCTTTAATGCTAACCACGTCTCATCTTTCATGCTGACCATGTCACCTCTTTCATGCTAACCATGTCACCTCTTTTATGCTAACCACATCACCTCTTTCATGCTAACCACGTCTCATGTTTCATACTAACCATGTCTCCTCTTTCATGCTAACCATGTCTCATCTTTCATGCTAACCACGTCTTATCTTTCATGCTAACCACATAACCTCTTTCATGCTAACCACGTCTCATCTTTCATGCTAACCATGTCTCCTCTTTCATGCTAACCATGTCTCCTCTTTCATGCTAACCATGTCTCCTCTTTCATGCTAACCACGTCTCCTCTTTCATGTTAACCATGTCACCTCTTTCATGCTAACCATGTCACCTCTTTCATGCTAACCACGTCACCTCTTTCATGCTATCCACGTATCATCTTTCATGCTAACCATGTCTCCTCTTTCATGCTAACCATGTCTCCTCTTTCATGCTAACCACGTCTCATCTTTCATGCTAACCACGTCTCATCTTTCATGCTAACCACGTCTCATCTTTCATGCTAACCATGTCACCTCTTTCATGCTTACCATGTCACCTCTTTCATGCTAACCACGTCACCCTTTTCATGCTAACCACGTCTCATCTTTCATGCTAACCACCTCTCATCTTTCATGCTAACCATTTCTCCTCTTTCATGCTAACAATCTCTCTTCTTTCATGCTAACCATGTCTCCTCTTTCATGCTTACCATGTCTCCTCTTTCATGCTAACCATGTCTCCTCTGTCATGCTAACCATGTCTCCTCTTTCATGCTAACCATGTCTCCTCTTTCATGTTAACCATGTCTACTCTTTCATGCTAACCACGTCACCACTTTCATGCTAACAATCTCTCCTCTTTCATGCTAACCATCTCTCCTCTTTCATGCTAACCATGTCTCCTCTTTCATGTTAACCATGTCAACTCTTTCATGCAAACCACGTCACCTCTTTCATGCTAACCATGTCTCCTCTTTCATGTTAACCACGTCTCCTCTTTCATGCTAACCATGTCTCCTCTTTCATGCTAACCACGTCACCTCTTTCGTACTAACCATGTCTCCTCTTTCATGCTAACCATCTCTCCTCTTTCATGCTAACCATGTCTCCTCTTTCATGCTAACTACGCCTCCTCTTTCATGCTAACCACGTCACCTCTTTCGTCCTAACCATGTCTCCTCTTTCATGCTAACCATGTCTCCTCTTTCATGCTAACCATGTCTCCTCTTTCATGTTAACCATGTCACCTCTTCCATGCTAACCACGTCACCTCTTTCATGCTAACCATGTCTCCTCTTTCATGTTAACCACGTCTCCTCTTTCATGCTAACCATGTCTCCTCTTTCATGCTAACCACGTCACCTCTTTCGTACTAACCATGTCTCCTCTTTCATGCTAACCATGTCTCCTCTTTCATGCTAACCACGCCTCCTCTTTCATGCTAACCACGTCACCTCTTTCGTGCTAACCATGTCTCCTCTTTCATGCTAACCATGTCTCCTCTTTCATGCTAACCACGCCTCCTCTTTCATGCTAACCATGTCTCCTCTTTAATGCTAACCACGTCTCCTCTTTAATGCTAACCACGTCTCCTCTTTCATGCTAACCATGTCTCCTCTTTCATGTTAACCATGTCTCCTCTTTCATGCTAACCACGTCTCATCTTTCATGCTAACCACGTCTCATCTTTAATGCTAACCACGTCTCATCTTTCATGCTGACCATGTCACCTCTTTCATGCTAACCATGTCACCTCTTTCATGCTAACCACATCACCTCTTTCATGCTAACCACATCTCATGTTTCATACTAACCATGTCTCCTCTTTCATGCT
Source organism: Euprymna scolopes (assembly GCF_053919585.1). Lineage (NCBI taxonomy): Eukaryota > Metazoa > Mollusca > Cephalopoda > Sepiida > Sepiolidae > Euprymna > Euprymna scolopes. The sequence goes on from NC_136502.1 coordinate 90,096,213, forward strand.
AACCATGTCTCATCTTTCATGCTAACCACGTCTTATCTTTCATGCTAACCACATAACCTCTTTCATGCTAACCACGTCTCATCTTTCATGCTAACCATGTCTCCTCTTTCATGCTAACCATGTGTCCTCTTTCATGCTAACCATGTCTCCTCTTTCATGCTAACCACGTCTCCTCTTTCATGTTAACCATGTCACCTCTTTCATGCTAACCATGTCACCTCTTTCATGCTAACCACGTCACCTCTTTCATGCTATCCACGTATCATCTTTCATGCTTACCATGTCTCCTCTTTCATGCTAACCATGTCTCCTCTTTCATGCTAACCACGTCTCATCTTTCATGCTAACCACGTCTCATCTTTCATGCGAACCACGTCTCATCTTTCATGCTAACCATGTCACCTCTTTCATGCTAACCATGTCACCTCTTTCATGCTAACCACGTCACCCTTTTCATGCTAACCACGTCTCATCTTTCATGCTAACCACGTCTCATCTTTCATGCTAACCACATCACCTCTTTCATGCTAACAATCTCTCCTCTTTCATGCTAACCATGTCTCCTCTTTCATGCTAACCATGTCTCCTCTTTCATGCTAACCATGTCTCCTCTTTCATGCTAACCATGTCTCCTCTTTCATGCTAACCATGTCTCCTCTTTCATGCTATCTACGTCTCCTCTTTCATGCTAACCATGTCTCCTCTTTCATGCTAACCATGTCACCTCTTTCATGCTAACCACGTCACCTCTTTCATGCTAACCATCTCTCCTCTTTCATGCTAACCATGTCTCCTCTTTCATGCTTACCATGCCTCCTCTTTCATGCTAACCATGTCTCCTCTTTCATGCTAACCATCTCGCCTCTTTCATGCTAACCATGTCTCCTCTTTCATGCTAACCACGTCTCCTCTTTCATGCTAACCATGTCTCCTCTTTCATGCTAACCATGTCTCCTCTTTCATGCTAACCATGTCTCCTCTTTCATGCTAACCACACCTCCTCTTTCATGCTAACCATGTCTCCTCTTTTATGCTAACCATGTCTCCTCTTTCATGCTAACCATCTCTCCTCTTTCATGCTAACCATGTCTCCTCTTTCATGCTAACCACGTCTCCTCTTTCATGCTAACCATTTCTCCTCTTTCATGCTAACCATGTAACCTCTTTCGTGCTAACCACGTCACCTTTTTCATGCTAACAATCTCTCCTCTTTCATGCTAACCATGTCTCCTCTTTCATGCTAACCATGTCTCCTTTTTCATGCTAACCATGTCTCCTCTTTCATGCTAACCACGTCTCCTCTTTCATGCTAACCATGTCTCCTCTTTCATGCTAACAATGTCACCCCTTTCATGCTAACCACGTCACTTCTTTCATGCTAACCATCTCTCCTCTTTCATGCTAACCATCTCTCCTCTTTCATGCTAACAACATCTCCTCTTTCATGCTAACCATGTCTCCTCTTTCATGCTAACAATCTCTCCTCTTTCATGCTAACCATGTCTCCTCTTTCATGCTAACCACGTCTCCTCTTTCATGCTAACCATGTCTCCTTTTTTATGCTAACCATGTCACCTCTTTCATGCTAACCACGTCACCTCTTTCATGCTAACAATCTCTCCTCTTTCATGCTAACCATGTCTCCTCTTTCATGCTAACCATGTCTCCTCTTTCATGCTAACCACGTCACCTCTTTCATGCTAACAATCTCTCCTCTTTCATGCTAACCATGTCTCCTCTTTCATGCTTACCATCTCTCCTCTTTCATGCTAACCATGTCTCCTCTTTCATGCTCACCATGTCTCCTCTTTCATGCTAACCATCTCTCCTCTTTCATGTTAACCATGTCTCCTCTTTCATGCTAACCATGTCACCTCTTTCATGCTAACCACGTCACCTCTTTCATGCTAACCATCTCTCCTCTTTCATGCTAACCATGTCTCCTCTTTCATGCTAACCATGCCTCCTCTTTCATGCTAACCATGTCTCCTCTTTCATGCTAACCATCTCGCCTCTTTCATGCTAACCATGTCTCCTCTTTCATGCTAACCACGTCTCCTCTTTCATGCTAACCATGTCTCCTCTTTTATGCTAACCATGTCTCCTCTTTCATGCTAACCATGTCTCCTCTTTCATGCTAACCACACCTCCTCTTTCATGCTAACCATGTCTCCTCTTTCATGCTAACCATGTCTCCTCTTTCATGCTAACCATCTCTCCTCTTTCATGCTAACCATGTCTCCTCTTTCATGCTAACCACGTCTCCTCTTTCATGCTAACCATTTCTCCTCTTTCATGCTAACCATGTCACCTCTTTCGTGCTAACAACGTCACCTTTTTCATGCTAACAATCTCTCCTCTTTCATGCTAACCATGTCTCCTCTTTCATGCTAACCATGTCTCCTTTTTCATGCTAACCATGTCTCCTCTTTCATGCTAACCACGTCTCCTCTTTCATGCTAACCATGTCTCCTCTTTCATGCTAACAATGTCACCCCTTTCATGCTAACCACGTCACTTCTTTCATGCTAACCATCTCTCCTCTTTCATGCTAACTATCTCTCCTCTTTCATGCTAACCACATCTCCTCTTTCATGCTAACCATGTCTCCTCTTTCATGCTAACAATCTCTCCTCTTTCATGCTAACCATGTCTCCTCTTTCATGCTAACCACGTCTCCTCTTTCATGCTAACCATGTCTCCTTTTTTGTGCTAACCATGTCACCTCTTTCATGCTAACCACGTCACCTCTTTCATGCTAACAATCTCTCCTCTTTAATGCTAACCATGTCTCCTCTTTCATGCTAACCATGTCTCCTCTTTCATGCTAACCACGTCACCTCTTTCATGCTAACAATCTCTCCTCTTTCATGCTAACCATGTCTCCTCTTTCATGCTTACCATCTCTCCTCTTTCATGCTAACCATGTCTCCTCTTTCATGCTCACCATGTCTCCTCTTTCATGCTAACCATCTCTCCTCTTTCATGTTAACCATGTCTCCTCTTTCATGCTAACCATGTCACCTCTTTCATGCTAACCACGTCACCTCTTTCATGCTAACCATCTCTCCTCTTTCATGCTAACCATGTCTCCTCTTTCATGCTAACCATGCCTCCTCTTTCATGCTAACCATGTCTCCTCTTTCATGCTAACCATCTCGCCTCTTTCATGCTAACCATGTCTCCTCTTTCATGCTAACCACGTCTCCTCTTTCATGCTAACCACGTCTCCTCTTTCATGCTAACCATGTCTCCTCTTTCATGCTAACCATGTCTCCTCTTTCATGCTAACCACACCTCCTCTTTCATGCTAACCATGTCTCCTCTTTCATGCTAACCATGTCTCCTCTTTCATGCTAACCATCTCTCCTCTTTCATACTAACCATGTCTCCTCTTTCATGCTAACCACGTCTCCTCTTTCATGCTAACCATTTCTCCTCTTTCATGCTAACCATGTCACCTCTTTCGTGCTAACCACGTCACCTTTTTCATGCTAACAATCTCTCCTCTTTCATGCTAACCATGTCTCCTCTTTCATGCTAACCATGTTTCCTCTTTCATGCTAACCATGTCTCCTCTTTCATGCTAACCACGTCTCCTCTTTCATGCTAACCATGTCTCCTCTTTCATGCTAACAATGTCACCTCTTTCATGCTAACCACGTCACTTCTTTCATGCTAACCATCTCTCCTCTTTCATGCTAACCATCTCTCCTCTTTCATGCTAACCACATCTCCTCTTTCATGCTAACAATGTCTCCTCTTTCATGCTAACCATGTCTCCTCTTTCATGCTAACCACGTCTCCTCTTTCATGCCAACCATGTCTCCTTTTTTATGCTAACCATGTCACCTCTTTCATGCTAACCACGTCACCTCTTTCATGCTAACAATCTCTCCTCTTTCATTCTAACCATGTCTCCTCTTTCATGCTAACCATGTCTCCTCTTTCATGCTAACCACGTCACCTCTTTCATGCTAACAATCTCTCCTCTGTCATGCTTACCATCTCTCCTCTTTCATGCTCACCATGTCTCCTCTTTCATGCTAACCATCTCTCCTCTCTCATGCTAACCATGTCTCCTCTTTCATGCTTACCACGTCTCCTCTTTCATGCTAACCACGCCTCCTCTTTCATGCTAACCATGTCTCCTCTTTCCTGCTCACCATGTCTCCTCTTTCATGCTAACCATATCTTACGATTTCAACACTGTTGAGTGATTTCAGTTAGTGATGCAATAAAAAAAATTCTCTCTCGAAATAAAATCACAACTATTATTTAAAACAAGTAACAATATTTTATTCAATGGTGTTCGTATTCTTTTTTATATTTGCATAATGATAAATCTTGACACGACCAAATCCAATAAACACAATCCATTGGAATATATGTACATATTACTGGGACCAGTTCAGAAACACTGCTTGAAATAATGGCAAGCCAGCATCCACTTGAAAAGGCCAATCTGCTGTTAATCTATGAACCCTACTTTCTAAGGGGTCCTCGTATTTGGACAGCCGTTAAATGTGAAAGAATCTACGTGAGTCATAACCACTTATATGGAAAAAACATTTCAGTATCTGTATCACTCAGTATGATTCCCGGATTTAAAGAGATACTAACTTTTTTCAATGACAAATTAAATTCTGGGTAACCAAACTCAAAATTAGAAATATTTCCATATCTTATGTAATTTCTCTTTTCTTGCGTAAAATATCTCTCACCTGCAGCAAATCAGTAATTCGTATGCATTGCAACTATGTATAAATTTATCTAAGCCATAACCTCTCCTATTAGGTCATCGGAGGTCGAACTCAGACAGTTATAATATTCTTTGTATCCTCACGGGTCGTCGAATCCTAATAAGACCCAAAGTCTGGGCAATTCCAAGTGAAATCTTGTCAGTGTCTAATGTTCTCCAGCATGCTTCTGTTGTACAAAAGAGTAAATGAACCTTTGCTGTAAAAAAGAGTGGATTAATCTTCGCTCAGTCAGTCAGTTCAGCTTGACACTGTGGAATAAACTTTCTTTCAAACATTCTGAAAACCGAAAATCACATCAACACGGCAAGTGATTACTGTATGCAATGCAAATATATTTTTGAGACTTGGAAGAAATTTACATGAATAGAATATTTTTTTTTAAATATTTGATTATAAAATCGTAGTCATGTACAATAATCCGTACATTATTTGTATGTTTCTTTTTTTGCTCAGGGTGTCAGCATGCTAACAATCATTCTTCATAGCAGTAGCTGCTATTGCTATTAGGTATGATAGGGGAAGAAAAATGATAGGGTAAGACTCTAAAGTTTGCGTGCAATAATGTTTGTGTCCTCGCATCCACGTTGTGGGTTGGGCTGTCAGCTTCGCTTCAGTAAACTCTTTCTTTTTAAAACAAAAATATCTTAGTAAGAGTAAACGTTCTCTCTGTCATAAAATCATGATTCGATTTCGATCAGGGTTAGCTAATTAGCCAGAATACTCTGATTTATTTAGTATCTCTTGGGGGTGGGGGTCCCAAAAATACACTTCGAGCCTCTCACTCATTCTTTCATCAGCGTCTTCTTGTTTTCGATCTATTCTATTCTCTTCTTTGCTCTTTTCTGGTGATTCTGAATGGCGTCACAGACTTTATACCAAGGTAAGCGGGGTGGTTTGGGCAAAATTCCCATTATTAGATGCAGTCAGAGAATTCCACCTCATTTCTGGTCCTCAAACATTGGTCAATCCTAATCAAACAGGTAGATTCATGTTTGCTGTGGGATTCCCCGATTCTCACAGAAATATAACATGGTTATCTTAGGGGTTAATCTTGACAAAATTCATTGTAACGCCTCCCTCGAGGACGTGGTTAGGATTCTTATTTCACTGGATTCTCGGCACGTGTCATTTAGGCTCCTCGGAGGTTGTTACATAATCTGGTATGCTGAAAGCGAATATCGAAGTGGCAGGCAGGAAGAAAGGCAACGATTTCTCATAAAATTATGTACAAATGTTTTTACAATTCTCATTCAGATTTCGTAAGTTCTTTTCAAAGTCTCAACTCTCTTCACAGACAGCAACCGACGGATGGATGAAGTGGGGAGGGGTCACGTCTCTTCTCTACTCTGATCTGAAACTCTCTCTGGTTCAACTCTTCTCGCTCTTCTCATTAATTTTTGCACGAAAGTCGTATATATAGTAAGGTAAGTGGATGGGGTTGGAAATTCTCCCCAGCCAATAAGATTTCGCCACGAAATCTCCACAAAATCGAAAACCCCAGGTCCCTGGGTGGGAACTGTTCCCACACTGAAATTCTCTCACCAATTTCAAGGACAGATGTCAATTCTGACACCCGACCCTGGGTTCATGTAAGGCCAGACAAGGTTCTAAGTAAAATTTCCTGTTGTCAACTTTTAGCCGTAAAAATATATTTCTCGGATTTTCAAGCAATATCTATTTTGACATGAAATAAAATATGTATATTTATCTTCTCTATCTTAATCCTTGGGTAATCTGGCGTCACCCGGGAATACAAAGCTACCTCAGCATAGTTCTAACGCTCCTCAATGGGGGATTACGTTACATCATTGACATCAACCTGTCAGTACAACTGGTTTTAACTATAATAATTCTATCTGTACTTGGATTTAGAAATTGTTAAGCCAAAAACAACTGTAGGTTCTCACCCACGGTGCACGGGAACTTCAACCGACCAACAATGTATATAAAAAATAAAATAAAAAAATGTTCTAAACGTAGATTCCATGAACAAAGCTTCTTTTTTAGAACTGCACGCTTGTGGAACTCTTTTCCGATTGCCTGCTTTTCAGTTGACTACAATCTAACTGTTTTCAAGTCCAATGTAAATAAGTTCTTGATGAACCATCCTCCTAAGTAATCCAATTTACAATAAAATTGCCACTACTTATGTTTACTATGCTATAATCACATTTACAAATGTATACCCATTAACCCTTATCCTCAAGTAGACCCCGGGCCTTAATAATTTATACATTTAGGTTTAGGCACAGATAAAGAGTGTGGGCAATTATTGATAGTGGTTTTGGCTAGAGAAGTGTTTTTCATGAAAGTTTAGTGAGGGAGGACCATAGATTGAAGCTCAGCTGAGCACTTGCCATGAAAATAATGATAAAGCAGAGACAGGCTTGCAACATCTCTTCTATGGGAAAGAGGTGCAGGGAAGAGAAAAGGGCATCCCCCACTAAGCTACAAAGTCTATTTTGAACTCTGTCAAGACAAGATAAGCTGCTCCTAGAAGCTCCTGTTCATATGTTGCAACAGTACTCCATCGTTGGCCTCACCTGGCTTTTATACAGGTAGAGAATTGCATCAGGAATGAGATATCTACTGGAGCGGTAGAAGGATCTCACCATTTTTCCAGCGACCTTGGCAATGGATTTGATATACGTGTTCCATTTCAGGACAGGAGTAAAGGTCAAGCCCAGAAGTTTGTCAAAACATGAAACCTCCCCAAGACGAGAGGCATTCACTTCAATTGATGACAGATGGGCATCAGAGTATTGATGATATAAACATAGAAGTTTGGTTTTCTGTACTCCCCCTTCCCCAAAGAATCATGAAATATATATATATTTACACTAGAAGCGATCCAAAAGTAATGTCTCATCTTTTTATTCCGTCCAAATGGATCAGGAGGATTGCAAATTGCATTGTTATGATGGCTGAACTCATGCATTCATGACTTCACAGTTTCATCTCTCTGTTGCAGATATTGACAGTGGGAAATTCTAAGAAAACAATGTCTATCATGCATGTGTGTCAGAACTAGAGATGCATCGTTGAATTCTTCTATGCAGAAAAAAAATTGAGCAAATCAACATACACCGGTGCTTGAAAAACGTTTACAAAACGAATGCAGTTGACGTCAGCACAGTTAGAAGATGGGTTCATTGATTTCAGTGTAGCAACACAGAGATGTGTGAAAAAGCCCGCTCCACAGGGTTGTGTATAGCTATTACTCCATTTTTGGCAAAAGTGCATTGAGAATAGTCGTGACTATAGAGAAAAATAAATTCTATAGCACAAAAGTTGCTCGTTTTACTGGTACTACTCCTGTTTTCGTAGCTCTTCAAATTTTTTTTAGTTAAAAAATAACATGCATTGCTTTTGAAATCAATTGTATTGCCTGCTCTAGTTCATCCCCCCTCTCTGCAGTGTACAGGGAGGAAGCTTCACATGTCTCCCCACAGTGACTTAGTCCACAATACATTGTAGTCTACATTGCACTGTAGAGAATCTACTGTTGATTTTATAAAATTATCCGGAAATTATGGCTTCACTTAAACTTTAAAAATGTAAACATCAAGTATCATGGTTCAATTGTGCTCGAAACAGAAACATTTATTTCTTATCAAAGAACTAACTGTTGATTTTATGAAATTATTTTTACATAATGACTTGAATTAAAGTCGGACGTACAAAAGTCAAGTATCATGGCTTAGTTGTGTTCTAAAACGAAACATTTATTTCGAACGCGCCCCAGTCGTATAAAAGAATCTACAGTTGATTTTATAGGCTAGGCCTTCCTGCTTTTGCGGTGATAAAACTTCTCAAATGACCTTAGGATGTTAGTTTGTATAAAAGTGGTCTTAAATCAGATTTGCTTCTTTCATTTTTTTATCAGAAGCATTCTGATACAAAACCTATGTAAGAACACTCCCAGATACATCAAGTACCTTTGCGTTAGATTTCAAATGATTTGGCCCAGCCGTTTCCGAGTCCACAGGGAGCGAATTCACACACACACACACATGCACACACAAAGTTCGTTTTATATAATAGTAGATATATACATATATATATATATATATATATATATATATATATATATATATAGTCATCCACATGCAGTAGTATTTTGCTGTATCACAGTCTATCAGTGCTGCTAGACGAGCACCTTTTCCTAGCCAGGGATTGAATCTACAGTTGATATAGTTCATAATCCACAGTTTTAACCTCCGACCTGTGGGATCAGTGCTCACAAATGATCTCATCAAATATCCATTTAAATAGACACTTGCCCATCACTTTTACAGTGCTGGAGCTGCTTGTTTATTTATAAACAAAAAAAACAGCGAGCCTCGCATATATATATATATATATATATATATATATATATATATATATATATATATATATATATATATATAAAAATTAACTTTGACCCCTTTGCAGCTTAAATTTTCGACCCAAGCCAATTAAAAAGCTTGCCCTATCTCTGAATACCCTTTATGTCAAATTTTAAATGTTTAGACCAGAAATTTGCTGAGTAATTTGTTAGAGAGCGCAGAGGTCAATTTTTTAAACTTTGACCCCTTAACATTTATTTTTTGGGGCTCAAATCAAATTAAAAAGTTTGATCCATGTTCAAGTAACTTACATTTAAAATTTCAAGTGTTTAGACCCAAAATTAGCGGAGGCGTTTGGTAGAGTTTTAAAGGGTTAAATTGTTGAATTGACAGAGTTATTTGGTAGTAAAATGTACACACACACACACACACACACAGAGACATTTTCACTTATATATATATATATATATATATATATATATATATATATATATATATATATATATAGTGTCTCACAAAAGTGAGTACATCCCTCACATTTCTGCAGAAATTTAACTATATCTCTTCATGGGAGCACACTGGCAAACACTGACAAAATGACACTTTTTGATGAAGCAAATTTCAAACTAGCCAGATTAAAATCAAGACGAATGACCAACACCAACAAAGGGATGAAACTGCAGCATGCAGACAACAACATCGCCGTGGCCCAATCCCCAGATGAACTTCAGCAGTCTGTGGACAATTTTCATACCACGTACTTGTGCTTTGGCGTAACAGTTAACAAGACCATGACCAAAATACTGGCCTAACCACTGTCAGGGGAAGTTGTGCCAGACTTCAACATCACCATGGATGGCACCACCATAGAATGCATCGAGCACTTCCCATACCTGGGCAACATTCTTTCCACTCAAGCTAACTGCTCGAAAGAAATTGAAAACCGACTACCGGTAAGCCACACCGCTTTTGGAAGACTGTCCACCAGGGTCTTCAAGAACAAGGAGCTAACCACGAAAGTGATGGTATACAACACCACAGTTGTCTCCACCCTATTAAATGTGTGTGAGACCTGGACCATCTACAGTAAAGACCTTAAAACTCAGTTCAACCAGAAAAAACTGAAAACCAAGTAGGACGATTATGTGTCCAACATAACTGTCCTCGAGAGAGCCAACGTCGCCAGTATCGAGTCCTTGATGATGAAACACCGACTGAGATGGTCTGACCGTGTAACTTGCATGGAGGACACTAGACTGCCAAAACAAATGCTCTTCAGTCAACTAAATGCAGGAAATCGACCCCAAGGCGGACCACTAGTTAGATTCAAAGATCAGCGGAATAAATCTCTAGGTGAAACCAATATAGATCCAAACACCTTTGAAGCCTCATCGAACAACAGACATGAATGGAGGAATAGAGTCAAAGTGGGTACAAGCCAATTTGAAGAAAATAGAAGAATCAATCTAATAACCAAGCGGCAACAAAAGGCCCTTAGAGCCAATCAACTGTAACCACCCCCCACAATACCCCCGACTATTCAGAGCCCAAATTGGTTTTCCAGCCACAAAAAGACTCACCATCTTGATAATGACTAAAATTCTTATGAAACTTAAAGTTTTCTCTTCTGCTTCTTTTCTGTATTGGACTTGGGAACTATGATATTTGGACAGGAATGCATACCGACGAGACGATATATATACATACATATATATATATATATATATATATATA